>NC_000080.6:79882444-80217444 GCF_000001635.26 Mus musculus | reverse complement strand
TGTCACTCAATTTACTGTCTCCTTCTCCACTGTCCTTCACACTAAATCCATCTGGATTCAGATGTGTCCTGAAAGCGAAAAGAATTACTTTGTTATCCATAAAATATGTACAAAATGTCACGCGCATTGCTCAGCTGCAACGATAAATATTCAGAAATTACCTTAAACTTGAGGCAGATTTATCCTCTCTGTAAAGGGATGGGGAGTGGGAAGGAACTACGATTGAACTCAATTTATAAAGAGCAGAGCAGCAGTCACTAACATTTTACCCTCAGATAAGGAGACTGACAGAACAGGCTCTGCTTCCCTCATCAAGAGTGCATCATCAGGAGCTGACTCTAAAGGGGGTTTGTGTTAAAACTAGACCCAGAGGAGTTACCGTAGGCAAAGGAGCAGCAAAGGCAGACATCGACTCCCATCAACGTTACCCTTGGGCTTCCTGTCATCGTCTGAAGAGATCTCCCTCAACACCTACCTATTAGACATTTGAAGTCCCAAACGGCCAGGCACTGAATTGGTGTAAGGCCTCCTGGCATGAAAATTGATTAAATGTTTGTGACATCTAGTAGAGAGCTGAGTGTTCTCCCCAATGGTAGGTGGGACCCAGTCCGTCCAGAAGAAAGGGGCATAAAAGCTGTTCACTGTCCCCACACTAGAATATCATGTAATGTCACTTTTCCTAGAATTCTGACAAAATAAAAGAGGCCACGATTTCATAAGAGTTTGAATTGAGGCCCTCAGAATCAGCTCCTAAAATCTCTGAGACTTCAGGTACCTCTTGCTTGCTGTTGGTTTGGGCTGCACTCATTCCTTTGTGTAAAACACGTTACACTGAGATGGCCACTAGCAGAAAGCTTCGGCCATTAGCCAAAGCATCCAACCACTAATAAGGAATCCAGTTGCCTCTCTACTTCCAAACCTGTGCCCTATCACCCAGTTCTTCTTATTGCTTCTGCACAGCTGAGACCAACACAACTTTCCCACCAGGTGGCGCCTGATCCACTGGCATTTATAGCAGAATAGCAGTGTAGCAGCGCAGAATAAACAAAAGTTGACCTTGCTGGGGGATGGGAGAGGGAGCACAAGACCTTGCTGTGGCCAGCCTCAGCTTTCAGCTGCCAGAAGGTGACCTGGCCACAGAGGCTCAGAATCAAGTCTTGGGTGACTAGTGGGGCCAGAGAGATGTCGGAAGGGTTATTCTTTCACACTGACACCTTATGCTTTGTCATTTTGTCCAGTAGCATAGTCCGGAACCCCACAGCTCTCCTCCACCAATGTCAGATAATCCTCAGAGGCTCTCACTGGCCAATGGCACTGTGCTACCACTAGGTGACACTGGCTGGCTGCAGCTTGAATTGGTCTTGAGACTAGAGGGCACTGTTCTCGAGCCTGTTGATGCCCAGGTCTCTGTCCGAGGTGCTGACCAGCTCCAACAAGTTGGAAAATGCTCCACCCTTCAAGACAGCAAGGTAACTCAGACTTCCAGTGTCCTGGGCCTTTCTAACAAGGTCGATCACCTCTTCGGGGACACTTGGGGGATGTCGGAGAAAATGATAATCACTTCAAGAGCACTGACAAGCAGCATGTTCACGATGACCTTGTGGGTGTCAATCCAGGGCCCATGTCCAGGCTTGTAGATAGACTGGTGCTTGAAGATGGGGCTGCCAGAGCACAGGGAGAGCCAGAAAGTATGGCAGACTTCGAGCGGGATGTGTGCAACAAGGGTGATCACCTTTGTTCCTGGAATCCTCGTCAGAATTTATCATCACCCGGATCTAGCGGCAGCGATGACTCTGGTGCATGATCAGTCAATTCCACTTCAGTCAAGGTACCCTGATAAGGACTGGGCTGTGGTCATTGTCATCTAGCACAAACAATCAGGGGGCTGAGGTAGAAGAAGGAAGCTAGCAACCTCTGACCTGGACTGCCAACTCCAGGCTGTCGGCAGCCTGGCTAGGCAGTTCCAGCTCATGTAGCTGAACCAGATTGACAATGGGTGTGTCCTTGTGCCTCTACAGCTCCATGCAGAAGGGACTGTGATGCTTGGCTAGGCACATGTTCTGTGGCTCATTAGCACCCACACCCTCATCATAGGCACCTAGAAGGGTATGCTTGTGCCTACAGAGTTCTCTCCATCAGATTTTGAGCCCAGAGAATGTCAGTGGAAGGGTCGTTTACATTCCTTACCCCTCCTTGTATAAGAGCTCATTACATGGAAGGCCAGTGTACATTATGGGGCCTGACTGCACAGACACTCCAGGTTCAGGTCTGTGTCCCAGTCACCCACCCTCTGTCCTTTCATACCTAGAGCAGAGAGTTGAACTGCTTCACCAGGTGGGACTGACTGGATGTTCTGTGCTGAGATCAAGCTGAACATGGTCCTCTAGATCGCCAATGGCTGTGCCAGGATCTTCCTCCTCCTCCTCCCAGGAGAAAATCAACAATTTTGATGCAAAACTCAAAGCTCAAGTCACAGAACCAACACAAATACAAGTCTAACTCCTTGCAGTGGAAAAATTCAAAACTCAAACAAACAGCGCGCACACACACACAATTTTGCTCCAAAAAAAAAAAAAAAAAAAAAAAAAAAAATCCTAGATTCTGTGCTCAGACTTCTCGTCCTTTCAAAGCCCAGAAGACACTTGCCCTGCTAAGCACACTAAATGCTCTGCTGACATAATCACTTTCCTCACCCCAGTCTTTACCTCTGTAGAACTCCACTGAGTAGGTAGGAGGGAGTATAGAGGAAAAGTAGAAAAGTGGATACCTTCTTGGGCCAGTCCTCTGCATCTCTGGGTCTTTGAGTCACATAAAGACCTGGAGAAATGAACAATGCCCAAGGTTGTTGTACAGGAGTCATTAAAATCTCTTTATAAGTTTTCACATACCGGTACATCTGATTTGCTTTTGTAATGTGTGCATTTCGCGCATTGATCATAATACTATGGAATCCACGAGCTGTTTACTCTCTACTAAGGAACTCTCTTCCTTGGAGGCATAGCTACCCCTGGCTTTTACCACTTAAGATAAGTATATTACAATGTACAACTTCCCACCCCGTTATCGTCCATGTTGGAATGGCATTTCTTGTTTTGGAGACTCCTGTAATAACGACTTCTCTAGAGTGAGGCAATGTCTAATCAGAAGAGAACGATCTTCCAGAGTAATCATATCTGAATAGTCTTTCTATTGCGAAGGAACCACTAATGAAAACAAAACAAAACAAAACAATCTATACCCCTCCATCCTCTTTTATGTCAGTAATTACTTATATGTGAGGAATCAATGTCAGAGAAGTTTGTCAGCCTTGAACAACTGCAAGGGATACTTAAGGGTAAAAAAGAGATTTAAGGAAGTATACTGCAGTCAGTCTTGTTAGAAAATTGTTGCCTCCCAATTATTTTTTAAAAGCCCCTGGCTAAAGAAAACCACGGGTGGCCTGGTTGGCTGAAGGCTAAAGACACATTAAACCATCTGTCTAAAGGATAATAAATAGTCTCGTGTTAAGTTTCTTTATGTGTGAAGCGCTCTAAATGCTAAACAGTCCCACGCGTTAATGATGGCATTGTTCTTCGTGCCTAGGAGACATCATCACGGCAGAGTGCTCTTTTAACTAGTCATCTTGACTCACTGAGCAGACTGAGTTACTCATATGCACAAGCTTTTCTTGGCTCCTCCGTGATCTGTAGAATTGATTTCTTCAAGGACGTGTCAGAAAAAAATGACTAATTTTTTTTTTCCTTTCAGTCTTGGATAGGCATTGGCATTTATTTTTGCACTAGGACATGAGAATGTGATTCTGAGACCAGGCCACCTCTGATGAGATCATTAAATCTTTAGGTGTCCATGCTTAGTGACATATTTTGGCAATGACTTTTCATGCTAATTACCAATAACTGGTATCAGAGAAAGACCACAAGAGACTTGAGTTGGTTTGGGAAGGGTAGTCTGAAGTTTCAGGACAAAACAAACAAACAAACAAAAAAACAAAAAACACTCATTTGATCTTTTTGAGACTTTTAATCTTGCCTGATGAGGCAACCTTTGGAAAAACAAACAGCTATACCTCAGTACCGGTGACTGCAGATTCTTCTTGAGCAAGTATTTTCAATGGTATACAAAAGAGTTGCCTTTGTTAGAACTAAATACCACAGAAAGCCCCTGGTTATTTGGGCTCTGGGTCTCAGAGAGAATAGGGCAATCTTGACCTTCCCCTCAGGATCTTTATTCTTATATATTTATCAGCTGAAAACTGAAAGTGCTTCAGTGGACTCTCAAGTCCTTGCTGCCACATGCATTAGCCAGGAGAGGGACCCATTTAACCACGTTCGAAATCCTTTCCCTTCTTTCTCTCACACAACCTCTGCCAGGCTCAGTCTCTATCAGTTCTCAGCATTGGTGTTACCATGCATGTTCAGAAAAGCCATTTAGGATACAGAAAAATGAAGAATACTCTTAAGATTTCATCCACATAGCATCAAAAGATCCAGATGAAGTATGCAAAAGGCAAGTAATCAAACCTATTACTTCCACAACGCTATACATCTGGATGTTTATGTTTGGAAACATCCAGCAATGGTGTTTAAATGCCTGATTGCGTTTTCGCCCATCTTTCCTCCAGCTGTTTGGCATCAACGAGGCCGTCGCTGGAAAGGAATATGCTTTGCTGTTAGGGATTCGTTATTAGTATTATCATTGTTTTGTAGTAAACAACTACCTTATTAAAATGCTGCTTTATGAATGAAGGGCAGCTGGAGATTTGGAAAAGAGGCATTTTCTGAGGCAAAAAAGAAAATCAGTTCTATGCCAATAGAATGACAAGCTGAATAATATAAAAACTGTGTGCTCTGTTCTCCCTAGGGACTAAGACATCAGGAAGCTGTGTTTACAGCCCTGAGCTGTGATATTCTCATGTTCTATTCTGTTGGTGCTGTTAGATGAAAATCTCTGTTAATATTAAAAGCACTGTGGCAGAAATTTGCTTTAAGTTGCTTGTGTTCTCTTTCCTAGCATATTGCCAAAGTATAGGTCTATAAAATACATTTTGATTTCTGCTGGAGTAAAATATAAAGCAAAACCAACAGCATGGTCAAGGGTAATATTGCAGTCAGAAGAGGTAGACATGAAGCAGCAGCCTGGTTTTAAAGCAGGAGAATTTGATGAACAACCTATACATTTACTCCTAAACCCAAAACACCAAACATACTGTTGGTCACCAATATGTCAAGTAGTCACATCTATAACATGCAATTTATCCTTCGGTAATTTTAATAATACAGGTTTTATTTTGCTGAGCACATAAATACCAATATCTCCCATTATACACAGAATACATTGTAGGTACACTAAGGTAATTTTCATTGGAAACACATTTAAAAAAAAGTTAGCTTTCTAATTTCTAGTACCACCTTGCTATTTTCGTAATTCTTCATTCCTGTTACATAAAATTAGTAACATACATTTGGAAAAACTTAGGCCACAGGAAATTCCCACACATGTGTTAAAGTCTGCATCAGCTTTGCAGGACTCTGCACCAATACCTGTGTAGGCCAGGGACAGTTTCAGTGCCATTTAGAACAAAGCACATAGTGTCCTATCCTGAGACACATTTTCATTTCTCAACTGAAAAAACACTCCAGAGCCGAAGGGGCAAAAATCAGTTCTGTCTTTGTTGCTGTCTTTGAGCAGTAAGTTCTAAAAGTTGAAGCTATTAAACCTGATTGAAAGAAACAAATCAACCTTTCAGCTTTCCAAGATAAACCTTTTTGAAAAATCATACCTTGAAAAAAACTAAAGTAAGCATTTAGCAGAAGGAGCCTCCCAAATAAAGAAAGTGCCTTGCATTACCTCACAAGAAGGCACAATAGCTCATATTCATGCTACCTACCCCACTGCATAGATAACTTCTTATCAAATCATGGCTGTGTAGTTATTTATACGAAAAGGTATAAGCAAATTGATGATGTTCTGGGGAAAAAAATCACTTAGGGAAAACACTTCATCCCAAAGTCACCCAAAATAACATCTAAACACATAGTATAGAAACAAATGACATTTTATCAACCATTTACGTACTTTACCCTAAGAAAAATCACAGACAACCACTAGAGAATATCAACACTAATCACAAGCCACCCTTAGCATAAAATGAGCACTTAAATTATGAAATAGTCACATAAAAACAACATTTTTCATCATGTTAATAAAGATTTTATCAAAAGCATGTGATCTTCAGCTGCTACATAAAACTGGCAATTATACACTGCTGACTTTATTAATATCTCTGCATGAAGGAAATTAAGTCAATAAAAAACTCCTTTTACTGTTTTGGTTCATCTATGCCTCAAATCCAAGCGAGCTGGGGAAGCTGACTTCAGGTTTGAATCTCTTGTCTAAAGAATCAAGCGTTGGATGTTCACTGGGCCGAGAAGGGACCTTTTCTGCAATGAGAAAAGCAAGAAGAAAATAAAACAACAAAGACTGAGAAGGAATGCCCCCTTGTGCTTACTTTAATTGGTTTCTGTTTTTCTTGTAACCTGGTCCTCTAGTTCTGCTCTGCATAAAGCATGTGTGTATCCACGCCAAAGAGAGCAACCATTTCCAGAGCCTTTATCTACAGCTATTCAATTACATGTGTGATACAATAAACTGCACAGCCTCATGGGAAAAAAAAACACTAACTTTGGCATCAGAGTTTAGAGATACCACAAGTGCCAAACGGCACAGTTGTGTCAAGTCCAAATGAGAACCAAGCAGAAAAGACTATAGTCAACTGGAATTGCCAGGCATGGAGTTAACCTAGATGGAAGTTGAAAAAGATGCAGACACAGCCTTTGTAGAAGGATTGGATAGGTCAGTTGGTTGGAAAGTGTGGCTCAAGGAAAGTAGTACACTGGACAAGTGTGAATGTGGGATCTAGAAGAGAAGAACCTAATGGTGAATTTTAAATGTCAGTGGATATAAGGCAGCAATGAGAAAGCACTGAGGTCTGGTGAAAGAGTTTGCTGCCATGTTTCTAGACAACTGATGTCTATGATTGACTTCTCAGAATACTGATGAAATCCCAAATGATGATCAGACAATATTTAAAGTTGTGAGCCAAGATCCAGCTCCATGACTATCTCAGCGGAGACATCTTTCAGGTGAATTATGCAGGTGGTATTTGTGTGGCCTAAACTTCTTTCTGCCCCAAAACTTCCTGCCAAGACAAACTAAATAGAGACTGAAAGCAAGAGCAAAGTCAGTTAAGATGCCTTGGACCTAGGTATGAGATGTTAATGGCTTGAACGATGAGTAGCAAGATGTATCAGGTGGGAATTTAAGGAGCATTACAGTGAAGGAATCAGCGGGATGTCATGGCAAACAAGCCCTAGGCATGGGGAAATGAAACAGACAAATTATTCTACAGGCTTACGGGAGAATCATGTATCTTTGGGATTTCAATTTTCTAAGGAAAGCTGCATCCGTTCCCCAGTAGGATTCCCAAGCCTTCTTCTGATGCTCACTAGGTAAATGGCCAAAGACAGAAATCCTCAGTGATATCTGCACAGAATGCCTAGCCTAACAGATTCCATGGAATCTGGAGAAAAGGAAGATGAGAACAAAAAGTTCAGTCACACTGTGAGATCTTGAAACAACCTTGTCCTTCATTGTAGGCACTTGTACATTATGCTATGATTTATTAATTGAAAAGCATATATCTTACTCCTATTATGAATCAGAGTATGAACTATGACCTTATCAAATGTATCACACAGAGACTAGCTCAATGACTTCCATAGGAAAGGTACTCATTAATATTTGTGAAATATGAGTGAACGTTTCATAACAGCATGCTATTTCTATGCAATAGCACCTACCATCATGTGAACTCAAAACTACAAAACCGGCTTAGGATTCATAAGGTTGATATCTGGAAATGAGTATAATATGAGACCTCTATAATAAGTACAACTTACTAAATAATATTGGCCCAGCCAGCTATAATAAAACTGGCTTCTTGGGTGAAGTTTAACACTTAGCAAGAAATATCAGACATTAATAGTTTTTGCTGAATCAACATCCAAATCTGAGACTGCCTATCTCTTCTCCAAGCTAATTCATGAAAGAAGAGCATGACAGACAGGCTTCTGTTCTCATCATTCTGGAGTAATAACAGAATGTCCACATGACCTCTGCTTAGTAAAACTAGAAGGTTCTGTTCTCTTAACTTCGCTGTCTGACGCAAGTAGAAGCATTGTCCCAATTAAGGATACCCAGAGAATGACTGAGCCCAATATGGTATGGTAGGACCACCATACCATACTTGGAGGTGATTTCCTAAGGGTGAAATCAGTGGGCTAAAAGAAAGGCTGGGGTGGTATGGAGCACATTGAAGCAACTATTCCTGATCACCTCTTAAATAATGTAAGTCAAACAATGAGTTTGACCATTGAATTGAAGCAACTTAGTTGGATTCTATTACAAGATCCTTTAAGAAATACTAATGTTTTCCAGAACTGGGAATAAAATTATCAAAAACAGACTCTAACACAAGCAATCTGTTGAGGAAAGTCAGGAAAGAGATCTATTGTTTGCCTTCTTGGTATGTGTTTGCACAGCTGCTGGTAAAGTTGTCCATATTTTAGCTTCAGATCGTGGATCTTTTAAAGCCAGAGATGGTGAGGTCAAGGATTAAAAGGGATTGGCTACACTCATAAGAAAAAGCCACCATTAAATTGCCAATAACTGTAAGTCACCAATTGAAAGCAGAAAGATAAAAATATATTAATGCTAAAACAGACACTTTCTGGCTAAGACCAACATTCTAAGAAAGATGAGGGTTGACATGGTTCAAGGCAGAAAAAACAAGTTTCTAATTAAGTTAAAGTTAGTGAAAAATAAAAAGAGGAAATAAATCAAGAAGAGTGATTGGGTTTTTTTGAGCCTTGGTAACCATGTCCACACCCAGAAGCCTCCCTTAAACACAGAATATAAGAATCTGGTTTGAGGGAAAATGTTATTACCCTACAACCAAAGGAAGTCTGTTGGAATGCAGTCTGGGGCCAAATGTTCTGAGTGGTCCTGAAGAGACCCTGGAAGCCATTTAGGCTGGAGGCCAGGGGGAATCATGGGGGAATCATCTGGCTCTGTGCTCAGAATAAAACCTCTAGGCTGGAACAGAACTCAAACACTTTCTGCAGCTTTGAAGGTGGAGCTGATCAAACACAAACAAATATGAGAGTCTTACCCAGAAAACAGGGCCTTTAAACAGGCAAATCTCCCTTGAAAATGGCATTTTACTGGATTTTTTCCTGCCCCCCAACCCATCTCAGATGCACTCACAAAAGATGGGCACCAAGAAAGATCGTCTCTGTGATCAGAATCTGTGGAGGACATACTGGCTGGTCTAGGAAGATGAGCTTTGGTCAACTGGGGTAGAGAGGAGAGAAGGCAGAAAATAGTGGGGCCATGGAAGCAGAAACAAGTGCCTTCCCCTAGAGTCTGGTTGGAGCCTTTCACCAGCTCAGAAATTCCAACACCATTAACAATATTTGCTTAAGGCCTTTGTCCCCTCTCAGCTACAAACCTGTCATTTTCTAGGAATCTCACCAGAAATCCCCTTGATGGTATATGTTAATTTGTTTCTGGGTTTATGTGGTAAAACACCATGATCTGAAGCAATTCGGGCGGATGAAAGGGTTTCATTCCGCTTAGAGTTCATTATTGAGGGATATCAAGTCAGGTACTTAAGGCAAGAATCTCAAGGACCCTGCTTACTGGCTCATTCCAACTGACTCACAGCCAGCATTTCTATGCACCTCATCTGCTCAGGAATGTAGTGTCCACCACCATAGACTTGACCCTTCCACATCCATTCACAATCAAGAAAACTCCCCCACAAACATGCTCTTTAACCCGATCTGGTGGAGGCCATTCCTCAATTGAGGATTTCTCTTCCAAGGTATGTCAAGTTGACAACTGAAGCTAACTGTGACACAGTAAAAAGACATGCCCAGCCCCTCCTGTGTAACCCTAGTGGATCCTCGGTTTGTTTTTGGTTTTGTATTTTTTTTTCAGATTGCAATTCTGTCCAAGACACCTATAGAATGACCTCAAATTTTCAGTCATATAAAACACACACACACCACATTTTTTAGACCTCATAGAGGTATGAAAGGCCTGCCCTGGACCTGCATAACAATGGTTCAGCCAACAATCAGACACGGCTGGAGGGAGGCATGGCTGAGGGGGACCTACCTCCCACTGCTGAACTATTTGTGACTGATAGATCCAGGGACTGAAAGAATCATTGCTGTCCATTGTATACCCACAAATTATATGTCCAGGTTCCAATGGGCAGTTCCAACCCAATGCTCACCCAGATGGTCCTGGCTACACCAAATGGGCCACAAGACAAAACAAAAGAGTTATGAATCTGGGGAAAGCACGGGTAGGGATGGGGCAGGGGTTGATAAGCACGGCAGGGAGATGAGAGGGTGAAGATGAGGAAGTAATCAGATTACCAATGTGCATGTGCAAAGTTGTCAAAGAACTAAATCCATCAGAAAAACACAGATTCCGTCTGACTCACGCAGCTAACTTTTCTATACAGCCCATCTGCTCAGGAATGTCCTGCCCGCCATAGACTTGAAACCTTCCACATCAATTATCTTGAAAGCCAAGGATATGTCCACTGCAAAAGTAACTTTGAATCACCTTTTAAACGCCCACACCCATGCTCTCCAGTGTGCCTTATCCCTTCCCTGGGTGCCTTCCTTTTTACTTTTAATAATCTCAAACTCAGCTTTATATTGGCTCTTCTTGAAATCCAAGGATCCGGTTTTACAATCTGAGTCACAGTCCCTAAAAAAATAAAGAGAATTCTCCAGGCTGCTACTAGGATCTCTTCCCATCCACTGATCAGGAGTCTTCTCATCTCCTGTGTAACAGGCCATGTCCCTGTGCTGTGGGTGACAACCATGCTGTGTAGTTCTCCCTTTACTAGGCAGAAGTTCTAAATATTTTAACTGTAGTAGTCTGCTGCCACATGTGCTGGGGAAAATTTAATGTGAGACACAAACTGGCAGATCATCAGCAACTGTGCCCACATTTGGTAGGGCATAATTTGCAGTCTTCCCAAGGTCTAATTTGCAGGAGATGTAGCAATTATATCCATCCCTGAGTTCTCTGTGCCTTTGCCTCTGTATCTGTCTTTCTCTGTCTCTGCCTCTCTTTTTCTCTCTTTGTCTCTCTGTCTCTCTCCACCTCTGTCTTTCTCTGTCTCTATTTCTTTCTCTCTGCCCCTGTCTCTGTCTGTCTCTGTCTCTCTGTCTCTCTTTGTCTCTCTCTCTGTCTCTCTGACTCTCTGTCTCTCTGTCTCTCTCTGTCTCTGTCTCTCTCTCTGTCTCTCTCTCTCTCTCTCTCTTTGTGTGTGTATGTGTGTTGCTGGGGGTTGAACATAGGCCTTATACATGCTAAGCAAATACTCTATCACTTAGCTACATCTCTGACCCTTGGTTTTTGAGACAATCTTAGTACATAACCCAGGCTGACCACCAAACCAATTTATAATTCCCCTGCCTCAGCCTCCTGAGTTCTGAGATTGCCAGTGTGTTTTCTTGATGAATGGGATAGATCACTGAGTCAGCAAGGCCCATGGAACAGGAGAAGAAATGTTTTAGTGTTTATTTTTTCCTTTTTCTAGCTTGTGGTCCTTTATATATGCAATCACCCTTGACACAAAGCATCCTGTATCCAGCAGTAGTTATCCTGTCCTTGTCTCTCAGCCAGTCAGTCGTTGGATGTCTTTGTTAACTCATCCTGAGTCAATAAAACTGCTATCAGTGTGAAGGTGAAGATCCATTATGTTGACCCACCTGCCCTCCCCAAACCATCTTCCCTTGTCCCTTTAATCCAAGGTATCCCTGAGACTTACCCTCGGGCCTGAGAAGATGCCCTTCATCTGTTTCTCTTGTTCCAGGCTGCCTTATTCTAGACAACTGACAGCTTACAAAATAGCTCCTGTCTCTCAGATTCTTTGTCAAGGGGCTTAGGGGCAAGGGATTTGGAGGGCACTTCTCAGACTGAGGAAGCCAAGGAGAACTAGACCCAAGCAAACAGAGCAATCCGCACTGCTCTTGTTTGTTCTGACTTCTCATGTGGGACTAGATTATGTGGCTTTTAAACCTTCCAGATCAGTTAACTGTCGAATTCTCATCAGTGTGAAAGATGAGGAATTTTGGAGCGTTCCGAATCACCTTCAGAATCCATGTGATCTCTTTTAATGACATCCATAAACTAAATACCTATTGGTGATGGAGTTGTTTCATAGTGTGAAGAGTGTAAAAACATGTGCAGTGGCTTCTTACCCCAAGATAAAGTTCCAAAGTTACCTAGAAGTCTACATTATGTATTTCTGAAAGAAAAAAAAATCAAAGTTATCACTACATCATTTCCTGATCAAAAACTTTCATTTACCCCATGAGTTCCAGAGCAAAAGGGACCCCAGGCCTTTCACAAAGGCAGCCCCATGCCCATGTCCCCACCACTCTCTGCCCTCCAGTCCTTAACTTTGTTCTATCTCAGTGCTGTCGAATTCCCCTGGGTCTGCTTTATTCATGCTGTTCCTGTGACCACCTTGCTGTCTCTGCCCTATGAGCTTTGAAATGTTATATAGATGCATGATTTAAAGCTATGCTTCTGTGCCTGCCAATCACAGGAAGGTCCAAATGCAAATTCTGGGATTAGCAGGGTTCTGGGATTCTGCATTTCAGACAGATAATGGCCTCATTCTGCTTAAATAGCCGCTCTTTCAGGATAGGTATCTTAGCACCTATTGAAAAGCCAGCTCTTTGGAGAAGTATACACACACTGTCTCAAAAGCTGGGATGCATCTTACTTTCCTATTGTTCTGACTAGACTTATCCTATTTAGCCATGAGCCTTGTTTCAGAGCAAAACTTCCAGATAAAATTAAGATAGGATGCAAATAGTCTAGCAATCTTAGTTATATCTTTAATATTATAAGAAGGACACGCCATGATTTCAGAATTCTCCACAGCATCACATTCATCATGGCTACTGTTAAATATATGTCGAGAAGAAACTACACAGATAAGCCTATACTTCCACAGGGTCACCCTATAAGGAACATGTTCAGATCAGACCCGTAACAGAAATCACAGCAACTACCTGGACATTGAGCAGTGATCACAAGCATATGCAGATGACCTGGCTATGAATCCTATCACCACCCTGACCTAATAGTGTGCCTTGGACAACTCATCTAAATTCTCTAAATCTCAGTTGTGTTCCTTATTTTAAAAGAGCAATGGCAGTGCTATCTTACAGCATGAAGACTAATAGAAAGTTTAAGAAAGGAGAAAGATAAAAATACGATAGCTTTTGTACCTCTCATGTTCAGTGGCAAATATGAACTTCATTAGTTAGTGGCACTTCATTATGACGATCATGGAAATCCTGACACAGATCTTATATTTTTAAAAATTTTTTTCACTCGTCTGCTGTAATTCCACTGTTCTATGTTTACTTCTTAAGTAATCGCTAATTTTATTATTTTTGAGACAGGTCTTGCTCTGTAACCAAGGATAGCCTTGATCTCATGCAGTTTGACTCAAGCCTCCTAGTGGAGAGTTACAGGCACACATTATCATATTCTGTTAATAACCAATGCCTGCTTGCACTTTCCTATGTACTAAAGCTAAGAACATGCCCATTCCATGCAAGAAACAGAGAAGATTATTAAACACAGTCTTTAAAGTTACCACAGCAGCCTCGAGATGTCTATAGAATGCTTCTCCACCTCACATCCCAGCTCAGTAGGAGCAACAAGCTATACACCCATCTATCTACTAAATAATTAGTCATGCAGTTTTAAAGAGCAACTATACCTAGTCATGCCACAGAAGGAAACTTATGACTGCGACACATCCTACAGGATTGCACAGAGCAGGAGGATAAGGTTTCTTTTTGTTTATCAACTCTCTTAGTAAATTTCCTTACAGAGGGGTGCTTCACAACTAAACTTGCTCTATTTTTGAAAAATATTCCTTTATAGTTTTTTTTTAGCTTATACATGTCCAATTTAGTGCATATGTGTGTGTGTACATTTACATATATATGTAAAAGATATGTGTCTACTATTCAAATGTAACAGCTGCCCACCTATTGGTTAAATATGTTAAAAGATAAATAAGAAATTTAATAAGATGCATATATTTATATAGGGATATACACATATGCATATATAGAAATCCACACACATCTATATGCATACAAAAATTATTTTGATGTTTTAGAATATGACCTATTCTTTTCCTCCTTGCCCTATATATTTGCATGTTAATAACTCTTCTGTATGCTTAGATGTTGTCATTTGAGAGGTTGCTTGGGATTATACCATAAAAAGCACATGCGCGTATAGCATAGCATTCCATAATTTAACCATCCTTTTGTGATTGAACATTGCATTTGTGAGTAATTTTGTTATTTGTGACAGAAAAAATTCAAATGCAATCACTTAAAATGGATGGAAATTGGTATTCGTTCATGCAGAATAATTCTCAAAGCTCATGCAGTGATTCCCACAGTGCCAGAACCCACAATCCACCATCCTTAGAGTATTGCCTCAGTCTCAAAAAAAAAATGCTTCATATTCTACCATTACTTCCACAATCCAGGAGAGGAAAAGGTCAAAGCCTCCCAAAAGTATTCCCCTGTAAGGAGATTTCATAGAAGCCACGTACATTTTTTTATTGGCCACAGCATAGGTGAAAAAGAGGGCCAGGATGCATCATGCTTTTTACTCAGCGACCACAGATATACCCACAAACAAGGATCCTTATTACTAGGGAAGAAGAGACAGGAAAACAGCAGTCTCTAACCCAGACGGTGGCTTGCATCCCACTTTTGTTCCTGTCCATAATGCTGTGATAAGCACTGCTGCACACACATCTATACAAACGTCCCAAATGATTTCTTTGGGATGAATTCCCAGAAGGTAAATTGCTCAGTCCAAGGATATGCCAAATTTTAAGAGTTTTAATATGCATTGCTTAAATTTCTCTCCACAAATATTGTGCCAGCTTCTCTTCTCATCAGAATGCAGGTGGGGAGAGGAAAATGCTAATGCGAGATTCAATTTTTAATTTAACTGTTCAAAGATTCTGTACCTCCTGCGATGAAGATAAAGATCCCTGCACCTCTGGAAAGCCGGTGATTGAGATTTCCAGAAGAAAACTGTGACCACCGAGAAACTCTCTGTCTATATAATAGCATCAAAGAAAATGCAGTTTGAGATCCAGCTATGAAAAGGACATTGTTGCTGTGGTTATCAAAAATATTTTTAAGAGGGTGTGTAGAAAGGGAAGAGCCTTGAATTTAGTAAAAAGTACTGGGTTTGGATCCCAACCTCCATTTTGCTATAACTCTAAACAGTCCATTTAACCTCTCAGAGGCTCATTTTCCTTAATATAAAAATGAGGCTGTTAAAGCCTCTCTCTCCTGCTTTTGTGAAGTTTAAATTTGTTAATGTGCAAAGGTTTAATCGTAGTTGTGTTTGAATTGAAGCTTGCACTCTTCTTCAATTTTATGATATTGCTATTCAGTATTTTATATTCTCCATAACTGCCTGGAGATGAGCACTAAGCCCTTTTTTCTCCAATAAAAAGAACCATTTGGTGCAGCATTCCTCAGAGCTTCAGCTTTGTCGCTGTTGTTTTGTAATCTTTATTAATAAAGGATATTAGTTTCTTAATCAACTTTAATACATAATAAAACACACACACACACTTTTTAACTTTACAGTTCACTTTTGGAAAATGCATATGCCCATGAAATTGCCATCTCAATCAAGATGCAGAGTAATTCCATTGTCTCGCAAAGTTCCCTTGTGCCACTTTGATTCAAACCCAGTTCTAGAAAACCCATGCTCTGAATTCTGTAGCTACTCATTAGTTTTTGCCTGCTTTCAAATTTCACTTAAAAGAAACCGTAGAATGAACCCTTCCTTTCTCCCTTTTATGCTGTATAATATTTTAGATATTTCCATGTGTCTTACTTTGTTTGTTGTTTGCGTATTGTTGAGCAATAATTTTCTGTGTGAATGTGATGATCTTTGAATAGTTGTGTGAACCTTTGAGTTGTTTACAATTTTGGGGTCTTATGAACAGACTAAGTATGGATATTAGTATACACACTTCACATACATTTTGTCTTAAAAAGATGGGGGATAAATAGCCACAAGTGCAAATGATAGCATAAATAGCAATCACATGCTTACTTTTGCAACTGTTAAAATACTTCCCATAATGCTGTGCCATTTATATTTGTTGTGGTACTTTTTCTCCAGAGAGAAAATCTGGTGATTTGACAATCACCAACATAGAGCAGTGGTGATAGACATAAAGCTTTGACAATGAAATAAACAGAACAATGTATCTGAAAGCTAAGACAAAAGTAGCTATAATAGAACCATTGACATTTTCCCACGGAAAGAATGGGGAAGTTCAAAGACCTTCACTTGAAATTCTAGTCACCATTCCCTCCTGTCTCAACTGGTCTTGACTTGCTAGAATATCAAGGAAATGCATGACTGACTGAGATGGAAATTCCTCATTGGTGGTTTATGAATCACTCAGGCTGGGTTGAGATTTCCTGGTTGTGCAGCTGCCCAAGAATCACTCATACTTGGGTGACTGACCCCAAGAAGCTCACTGGTGCAACACACTGAGCTTGATAGAACCCATCTCTGTGGCCTCTGTCCTCTCTATCGTTGTCAAATAGGCACTTCTTTATCTCTCCTCAAGAAAGAATTCTAGCAACTGTGAGCAAGACTTCCAACTTCTGGACATTGATATCCACTTACCTATGTTTAGTACTCAGACACTTTACTCTTACTGTAACATGTGTAAAGTGATATAGCTCATTTTCCTGATGAATAACTGTGTTGAGCATGTTTTCTTGACCTCATGTGCTCTCCTCCTCCTCCTCTTCTCCTTCTCCTTCTCCTCCTCCTCCTCCTTCTTCTTCTTCTTCCTCCTCCTCCTCCTATTCTTCTTCCTCTTCTTCTTTCCTCTCCCTCTTCTTCCCCTCCATATGTGTATGTATTTAGTGTTTGTTCAAGTATTTTTTTATTTTAATGAGAGATTATTTTTCTGTTTTCAAGAGATAGGAAGGGCACTGACAGACCACAAAAGGGGGTTCTGTTAAGTCCAGTGTGATGCACCAGAGAGTTTGTTGGGGTCACTCATGCAAGTATGAATGATTCTTGGGAAGCTGCACAATACACCATCGAGGAATTCCTTTTATCTTTCTTTTAAGTTCCAATGAATATATATATATATATATTCATTCTGTGAAATGTTGTCTATTCACTGTTTTAATTTCTTTGCATTCAGGTCGCTCTCTCATAAGTGTTCCTTGTATATTCTGATAGTAAAGTACTTGGAAGATATACATGCAGAGTGAACTTCCATCTCACTCTACAAATTACCTTTTCGGTTTTCGTTAGTGTATTTTGAAGAAGTTCTTCACTTTGAAGAAATGCAAATTATTGTCTTTTAAGGTAGTATTTTATGGCTTTTCTGTCCTACCTAGGTAATACTTCTTTATCCTGCTGTTACAGAGATTTTTTTTTTAACCTAGCTCATTTTCTCAAAACTTGATAGATAGAGGTTTGACCTTTACATCTGTGATCCATTTTAAATTACTTTTTTGTGTGGTATTAGTAAAGGGTCAATGTTTGCTTTGTTTTGTTTTGTTTCTCATATGGATAGCCAGCTGCTGTGGTTCCACTCGTTGAAAATGATGTTCACTTTTCTGTTAAATTCTATTGTTGCCTTTGTTGAAATGGGTTGTGTACACGTAGCTCTATTTCCAAATCTGTTCTGTTCCACTATCTGCCTGTCTCTCTGACAATTCCATACTGTCCTGACTACTGTGTTTACAATGAATTGTGAAACCAGATCATATTTGCCCTCTAACCTTTCTGGCAAACCGTTTGCACTAAATATAAGACAGGTTTGGTTTTGTTTTAACATTTCTGGATAAATGCTAGAATTGGCTTCTCAATTTCTATAAAAGTGGCCTCTGAGACTTGAGCTGAGAGTGCCTTGAGTCTCTCTTTCAAATTAGAGAAAATGAACAACATAACAGGCTTGGAACAGCTAGTCTGCAAGCATGTTGCAGAGGTTTACTCATTTGCAATTTTGAAATTTTCTCCCAGGGATGATTATTATTTTAAACACACAAGACTTTATATTTTATTATATTTACTTAAAGCTACTTTATGTTTCATTACCATCCTTACCATCCTAGGTGCTAATCATTCATGTTTTATAGTTATTTGTCTATGAACAATATGTGTCTATCTATTGCAACAATATACAGAAATACAGTATCTTATTTGTATGTGTGTTGGGGCAGGACTTTGCCACAGCATCCAGAAAAGGGCATTAGTTCTCCTGAAGTTTGGGCTAGGTGGTTGTAAACTGCCCTACATGGGTGCTGTAAACTAAATTCAGATCCTCTGAAAGAGCAGCAAATGCTCTTAACTGCTGAGCTATCTCTCTAGTCCTATGAAAATATAATTTGTAATTGGCATAGCCAAAATATATTAAATTCATACATTAGCTATAGTCATTTCTTTCTTTTTTGCATTTGATAGACTTCCTGGGCTTTTCTTTGTAGATAGCTGTTATTTTCAAATAAAGATAATCTTATTTCTTATTAATTTTTTCTTTTCTTTTTTCTTATTTTACTGGCTAGTACCATTAATATAATATTGAATAAAGTGGTGAATAGACTTTTTTCATATTCCCTGTACTAGGGAAAAAACACTTGGTACTTCACAACTAACTTTATTATAATATATAATATAAAATAAATATTATAGTTATATAATATATAATACTCTATTAATTTGTAAAGTTTTTCTATTCCTAATTTTCTGAGAAATTTTACCATATGCAAGCATTAAATATTGCCAATTTTTCTCTGCATCCATTGACATCATTACATGCATTTCTCCTTTATTAGAGAGATTAATTTCATGGTTTATAGGTGTTAAGTCATTCTTGTAGATTTAAGATCAACCCCATCTGGTCATAATGTATTTCCTACCTTCTTTATAATATATCTGGCTTTGATTTGCTAAAAAAGAAAACAATGATGCTTTGGCATTTCTGTTAGCAAAAGATGTTATTTATAATTCTTTCCTCATGTCCTTGGCAACAATGTAATTACTGGCTATTAAATCTGAACATGTCAGCATAGGTTTTAAGCTGTGGGCTGAAGCTCCGAGCCCTGTTACTCCTATCAATTTTTTCCATTCTTCATTTCTTTGGCATTATCAGTGTTAGAATTTAGCAGGTCTCACTGTAAGATATAGTCTTCTATTGTGTAATCTTTGTAGATCCTTGGATTAATGCTTACGGTACTAGCAAGGACTCTCTTGTCACAATGGGTCAGTACCCCAGCATTCTTCGGTAATGTTTTGCCTCTGATGTCTCTATTCTGGCTCTTGACCCTACACATGTGTATAGCCAGACCTTAGCCATAAACTTAAAGGAATTCTTCTCTTTCCCTATCTCAAAACCCAACACAAAGCTGGTGGTAGTAATGGTGGTGCACACTTTTAATCCCAGCACTGGAGACAGAGGCAGGCAGGTTCTCTGTAAATTTGAAGCCAGCCTGAAGAGTTTCAGGACAGCCAAGGGTACATAGTAAAAACCTGTGTCAAAGAGACAAACAAACAACAGAACACAGCAACACTGATCAGTTCTATGAAGCCTCTGGCCAGTCCAATAGCTGTTGTCTATTGTTTCTCCTCTTTGGCTAAGCTGGGCTACCATGCTGTGTGTGCTTCAGCTTTGTGTACTACAGCGGAAAACTGGGCCAACATTTACCTGAGCATTGGAAGAGATTTTCCTCTTCCCTTGAGGACTGTTCTTGTTTAATACCACAAAACAGCCGCCTCGTATCTTTTCCCATTTTTAAAGTCATTTATGACAAAACGCAGATGTCTGTAGGGCTTTGTGTTATATTAACTCTGACTTGTGGCAGCCAGAGGGAAGACTCCAGCTTTAGGACAATGATAAAGTGAATTTCGTTTACTGTCTTACAGTTATATTGAAAGTAAGATGGCTGGAGTTCGTATATGGACATTTTGAAAAGACTGGTGTTTGTTGGTATTTCTAAATCTCACCTTTTATCCATAATCTTTTGTTATTTTTCATAACATCCCATAACACTTCTCTCTAGCAACCTCCTGCTGATTAGAATGAAAGAACAAACTGTTCAATGCTCTATTCTGAAAGAAAATTTTAGGCTAAAAAAAAAAAAAAACCACAACAACAGCCACGTGCTCTGTAGAATCAATAGGACAGACTAGGTGGATATTTTTTCCTAAAATTAAATATTTTTTTGGCTAAAAGAAAATGGCATTGCTTCCTAGATCTCCTTATAAACAAACAATATGTTTATAAAAAACAGAGCCAAGAGTTTGTTCCCACATTCAAGAAGGAAACTTCTGATTGCTACTGCCTTCTCTTCAGTCTACTCGCCCTCTGAGACTCCCCCCACCCCCTCTGCTCTAGAGATCTTGCTACATATCAGACTAACCCCAAATACTTAGCAGCTGAAATAACCACCATTTGACTTGCTCTAGTTCTATAAGCAATCAGTCAGGGCTAAGTTCAGGAAGGGGCCTTTTCTGGTCTAATCTTGGGTCTGCCCTGTGATTTGATTGTAGTCATCTGTTAGCACAAACAGGGCTTATTTGACTAAGCTCCTTCTCAAGTTTGATAGAATATACTGTCAATTGAGCCACATGTCGCCAACAGGCCAGAAGGTTTCTTCACACCAAACCTAGGTTACAAAAGTAACAAGTGACAGGACAAACCTATGAGCGAGCATTTGCTCAGCCCCTGCTTCTGTCACATTTGCTAGGGTCCCATTGCTTAAACAGGTCACATAGCCAAAGTCAACATGGGAGACAACTAACAAATGTGATCCCTCAGTGCTGTCACCATAACAACACCATAAAATCCAGTACATTTATTTAAGCATCTTGTTGTATACCCAAGCCTTGTACACATCTGCCATGTCCCTGCAGCAGTTTTTCAGTGAGTCTGTGCCTTGCTTATGAGAGAAGATACAACAGCCCACAAAATCTGCAGGAAGGGCTGATGATCACAGTGTTGTAAGTGTGAGTCTCCTTCTCCTCAGGTGCAGATGATGTTGTCCTTGTATTGCTCCGATACTTAGCTGTTTAAACTATGTCTCCACTACCGTAGGGGTGGTAAGCAGACATGATATCCGCCCATAGCACTTGTAACATACTATCCCAAGTCTGATAACTACTGTAGACATAACTTACAAACTTTTAACATTTACTCAAACTTTTCAGGTTTCACGTAGAGAAATGAGCACATAAATATCAGGCGACTTGCTTTAATTAAGTCAAAGACTCCCGCCACCCCCTCTACTATCTCCTAAGTTGTTGCTTTAATTTATATCTTTCACATCCGTATCCCAGGCAGAATCTGCTGTTACCCATCTATA
Organism: Mus musculus; assembly: GCF_000001635.26. Lineage (NCBI taxonomy): Eukaryota > Metazoa > Chordata > Mammalia > Rodentia > Muridae > Mus > Mus musculus. Next base: position 80,195,881 of record NC_000080.6, on the reverse strand, counting down.
ATCTCAGACTGATGCAGAGGATCATGAGAAGTTTATGGCTAGCTTGAACAACTATTTGGCCCTGTGCCCACTCTCACAAAAAATAAATAAATAAATAATGTGCATTCCAGTTACATACTTCAAATGGAAACTTCTGCAATTCATAAATAGGATTCAAAAGATACTTAAAATTCTTCCTTCTTATTCACTTTGTAAGATCCTGTTTCCTCATTGCAATTCCTTTCCTGGTAGGGATGAGTACCAATGAAGAGGAAGTTAATGAGAGTCACAAAGTGGCATTTCTGAATTCTCCTCACTTCAGTCTGACCCCATCAAGTAAGCCCAGGCGTTGGGGAATTTCAGCACCTCTATTATTGCTTTTGCATGTCAGCCACCTTCAAAAATGTTTCTGTTCTGATTTAGTTACCTATTAATCTGTGCCCCAGAACCACTTTTGTTCCAGTACTTTGAGAACTGGGATATCTTTTCCCCAAAGTAATCTCTTAGGGTAGAGCTCTCCTCTGAAAGGAAAATTTTTGCAATGGCACTCTAAAGTGGACTAAAGGGCAAGATGCTGAAAATAAAACTACTTTCTCCCTCTCATAAACGCCAAGTGAGTCTGTCAGGGAAAACACAGGAACACCAGACCTGGAAAAGGTCAAAGTCCCTGGGCCACCTGGGGCCACTCAGAACTCCAAGGTCTTCCAAGTCCACGTGTCCTTGCCTATCTGAGAACTGAACAATTGTTGAGGCATGAGAACTCTAAACAGCTACAAATCACTAATAAATCTGTACAAAAGGACACTAAAAATCCAAACTCATCTTTACCAAGTGAAGGGTGTGCCAACAGAAGGGAAAATAAACAGAGCATGCTGAGAGACACACAAGCAAGGGACTAACACACCAATTCAAAGGCTTGTCAGCCCTCTCTTCAGAGTGCCTGACAGCAGGAAGCCAATTACTCCAGAAAGAATGAAGTTTGTTTTATGGGCTCCCTATAACAAACTCAGTCCCTTCATTCTAATATCAAGGAAGAATTTTACATTTCCAGTGGAAGCCAGCAGAGTTCTCAGTGGATGGTCTTGAGTTTGCCTTAGAGGTTAAAGCTATGAGCAATGAGAGGAATAAACAGGCTTTTTAATTCACTAAAATTAGCTCTTGTGATTAATCTGTGGCACTCAATTTGTTATAACATTCAATAGAAGACGCTGGCCTCAGAGTACAATAGCTAATGCTATAACATAATGTCTGTCCTCATGAGCCCCTAATGTGACCAGCATTTTAATCCTATTGGCATTGGTGACCCATCATCTTCCACAGAGAGATGGAGGATGAACCAAAGAGCACCACTTTCCATGTGACACCATTATTATTATTATTAAATAATAACAATCTCTTAAAAGTTTGCACATGAAAAACAATAACTTGTTTTCATTACAAGTTCATCTTTCTTCTGATGTAGAACAAAAATACCTGGTTTGTCTCTTGTTTATCTTTCCATTTCCGTTATATTCAGAGGAACAGAGGGTGAGATTCTTAACTACTTCACACTATCTTTGGTTAAATACTATTATGAAGTGCCTCCCTGAAATCCAGAACATCTGCCAGACAAGAGTAGGACTTCCCATGTTGAGAAAAGAAATACTTAGCTACTTGGGGTGATAGAAATATCTGGCTAACCCCTGATAGTTCAGTGTTTGTAATTGTCCCAGAAAGCCATTCTAACTCGGTCATTTGACGATAAGAAGAATGCACTACACTTAAAAAATAAATAAAATGTAAAAACCCTACCATGACATTTCTGTGTCACACTGGCAAATTTCTTCAAACGTCAACACAAAGAGAATGAAAAGGAAAGAGCCCATTCTCCCTCCTTTGAATGGCGGTTTTCATGTCAGCAGCATGCTACTCCTTCTTCTGAATACTGAATTCTAATTTCAAGTGTGATGCTATCATTAGCCGTGGTTTACCTCATTACACTGATTACTTATTTTTCCAAACACTTAGGGAAGTTTCTAGTTATCTTTTCATGATTAATTTTTCCCTTCATTACAATGTGGTCAGAGAGCATGCCCCAAAATTCTCCGCTTTGATTATGATCCAGTGTGGAGAGCATGCCCTGTAGGGACCGAAGTTGGTTGACTTTATTTTTGCTATACTGCAGTTGAAGACAGTTGAAGAGAGCAAGGTCCTAAGCATGTTGGTTAGGTCAATTGTGCAATTCTATATCTCTAACTACTTTTTTCTCTTCCCGTTACATAAAAATGTGTGTGTACAAGTGTGATGTAGTCATATGTGGCACGTTGTATGGCTATCTGTGTCTATCTGTGAATTTATGTGTGGAGGACAGAAGTTTATGGTGGACAATCTCTTCTATTTATCTTCATCTTGTATTTTGATGAAGGGTCTCTCCCTCAATGTGGAGCTTGTTGGCTGACTAGACTGGCTGGACAGTGAAGCCCTGAGATCTACCTACCTGTCTCCACCCAGCCCTGTGGTTACAGGTGTGTGTTACTGTATCTGGCTTTTACATTGGTGCTGAAGATCTGAACTCATGTTCTCACATTTGTGCAATGAGCTCTTTACCCAGTGAGGCATCTCCTTGGACCCACATAAAGCTTTTTTTGTACTTCTAATTTGAAATTATTTTTTGATAAGAATAATCTTTTCATTGAGTGTACTTATATGTAGCTATGAGTCCAAACCTATTATATTGTGGTATATATACTCTTTCCTCGGAGTTTATCCTCTCATTGCTCTTGTTTGTTGCCTAATTATTTTCTAATTAAATGTTTTATATTACTCCATTTACCCCATATTATCTAATTTTTATATTTTTTTACATTTAATTTTTAATTGTTATTCTTTTTTGTATTTATTTGTTTACTGTGAGCAGTATGTGTGTGTGCATGTGTGTGTAGGAATGTGAGTGTGGTGTGTATGTATGAGTGGGGTGTGTGCATGTGTGTGACTGTGTGTGAGTATAAGTGTGTGTATGTGAGTATAAGTGGGGTGTGTGCATGTATGAGTGTGTGTGTATGTGAGTGTGAGTGAAGTGTGTGTGTGTGTGTGTGTGTGTGTGTGTGTGTGTGTGTGCACTCCCATGTACACATTCAGTGGAAGTTGGTTCTCTTCTTCCACTTTGTGGGTCCCAAATCAAACTCAGATTGCTTTTTTTGGCAACGAGCATCCTTATCAAATGAACCATCATTCATATTCATGCCAGCTTACCATTCTTTTAGGAGTTACCCTAAAATAAAGCCTGTATCTTTGACTTCTACCAGGACACTATGAAGAGACATTAAAAGCATGTTTTTACTTAACTAATCTCTAGATATTTTCATTTTGACATGTGTGTACCTTGTGGGTGGGTAGATATTTAAATCCCACAAAGTAAAAGCATCACTATCACATATACTACATGCTTTCCTTGAATTTACCCAGCTGTTGATCAACCTTGCACTTTTGCCCTCCTCTTACACCAATGCCACACTCAATCCCATTAGTAAGGTACCATGTACAGGCAGCAGATGTCTTAGAACCCTTCCAAAGCACTTCTGAACTTACTCTTTACTATATAGTCTGCTCACTAGAAAGCAACACTTCTTTATTTCCAAACTCTAGCTGATAAGATACTCCCAAGATACCCAATAGCCTTCTTCCATTGATATTCTTAGGAGCACTCCACATGGCCTCTTGCCTTTCAGATTTTCTAAGCTAAAGCTAGCTTTCTGGCTTTATGCTTCAGAGAAGTTAGGTTGGTTTACTTAGACTCTCTGGACTGTTCTCTGCTCCCATTGTGTCACTAGGACAAATAGACTTCTATACCTGTCCAATAGAGTGAGACTGAGTATATCTTAGGATTTTATTTTAAATTCTCCTTTCATGTCAAGGAATCAGAGAATAGAGTAAAACACTCCCCACTGTCCCTTAATCCACGAAGAGAGCAAGCAATGCAAGATGGCAATTTATTTGTCTCAATAGAGGGTATCAACCTCTAGGTCACAACCACTTTAGCAAATCTTTATTCCAAAAGTCTTTACATTATACTCCATAATGGTAGCAAAATTATAGTTATGAAGTAACAATGAAAATAATTGTATGATTGGGGATCACCACAACATGAGGAAACATATTAAATGGTCACAACATTAGAAAAGTTGAAAACCACTGCTCTACAAAAACCTGACTATAATCCTTCAAAAGAGATTGGCTGGGATCTTTGTCTGTTTTTGCTCCTTGATTGAATATCACATAATGAATATCAGTAATTTATTAAAGATAAAAGTGTCTTGGTCTCATGATTCAATAGGATGCAAAATTCAAAATCAGAAGACTATAAGAAATAAGAACCTTTCTGCTGGTGAGGACTCTTTGTAGACACCCAAGATGGCAAGGCATTCACCATTGTGAGACAGTGAAAGCTTGCTAACTTTGTCTTTTTTTTTTTTCTTAGAAGGCCACTAATACAATCATGAGAGCCCCAAATTGCTACCTATCTAGTCCTAACTACCTCCAAAGGTGTGACCTTCAAGTGTTGTTAAGAGAACTTTGGGAATTAAACTTCAATATGAGCTTTAGAGAATATAAACACTATAGCAATAGATGAAGGACTAAGGAACATTTTCTTTCTATTTCCTTTTCTGCCAATCCCCATCTTAAAAGTATTTTTGTCTTAAATAATGGATACAGTATTACTACACTTGTTTCCTGTGCTTTCACGGAACTCAGGAATTTCATACTTGTTTTTAACACAAATTGCCACAAGATACTGTGAATTATTAATTATTTCATTCCAAAACATTATTTTTTAAAACAAAAAAAATGTTTAACTTAATAGAACTTTTTTCTTTCCTCCGGAGTGGAAGATTTTCAAGTTTATAAAGGACGTATAGAAAATAGGCTATTACTACACAGTTGGCATTCCCTTCCTGCTCAGTGACAGAGAATTAGTATTAACGTCTGGTGTTAGTTTTGTGTCTGTAGGTTCACTGAGCCAAAGCACACAAACATGGTCCATTCTCTTATGTCTGAGTTTCAGTATACAGTGTACAATGTATATTCGTGAAAAACTCTTTGTTTTCTTTCTTTTTTTCCTTCCATATCCCCACCCCACCTTCACCTTCTCCTCCTTCTTCCCCACAACCTCTCTCGTTTCCTCTTCTGTGTAATTTTTGCAGATGCTGGGGGTTATATACATTTTTTTAAAAAGTATTTCCATCCCTAAACTATATCTCCACTCCTTGCTCCTCATTTGGATTGATCCCAAAGCATTTACTGAGTATGGACATTCTAATACTGAGCTATGAACCAAATACCTATTCATAAGACATGGTCATTTCTGACAATTATTTTGTAGATTAATGAAAGAACTAGAAAATAAAGAAAGCTGAGTAGTGATGAAGAAATGTAGAATTCTCTAAGAGCCTCAAAGACAACAACCACAATGTGCTTCTTAAAACAGGTACTGCTCAAGTTGTCTTAAAAATCAAGTAAGATTCAAAAGCCTCCAAATCTTCAGTTTTCTATACGGAGGGATTAAACAGATGTTCGTGGTGCCAATGAACATGTAAAACGTAGAAAGAACTATCATTAACTTAATCTTGGAAGCATTTAGCTTGTGCTGTTGGCACAAAAGAACAACACAGGTTGCTGAACACCTGGACACAGAAGGATAAAAACTAGAGGATCAGAGACAAGAAGGACAAGTTTTAAAGTAATCAACATTTAGTTAGTATTATTATCATTTAAACATCAGCATCTGCTGAAGCCCATGTGCCACAAGCTAACCCCACCATAGATTATTATTATTATTATTATATTACACCAACTCCCAGTGATGTATCTTTACAGCCAAGATTGATACATTCACTGAAACAGTGAAGTGTTTTAGTTGGTTGATTGATTGGCTGGGTTTGTTTATTTGCTTATTTGTATGCAATAAATAACAACTAACAAAGAGACATACAATTGCTTAAAATATAAAAAAAAATAAGAGACTACAGCTTGTATTTAACCCTAATGGGACACTTCTTCTTTCCAGGGCTCAGAGATCATCAAGAAAGAGGACCCAAGAGAAAGATTTTAAGACCCAGAAGTGGTGGATGACTACAGTAAACCAGGGTTTTTTCAGAAAGAAGGCAGGTTCACATATGAACTCACAGCAGTTGTGGCAGCACTCGCAAGATCCATACAAGCTCAGACCAGACAAATCCAGAATGGAAGGAGAAAATGGGGCATAGAATCTGAACCCAAGGTGCAGAACTATTGGTAACTAATAACTGCTAAGAGACAGAGAGTTAGTTTTCTTTAAGGAGGTGAGTTCTAGTAGGTTAATCGTGCTCCTGTTGATAGGCATGCACTAAGAATTTCTAGGCAGCATAAGTTGGACTCGATAGGTTAAAAACAATGAGGACACAGAGTTAAGTGAGTACAGAAGATATGATCAAAACACAAAGTCTGAACTTCTCAAAGAATTGATAAAAAAAAATTTAAAAATCTCACTCCACAAACATCACTACTGGGAGGTGATAGGACTTTTAAAGGGTGGGGACTAATTGGAGGAAATGAAGTCATTGAAAGTGTATCATTGGACTGTACCTTAGAATCCCACTGTGTGCTCATGTTCTTTCTCTCTTCTCTCTCTCTCTCTCTCTCTCTCTCTCTCTCTCTCTCTCTCTCTCTCTCTCTCTCTCCCTCTCTCTCCCCCCTCTTCCACATACTCCCTGCTATCATGTTCTACATTTTGTCTCTCCATAGAGGCAAAATCAGTGAAGCCAACCAACCATCCATATACCAAAACCTTTCAAACTGTGAGCCAAAACTAAATCTTTCCCCTTCATAAATTTATTACTGCCATTATTTTCTGCCATGGTAATAGTGACTGACTAACAAGGAAAATCAAAATAGAAAACTAGAATTGTCACTGTAACTATACCAGACTCCATGGGGCAGAAGCCTTTCAAGTTGTTTTCTGAGACAAATTTGGAAAGGTTTGCAGAAGAATGCTTCCTCAAGGATGATTTTACTTGGGGTTCAGAAGAGTAGGATGTGGTCAGTAATCACTCTGCTCATCTAATGAATGGAAGTGAGGACTTTATGGGAAACTGGACCAAAGACCATCTGCCTTACACTCTGACAAAGAACTTGTTTATACTTTGCCCACACGGTCAGACTTTGTATGAGGCTGGGTTTATCTCTCAGAGGAAATTGCAAAGTGCCACCACACACTACAGTAGCATGTGTGTTGCTTTTAGCCAAACTAACAAAAAGAACTAAGATCAAAGGACAGAGCAGAGAGATTAGAAAACTTGTACTTTGACCAGAAAAGAAGTACACATACGTTTTTTGGCCAAGAAGGTGGTAGTTACTAAAATGAAGCCCAGCATTTTACTCTAGGACAACAGGAAAGATGTTACGTTTTGTTTTAAGATTTATTTCTTTATTTTATGTATATGAATACACTGTGGCTGTCTTCAGACACACAAGAAAAGGGCATTGGATCCCATTAAAGATGGTTGTGAGTCACCATTTGGTTGCTGGGAATAGAACTCAGAACCTCTGGAAGAGCAGTCAGTGCTCTTAACTGCTGAGCCATCTCACCAGCCCAGGAAAGATGTTTTGATAATCACAGGGATTGGCTAGACCACATTCCTGATACTGAAGATTCAAGGGTATAAAAGGATGAACTTATTTAAAAAACTTTGCTTTAAGAAGAGAGTACTACAGACTGTTTCTCTAATGTAGGGTTGCCTGGGGAAACTGTTTGCCTAAAATGTACTGAAGACACAATCAAAGCAAGTCCAGCTGCTTCTCCAACTAGTAGGAGACTAGACACTATCCACGTTATGCTGGTTCTGCTGACATACAGACTATACGAATTATGTCATCACAGAATTTATACCACAAAAGAAAAGAAAAGCCTGGTAGCTAAATAGTTTGTGGCAGGATAATAGCTTGTCAGTCGTCCTAAGTGAGAGGTATTTGTAGCTATGAGACTGAAGCCAAAGATACAGTGAATGCCTCGGGAAGTTAGAGATACCAGGAACATGAAACACCTACTGAGGGAAATCACAGAATAAGAACCAACCCAGGAGAGTGACCATGTAGGCTAGACCTAGCAAGGGCATAAGGAAAATGCCACATGAGCTCTTTGGAGCTCACATGATGTTAACATGTGCCGCAGAGGTTAAATATGGAGTTACAGTATGTAATATTTGCCATGGCAGATTTCAGTATTGCATTGATCTGATTTTTTATTAATGGTCACTGTATTCGTTATCTTGAAAGTATGTAACTTTCTTTTGATTTTTGTAGGATCCAACAGCTAGATATTGACTATTGACCAGTGCTGGAACTATTAAGACTTTGGTGACTCCTAGAAAAAGATAAAATGCATTTTGAGTTAAGAGATAGACATGAGCCATTGATGGGACAGGGACAGAATGTTAGGTTTGGATCTCCAATGTTCCCCTTCTATGGACCAGGTACTGAAAGCCTGGCCTCCAGAACACTGGTGGTAGGCAGTGGAACATTTAACAGGTAAGGCTGAGTTAAATGAAAGGGAAAATGGCAGCATGCCTCTGTGATGGGTGTTAGGACCTCAGACCCTCCGCTTCCTCTCTTTCCTCTGGCCACCAGGACAAGCAGCTTTATTCTGCCCTGTTCCTGTTGCCTTGAGGCACTGCCTGGCCACAGACCCAAAGCAGCAGAGCTAAGCCACCATGGGCTGAAGCTCTTAAGCCATAAGCTAAAATACTTTTTGTGGTTGATTATCTTAGGCATTGTATCATATTGGAAAACAAAAGCTAACACTGGATTGCAATATTGAGTGAATGAAACCAAGAGAGAATAGATGGTGATTTTTTTTTCCATTTTTTATTAGGTATTTAGCTCATTTACATTTCCAATGCTATACCAAAAGTCCCCCTTACCCACCCACCCCCACTCCCCTACCCACCCACTCCCCCCCTTTGGCCCTGGCGTTCCCCTGTACCGGGGCACACAAAGTCTGCGTGTCCAATGGGCCTCTCTTTCCAGTGATGGCCGACTAGGCCATCTTTTGATACAAATGCAGCTAGAGTCAAGAGCTCAGGGGTACTGGTTAGTTCATAATGTTGTTCCACCTATAGGGTTGAAGATCCCTTTAGCTCCTTGGGTACTTTCTCTAGCTCCTCCATTGGGAGCCCTGTGATCCATCCATTAGCTGACTGTGAGCATCCACTTCTGTGTTTGCTAGGCCCCGGCATAGTCTCACAAGAGACAGCTACATCTGGGTCCTTTCAGTAAAATCTTGCTAGTGTATGCAATGGTGTCAGCATTTGGAAGCTGATTATGGGGTGGATCCCTGGATATGGCAGTCTCTACATGGTTCATCCTTTCATCTCAGCTCCATACTTTGTTTCTGTAACTCCTTCCATGGGTGTTTTGTTCCCACTTCTAAGGAGGGGCATAGTGTCCACACTTCAGTCTTCATTTTTCTTGAGTTTCATGTGTTTAGGAAATTGTATCTTATATCGTGGGTATCCTAGGTTTTGGGCTAGTATCCACTTATCAGTGAGTACATATTGTGTGAGTTCCTTTGTGATTGTGTTACCTCACTCAGGATGATGCTCTCCAGGTCCATCCATTTGGCTAGGGAGCCAAAACCATCCAGTGGAAGAAAGACAGCATTTTCAACAATTGGTGCTGGCACAACTGGTTGTTATCATGTAGAAGAATGCGAATCGATCCATACTTATCTCCTTGTACTAAGGTCAAATCTAAGTGGATCAAGGAACTTCACATAAAACCAGAGACACTGAAACTTATAGAGGAGAAAGTGGGGAAAAGCCTTGAAGATATGGGCACAGGGGAAAAATTCCTGAACAGAACAGCAATGGCTTGTGCTGTAAGATCGAGAATTGACAAATGGGACCTAATGAAACTCCAAAGTTTCTGCAAGGCAAAAGACACTGTCTATAAGACAAAAAGACCACCAACAGACTGGGAAAGGATCTTTACCTATCCTAAATCAGATAGGGGACTAATATCCAACATATATAAAGAACTCAAGAAGGTGGACCTCAGAAAATCAAATAACCCCCTTAAAAAATGGGGCTCAGAACTGAACAAAGAATTCTCACCTGAGGAATACCGAATGGCAGAGAAGCACCTGAAAAAATGTTCAACATCCTTAATCATCAGGGAAATGCAAATCAAAACAACCCTGAGATTCCACCTCACACCAGTGAGAATGGCTAAGATCAAAAATTCAGGTGACAGCAGATGCTGGCTCAGCTATTAAAAAGAATGAATTTATGAAATTCCTAGATGGTGATTTTTATGTCTTGGGGAACGTGGTGAAAAGAATGGGTGAGGAGATCTTGGTTCCAGGACTCAGCAGAACTTAGGAAATTAGTCTGAACAGGTTAGAGGGTGCGCCAGAGAACCAGACAGCTTCTGGGACGGGCAGAAGCTCAGAGCCCCTGAGGCAGCACCCTTGGCGGGCCGCAGACAGCCGGCCACCGTCCGGACCAGAGGACAGGTGTCCGCCTGGCTTGGGAGGCAGCCTCAGCCTCAGCAGCAGCGGTCACCATCTTGGTTCCAGGACTCAGCAGAACTTAGGGAATTAGTCTGAACAGGTTAGAGGGTGCACCAGAGAACCAGACAGCTTCTGGGACGGGCGGAAGCACAGAGCCGCTGAGGCAGCACCCTTGGCGGGCCGCAGACAGCCGGCCACCGTCCGGACCAGAGGACAGGTGTCCGCCTGGCTTGGGAGGCGGCCTCAGCCTCAGCAGCAGCTGTCGCCATCTTGGTTCCAGGACTCCCTGGAACTTAGGAATTTCGTCTGCACAGGTGAGAGTCTGCACCACAGAAGCTGACAGCTTCTGGGAACTGCCAAAGCAACACAGCTTCTGAGAGAGGCCCTGTTTTGGGCCTTCTTCTTCGACCAGGAGGAGGTCCAAAAACAAGATATCTGTGCACCTTCCCTGTAAGAGAGCTTGCCAGCAGAGAGTGCTCTGAGCACTGAAACTCAGAGGAGAGGATCTGTCTCCCAGGTCTGCTGAGAGACGGTAACAGAATCACCAGAAGAACAATCTCTAAACAGAGTCAACTATAACTACTAACTCCAGAGATTACCAGATGGCGAAAGGTAAACGTAGGAATCCTACTAACAGGAACCAAGACCACTCACCATCATCAGAACCCAGCACTCCCACTTCGCCTAGTCCAGGGCACCCCAACACACCCGAAAACCTAGACCTAGATTTAAAAGCATATCTCATGATGATGGTAGAGGACATCAAGAAGGACTTTAATAAATCACTTAAAGAAATACAGAACACTGCTAAAGAGTTACAAGTCCTTAAAGAAAAACAGGAAAACACAATCAAACAGGTAGAAGTCCTTACAGAAAAAGAGGAAAAAACATACAAACAGGTGATGGAAATGAACAAAACCATACTAGACCTAAAAAGGGAAGTAGACACAATAAAGAAAACTCAAAGTGAGGCAACACTGGAGATAGAAACCCTAGGAAAGAAATCTGGAACCATAGATTTGAGCATCAGCAACAGAATACAAGAGATGGAAGAGAGAATCTCAGGTGCAGAAGATTCCATAGAGAACATCGGCACAACAATCAAAGAAAATGGAAAATGCAAAAAGATCCTAACTCAAAATATCCAGGATATTCAGGACACAATGAGAAGACCAAACCTACGGATAATAGGAGTGGATGCGAATGAAGATTTTCAACTCAAAGGACCAGCAAACATCTTCAACAAAATTATTGAAGAAAACTTCCCAAATATAAAGAAAGAGATACCTATGAACATACAAGAAGCCTACAGAACTCCAAATAGACTGGACCAGAAAAGAAATTCCTCCCGACACATAATAATCAGAACAACAAATGCACTAAATAAAGATAGAATACTAAAAGCAGTAAGGGAAAAAGGTCAAGTAACATACAAAGGCAAGCCTATCAGAATTACACCAGATTTTTCACCAGAGACTATGAAAACCAGAAGAGCCTGGACAGATGTTATACAGACACCAAGAGAACACAAATTCCAGCCCAGGCTACTATACCCAGCCAAACTCTCAATTACCATAGATGGAGAAACCAAAGTATTCCACGCCAAAACCAAATTCACACATTATCTCTCCACGAATCCAGCCCTTCAAAGGTTAATAACAGAAAAAAACCAATACAAGAACGGGAACAATGCCCTAGAAAAAACAAGAAGGTAATCCCTCAACAAACCTAAAAGAAGACAGCCACAAGAACAGAATGCCAACTTTAACAACAAAAATAACAGGAAGCAACAATTACTTTTCCTTAATATCTCTTAACATCAATGGTCTCAACTCCCCAATAAAAAGACATAGACTAACAAACTGGCTACACAAACAAGACCCAACATTTTGCTGTTTACAGGAGACACATCTCAGAGAAAAAGATAGACACTACCTCAGAATAAAAGGCTGGAAAACAATTTTCCAAGCAAATGGTATGAAGAAACAAGCTGGAGTAGCCATCCTAATATCTGATAAGATTGACTTCCAACCCAAAGTCATCAAAAAAGACAAGGAGGGGCACTTCGTTCTCATCAAAGGTAAAATCCTCCAAGAGGAACTCTCAATTCTGAATATCTATGCTCCAAATACAAGGGCAGTCACATTCATTAAAGAAACTTTAGTAAAGCTCAAAGCACACATTGCACCTCACACAATAATAGTGGGAGACTTCAACACACCACTTTCACCAATGGACAGATCATGGAAACAGAAACTAAACAGGGACACACTGAAACTAACAGAAGTGATGAAACAAATGGATCTGACCGATATCTACAGAACATTTTATCCTAAAACAAAAGGATATAACTTCTTCTCAGCACCTCATGGTACCTTCTCCAAAACTGACCACATAATAGGTCGCAAAACAGGCCTCAACAGATTCAAAAATATTGAAATTGTCCCATGTATCCTATAAGATCACCATGCACTAAGGCTGATCTTCAATAACAAAAGAAATAACAGAAAGCCAACACTCACGTGGAAACTGAACAACACTCTTCTCAATGATACCTTGGTCAAGGAAGGAATAAAGAAAGAAATTAAAGACTTTTTAGAGTTTAATGAAAATGAAGCCACAACGTACCCAAACCTTTGGGACACAATGAAAGCATTTTTAAGAGGGAAACTCATAGCTCTGAGTGCCTCCAAGAAGAAACGGAAGAGAGCACATACTAGCAGCTTGACAACACATCTAAAAGCTCTAGAAAAAAAGGAAGCAAATTCACCCAAGAGGAGTAGACGGCAGGAAATAATCAAACTCAGGGGTGAAATCAACCAAGTGGAAACAAGAAGAACTATTCAAAGAATTAACCAAACGAGGAGTTGCTTCTTTGAGAAAATCAACAAGATAGATAAACCCTTAGCTAGACTCACTAGAGGGCACAGAGACAAAATCCTAATTAACAAAATCAGAACTAAAAAGGGAGACATAACAACAGATCCTGAAGAAATCCAAAACACCATCAGATCCTTCTACAAAAGGCTATACTCAACAAAACTGGAAAACCTGGACGAAATGGACAAATTTCTGGACAGATACCAGGTACCCAAGTTGAATCAGGATCAAGTTGACCTTCTAAACAGTCCCATATCCCCTAAAGAAATAGAAGCAGTTATAAATAGTCTCCCAGCCAAAAAAAGCCCAGGACCAGACGGGTTTAGTGCAGAGTTCTATCAGACCTTCAAAGAAGATCTAATTCTAGTTCTGCACAAACTTTTTCACAAGATAGAAGTAGAAGGTACTCTACCCAACTCATTTTATGAAGCCACTATTACTCTGATACCTAAACCACAGAAAGATCCAACAAAGATAGAGAACTTCAGACCAATTTCTCTTATGAATATCGATGCAAAAATCCTCAATAAAATTCTCGCTAACCGAATCCAAGAACACATTAAAGCAATCATCCATCCTGACCAAGTAGGTTTTATTCCAGGGATGCAGGGATGGTTTAATATACGAAAATCCATCAATATATTCCACTATATAAACAAACTCAAAAACAAAAACCACATGATCATCTCGTTAGATGCAGAAAAAGCATTTGACAAGATCCAACACCCATTCATGATAAAAGTTCTGGAAAGATCAGGAATTCAAGGCCCATACCTAAACATGATAAAAGCAATCTAGAGCAAACCAGTAGCCAACATCAAAGCAAATGGAGAGAAGCTGGAAGCAATCCCACTAAAATCAGGGACTAGACAAGGCTGCCCACTTTCTCCCTACCTTTTCAACATAGTACTTGAAGTATTAGCCAGAGCAATTCGACAACAAAAGGAGATCAAGGGGATACAAATTGGAAAGGAGGAAGTCAAAATATCACTTTTTGCAGATGATATGATAGTATATATAAGTGACCCTAAAAGTTCCACCAGAGAACTCCTAAACCTGATAAACAGCTTCGGTGAAGTAGCTGGATATAAAATTAACTCAAACAAGTCAATGGCCTTTCTCTACACAAAGAATAAACAGACTGAGAAAGAAATTAGGGAAACAACACCCTTCTCAATAGTCACAAATAATATAAAATATCTCGGCGTGACTCTAACTAAGGAAGTGAAAGATCTGTATGATAAAAACTTCAAGTCTCTGAAGAAAGAAATTAAAGAAGATCTCAGAAGATGGAAAGATCTCCCATGCTCATGGATTGGCAGGATCAACATTGTAAAAATGTCTATCTTGCCAAAAGCAATCTACAGATTCAATGCAATCCCCATCACAATTCCAACTCAATTCTTCAACGAATTAGAAGGAGCAATTTGCAAATTCATCTGGAATAACAAAAAACCTAGGATAGCAAAAACTCTTCTCAAGGATAAAAGAACCTCTGGTGGAATCACCATGCCTGACCTAAAGCTTTACTACAGAGCAATTGTAGTAAAAACTGTATGGTACTGGTATAGAGACAGACAAGTAGACCAATGGAATAGAATTGAAGACCCAGAAATGAACCCACACACCTATGGTCACTTGATCTTCGACAAGGAAGCTAAAACCATCCAGTGGAAGAAAGACAGCATTTTCAACAATTGGTGCTGGCACAACTGGTTGTTATCATGTAGAAGAATGCGAATCGATCCATACTTATCTCCTTGTACTAAGGTCAAATCTAAATGGATCAAAGGACTTCACATAAAACCAGAGACACTGAAACTTATAGAGGAGAAAGTGGGGAAAAGCCTTGAAGATATGGGCACAGGGGAAAAATTCCTGAACAGAACAGCAATGGCTTGTGCTGTAAGATCGAGAATTGACAAATGGGACCTAATGAAACTCCAAAGTTTCTGCAAGGCAAAAGACACTGTCAATAAGACAAAGAGACCACCAACAGATTGGGAAAGGATCTTTACCTATCCTAAATCAGATAGGGGACTAATATCCAACATATATAAAGAACTCAAGAAGGTGGACTTCAGAAAATCAAATAACCCCATTAAAAAATGGGGCTCAGAACTGAACAAAGAATTCTCACCTGAGGAATACCGAATGGCAGAGAAGCACCTGAAAAAATGTTCAACATCCTTAATCATCAGGGAAATGCAAATCAAAACAACCCTGAGATTCCACCTCACACCAGTCAGAATGGCTAAGATCAAAAATTCAGGTGACAGCAGATGCTGGCGAGGATGTGGAGAAAGAGGAACACTCCTCCATTGTTGGTGGGATTGCAGGCTTGTACAACCACTCTGGAAATCAGTCTGGCGGTTCCTCAGAAAATTGGACATAGTACTACCAGAGGATCCAGCAATACCTCTACTGGGCATATATCCAGAAGATGCCCCAACTGGTAAGAAGGACACATGCTCCACTATGTTCATAGCAGCCTTATTTATAATAGCCAGAAGCTGGAAAGAACCCAGATGCCCCTCAACAGAGGAATGGATACAGAAAATGTGGTACATCTACACAATGGAGTACTACTCAGCTATTAAAAAGAATGAATTTATGAAATTCCTAGCCAAATGGATGGACCTGGAGGGCATCATCCTGAGTGAGGTAACACATTCACAAAGGAACTCACACAATATGTACTCACTGATAAGTGGATATTAGCCCAAAACCTAGGATACCCAAGATATAGGATACAATTTCCTAAACACATGAAACTCAAGAAAAATGAAGACTGAAGTGTGGACACTATGCCCCTCCTTAGAAGTGGGAACAAAACACCCTTGGAAGGAGTTACAGAGACAAAGTTTGGAGCTGAGATGAAAGGATGGACCATGTAGAGACTGCCATATCCAGGGATCCACCCCATAATTAGCATCCAAACGCTGACACCATTGCATACACTAGCAAGATTTTATCGAAAGGACCCAGATGTAGCTGTCTCTTGTGAGACTATGCCGGGGCCTAGCAAACACAGAAGTGGATGCTCACAGTCAGCTAATGGATGGATCACAGGGCTCCCAATGGAGGAGCTAGAGAAAGTACCCAAGGAGCTAAAGGGATCTGCAACCCTATAGGTGGATCAACATTATGAACTAACCAGTACCCCGGAGCTCTTGACTCTAACTGCATATATATCAAAAGATGGCCTAGTCGGCCATCACTGGAAAGAGAGGCCCATTGGACAACCAAACTTTATATGCCCCAGAACAGGGGAACGCCAGGGCCAAAGGGGGGGAGTGGGCGGGTAGGGGAGTGGATGTGGGTGGGTATGGGGGACTTTTGGTATAGCATTGGAAATGTAAATGAGCTAAATACCTAATAAAAAATGGAAAGAAAAAAAACAAAAAAACAAAACAAAAAAAAACAAAAAAAACAAAACAACAACAACAAAAAAAGAATGGGTGAGGAAGGAAAGTACACAGAATCTCCTGGGTCCATTTCCTGTGGTCTCTGAAGTGAGTCTGGGAAGCTCAGTTTAAGAACGCTCCATTTCAGGAAGATACAAGCTGTAATATGGGAGGTGGCTTGATGGACACCCCCTGAACCATGATTCCAAACACTGATGCTCAGAATAGCACTCGAGACAAAACTACTCAGAAAAAGAGGCTTGAAAAGAAGTTGGGTTTCTTAAACTAAATATGTGAGGAAACTCTGCTAATTAAAGTCAAAGTCTGCCATGACCAGATAGCTTCTCCAAAGTGGAGGACTTCCTTTACCAGCAGGGCTTCCACTTCTCAGACCTTGTCTGGGTGTCCTGAACCCCCACACCCTCTGCCTGGGGAAGGTGGAGTAGTCCTAGGCAGATCATAAATTTAACTTCCTCTTCCTCCCCCCATTCCCCCCACATAAGAATCCCCCCAACAGGTACCTGGGATTCCTGACATGCCTCTCCATGCAAATGAGATATTCACACAACTTTAAACCCTAACCAATGAGTTTTCATTTACCCTAAAAACTCCTTCCCACTCTCCAAGGTCCATATACACCCCTGGTTGACCCGAAGTAAAGTGTATGCGTACAAGTTCACCTGGGTAAAGATATGCACACAAGCTTTTTTTGTTGACTACTGTCTGAGAGCTGCTTCATTGAAAATTGCTAGAGGTCTTTGCCTGAAAGAGCTGTAGCACTAAGATCCTGGGACCAGGCCTTCTCCTGACCACACTCACTTCCAGCTGGACCAGGATCCTGCAGAACTCCATGTGCTCTGGATTCTGCTTCATCCTGACAGCCCATTGTGCACAGAGACTCCTGGACACACTGACAGGGAGGAAATGGGACAGCTGGACCCCAAAATCACATACCATAGACGGCATCTGGAACACAGGGTACAACCAGCTGATGCCTACCACATGAACACATTTTTTAGATAACTGTTTAACTATGGATTACCTGTCATTATCTGTCTTTGGAGTTATACAATCGGTAAAACATATTTCCACAGAATCCAACACCAGAGACAATTTTGAAATATACGTGGGAAATGGAGTTGGATCTATTCATATCACAGCTCCTGAGAATATATCAACCTAGAGATAATGAGTTCCGGTTTGTAAGGATGTTTACAGCTCAAGTGAAATTGCCTTTTTTAAAGCTTTCCCATTCTCTAGTTTGCCAGAGTATTGTGCATATGCTTTTACTATCAAACTCATTTCACGCCTTGTTGTTTACAAGTTGACCTAACTCCTTCAGTACATTAGGTTCTTTCCAGACAAGGATGAATTCCTATACATCTTTGCCTTTGCCCCTCAATTCCATCAAAGCCCCACATATGAACACACACACATACAAACTTAATAAATACTTGTAGACCTTATAAGTATTTTACATCTGTGGTCGTTTAAATGACCCTGATAGACTCTTATATGTGAACACTTGGTTCCCAGCTGGCAGAACTGTTTAGGAAGGATTAGAAGGTGTGTCCTTGTTGGAGGAGGTGTGCCACTGGGCATGGGCAGGTTTCAAAAGCATATACCATTCCATATTAATTTTCTATCAACCTGTCTGTCTGTTGGTCTCTCTGTCTATCTATCTGCCCCATGGTTGTTATTTCAAGATGAAAGCTCTCAGATACTGCTCCAGCATTATGCCTGCCTGCCTGCTTGCTGCCATGCTTGGTACCACGATGATCATGGACTAACCCTGAGGAGCCGTGAGTTCCAATAAATGTTTTGTTTTGTAAGTTGCTTTGGTCGTACTGTTTCTTTGTAGCAATAAAAAAAAATAATAATAACTACAACAACATCTCATCACAGAGTCTTCATGTACCTGAAGCAGAAATAAAAAGTCGAGAAAGCAACCGGGGACTCCAGTTGTCTCTCTGCAGTGGGAGGCTGACGTTTTTCATTTCTGTAACTGTTAGCCAGAAGCATTAGATAAATGCAGCTAAGCACGCCAGGGTCATCACACCACAAGTCCCAGGCTATACTACAGTCATGCTATGGAATTAATGAAAATGAATCTAGAGGACAGAGACAGGTCTATGTATGAAAATGTCTACTAGACAAAAGAAAGCCATCATTTATGCACAGCCAAGGACAAAGCATGTGTTTGCACAAGAAGAGAGCCTCTCAGGAGGCATAAACCCAATCCTTGCTGCTACATAAATGCACACAAATAAAAAACATATGTATAGGAATAACATCCCAACTTAGCTTTGTTTGCTGTGCACCTTTGTAACTGAGACTGACTCCATCTCAAAACAGTCCACATGTGCCTGAAGGGCAGCCATTTTCTGACCTTTCCAGATTTACACTCCCACCTAGCAGGAAATGGCTCAGAATGTCAGACGTGTTTTCAGAAGAATGTTTGCTTTGGTCTCTTGTTGATGCAGTCATTACCTAGCGCCAATAAATCTTCACTCAGTGTTTACGAGCAGAGCAGCAGAGCGCTTTTGGCTTCCGTTTCTGCACACAAAACGTCTAAGTCTGTTGCAATATCAGACAAGGCACTTTGTAGATTCTGTATTGTTTTTTTATTTTTCTCATTTTATTAGTTTTTCTATCCCGAGGTATTTAAAGAACACTTAGACTCTGATGCCTCACAATCCAAATCATGAACTAAAACCAGGGGAAGACAAATTTCAAACTAGCCCTGACTCTGATGTGAGTTTCTAGAAGTAAACAAAGGATAACTGTGAGCTGTCACAAACTGTGAGCTGCCCAGACCAGCCTGCCTTTCATGGTGGTGGACGTGTGAGTTCTGACCCTGCATAGGACCAGGGCAACTCTGAGGAATACAGAACCTTGCTTTGGTCTCCAACCCTCTACTACCAGGAAATATCTCTCTCTCTCTCTCTCTCTCTCTCTCTCTCTCTCTCTCTCTCTCTCTCTCTCTCTCTCTCTCTCACACACACACACACACACACACACACACACACACACACACACACACCTGCTCCTCAGGAAAGAACTGAAAACAGAAGCTGGTTAAGAAGTCTCTCCGTGAACATACTCATAGGAAACCTGTCATAGAAGTCTCAGCGTCTCAGTTCATGTTTTCTCTCATTTGTCTTCCTATCCACATCAGGCCATTTTCCTTTCTTCCAGGAATCCCTGCCCAACCAGTCCAAGAGCACCATATGCAATTATATTCACCATTCTCTCCTCAGAACTTGTCATTATGGGCAACACAAAAATTTCCTAGTGACTATCTGTTGAGTCAGCCCAAGTGGCTTGCAACAGCAACAACAAGAATCCAGGCCCCGAGATACTTAAACTCCACTCACCATGTTTAATGTCTAATCTGAAATTAGGGAGGCAACCCAAAGCACAGTAGTGTTCAGAAATCAGCCTTTCAGGATGCAACCCAAGAAGAAGCTGGAAACGAGACAATTCAAAGAATTTATAGGAAAATAAGGTGAAAAATCCATCCACCGTTTTGGCTCATTTTCCAAAGAGAATTTAGCCATGGACATGTTTTTTCATTTAAAAAATAAATAAAACCTGAAAATATTTATCCTGAAGTGTCCTCGTGTGCTACATAATGATGCCCGCCCACGTCAGTTTTACAGGTCATGTGAGTAAGAGGCTGAGGTGTCTCCTCCTCCCACTCAGAAATTTCTCAGTCCTGCTTATGAGCAGCCACTTAACATTGTTCTTTAGAAGGAACCAATTTAAAGCAAGGGCTACACGGACAGCTGCACAGACTGCCATGGACACAGTCCAAATGTCGCTTCACAGTGTGATAGGAGCCTGAAGCTTATTGAAAAGAGTCCATTTCTTTTCTATAAATCCATTTTCCAAAGTACATTTATGTATGCGCTGGGCTAATAGAATTACTCAGATGCTGTATAATTTGAATAACCTTTTCCACGAGAGTCTCTTGATTCTCTATGAAGAGGACTCCAGGATGCTCTATATGATGGGTACTATGGAAGCTCACATTTACACACGTTCGCTTGCGTGCGCGCGCACACACACACACACACACACAGCTGGAAGGTTGCTCAGTTAAGAGCAATCATTTGCAGCATAAATACTAATACATAATAATAATGCATAATACATATTAGTAACACAAAATACATAATAATAATAATACATACATACATACATACATACACACATACATACATACATAGCTCAATAATAAAACGAATGAACTACTGCCTCACATTGGTTTAGTTGTTACCAGTTGGATTTTGTGGCAGATAACCAGTAGGACTCCAACTCCTATAAGCAAAGTCTGGTTTGATTTGATGTCCAAATTTCTTCTAAATACTGAAGATGGGTCAAAGATGGGCCATAACACCATAGAAATGCCCTTAGTACCCACATCTCAGGGAATATGCTGAAATCACCAACTAGAGGTATGTAAAGTGGATATTCTTATGTATGGAAACAACTTGATGTCACTTTCAAACCCCAGTGGATGGACACTGCTTTTCCCATACCCTCTACCTTCACTTAAAACTCCACCGAGGTGAGATCTTTCATGATGTGCTCCTACCACACTCCGAGGACCCCAGGGAAGGTATGAACGACTCCGTGGGACAATGTTCTCAAGTTCCCATTAATCACATCCAGGATGAATCCCAATATAGGCATCTGCCAGGGCATGTGGAGCCTCCTATAGAGAAACAAAGGAGGATTTAAATGCATACCTGAAAAAAAAATCCAGCCTTTCCCAGGTGTTTCCACGGCTTAATTATGCCTTTATCAGCATCCATTTCCTCTAGGTACTTAACGTCATAGCTAAAGCCTCCGCTGTGGACTGGAGAGACTAAATCACACAGACACACTTGCTATACAAATTCTCCTTCTTTCTCCCATTAATGACACAGGAGAGAAATGACTCGACTTGTGCTTATGAACAAAGAAAAGAGTTGAGCAGTTGTCCGATGACACTAATCAGAGTTAGCAGAAAATATGTTTAATTCATTTTCTACCTTTTTTTTTCCTTAGTTGAAATGTTTTGACCAGAAAATCAGAAAATTATTTCACATTTACACCTCATTAGTCTTATGTAAGCATCAGTTCACTTTTACTAAAGATAAGAGTTACCTCGAAGGCTTTTATCCAATTATTTATGCTTGATAAATGAAGCCCTGAAGTAGATTCTCAACAAATACCTAAAGACACGTATGTACTATTGTGATCCATGGAGGTTTTACAAAATGTAGATGACATCTTTAAATCAACTGGGAATGCAGAAAGAATGGGCGGAGACATTATCCAGTGATACAAACACAAAGCATGGTCAGACTGGTCTGCCAAAGCAAAAACAGACACTGCACTCGCAGTGTGTATGTAAAAGCTCGCAGACAGATCTGCATTTTATATGTGTGCATCCAACACAGTTGGAAAGAGACATACAAATACATCCATAGAGAGCTACCCTGTCTACATTATAGGTCTCATTCTTTGAGTCATTATAGCATTTGAAAACCGATAATACTAATGCAAAGAAGTGAGCGTGATTTTTTTGTTTTTGTTTTTGTTTTTGTTCTCATTTGAAGCAAGCAACAGTGTCCACTTTGTCTCCACCCCGGATGAAACAATGTCCATTTGAAATGCTATAAGAAGATGTTTTGGTTTTGTGGAGATAATTGGCTCTCAACACTCCTAGTAATTAACAGCATCAGGTCCAGTCCCTCAGGCAGCATTTGGTCACCCATTGCCTATCCATGTGTGAGCAAATGGGAGAGTGCAAGGGTGACGGGAACAGATGGGGAAGAGATACAAGTACTGGCACCTTGCATGGATGCCACATGCTGTTGTTCTTTTTCTGTCCCCATCATTAGCGCCTCTGGCTTCAAAACTAGGTCTGAAGAGCCCATGGGCAAGTACAGCTGCTACCAGCTGTGCAGGCTACTCTTCCTATCTCCTGCACCACTCACTTGGCAACCTCTGGCACAAAGAAGGAATTTCTGTGCTAAGTCCTTCACTGTCTAGACATGTGGGTCTCACAGTTGATTTTTTTCCTTTGCAACAATAACAACTCAGTAGGGCTGTAGTTAGGGGTTAATTGGGCATAAAGACAAAATGTGAAAAGACCCAGCTGTTCCTCTCAGGGAGAATTCCAGAGAGTTATTATAATGAGAAGAACCTTTCAACAATGATGCTCTGTCTGGTGATCACACCAAGACCCCAGATGTGACTAAAGTCGTGGAGAGGAATGTCAGTAGGGGACACTAGAGAAAGGGGCTATGAAAACGAGAAAGGATGGAGAAAGCAATGGCTACTAAGAAATATTATTCAGATTTTTAGATAAGAACAGAGTGGTTGATGTTTATTAAACAGAAGATCATTAACAGTACACAAAACTCAGGGTAATTCTCGTTTTTTAAATGAGAATCTATGGGATCTAAAAAAAAAATGGTTGCATTGAACTAGCCAACAAATACAGGTCTTTGTTTTAAATTTACATAACCCCTTGGAAGCCTCTACCACCTCCCGCTACTGCCCCCAGGAGTCCTCCCCTACTGCCCCCAGGAGTCCTCCCCTACTGCCCCCAGGAGTCCTCCCCTACTGCCCCCAGGAGTCCTCCCTTACTGCCCCCAGGAGTCCTCCCCTAGAGTTCTGCTACTTTGGATCAACTGTCTAGCAGAATGACTTTGAACAGGTCACTGGACTTCAGAGTCCATCTCTGCAAACAAGAGCATCCACTCCAAGCACGGTGACAGCTTCCTGCCTCAAAATTACCTGTCAAATGTATTTCAAATGTACATTTCTGGATCTCTTCATAAATTTAATACATCGAAATCTCTGTGGTAGGATGCCCAAGGTTCAATTATTAATTTCTCTTAATAAGGCTGAAGGACTGGTAGAACAGCTGGTTTCTGAAACATCTTTTAGATGCAAAATCCTGTTGCTCTGGCGGTAGATGTGGTACCCAAGGAAATCTCAGTACATTCAAAATTGGTCCTAAAACAAACAAACAAACAAAACCTCTCAAAATAGTTCCATGTAGTGAAAATTATTTTTAACCACAAGAAGTAATTTTGATGACTTTAAGTTACTTCCAAGATCTAGTTCCTTCTTGAAAGATAAAGATTGATTTCTAAACAGACAGTGAATAAAAACTTCAAATTTAGGACTTTTCCGGAAAATGCCCTAGGCCACACATCATTTTTGAAAACAGACCTCTATTGGGTTGATTTTAAAGGAGCCCGTACTCTTTGGGGGAAATGAATGATTTTTAGTTTTGTGCCTAGCTTTTTAACAGCTGAACCATCTCTCCAGCCCATGAATAACTTAAAAACAAAACAAAAACAAAAGCAAAACTTGATCATCTTGATTATACCTTCCAAATGGTTGAGCCAGATGAAATTGCTTTTTACTTGCAAGAACAGCAATTCCCTGTGGTTCAGCCTAACTTATATGTATGTGTGTTTGTGTGTGTGCTTACACTGGTTGGGGTTAGTTCCTACACTACAACATTTAAATGCCAACTTCCTTGACCCTCATAATGATGGTAAATGAATTTTCCCATTTAACTGCTTCGCCTATGTCTAAAATTCTTAGATCTTAATAATAAACTGTAGGAGACCAAGGAACACTGTCTGTTCCCAAGCCCAAGCTACTGAAACCTGTTCCTTCAACACCCAGGTGCCTGTGTATTTCCCCAGTAATTCTGTATACGGTGGAACTGTGTCTTTTGAAAGTCAGTTGCATAGTCTAGCAAATTTTTGTCAGCTGCATCTCTGTTTTAACTCTTCAGGCCATTTTCTTCAAACTAAGCATTCAGTCATTGTCACTAAACACATGAATAGGAGAAAGAAATCTAAAAGTTAACAATTGGGCAAAATGGCATAGATTTACAGGGATTGAATGCTCAGAGAAGAAATAAAAACAATTACACTCACTCAGTCAAATGAAGTACTCTGTGCTTTTTTTTCCACACTCTGCAGTCTTCCTACACAGTGCCCAACTTGGGGGTGCCAGCGGGATTATCGGGCAACCTCAGCTCTAACTAAAGCCCCTAGAAGCCCTAATTCAGCAGTGAAATTGTCGTCCTCCTCTCATCCACAGATTATGGAGATGAGGGGATGAATGTACAGCACTAAGATTCCCCGCCGAGATAGCTTTTCACTCTCTTCGGTAGGAAAAAGATCAAAAGGAAACGGGCTAATTAGCATACCAAAGAAGACAAAAACCCCTGGAGCTTTATCGTTGTTGCAATCCAATAATAAACACCCGAGTACAAAAAAGATTATTTGATAATGACACACAGAATTGAAAGCCTTTGAAATAGCAGCTTCTGGAAAAAAAATATTTTTGGAAGTGAAAATATCCATAATTATACAGAATAATGCTTATACATTGGGGAGAGGCGCTCAGTTCCTGCGAGGGCTTGCAGACCCACTTTCTCTACTAAGAACAGCCATGTGGATCTCCTTCATCTGAAGAACTCAAAAAGTCTATAAAAGGTTTCAAATCCCTGCCCAAGCAAACACTCTGCTCTTTCATACCCACCCCTCTGAAATTAAATACAGAATTCTTGCTTTAAAATAAGTGCCCCCTTTTCCCAGACCAGGACCAGTCAGAGTCTTCAGCTCCAAAACCAAAGACATTTGCAACTCTTTGAGATTCATTATCCTTCTCTGCTGCAGTTTTGGGGTTTAGAAATTCTGGTTGTCTGCAAATATGGACTTTTTTCAAGGGAGAAAAATGAAGCAGCTGTTTAATTATAAACAGGTTACTCTGCCAGAGGGAGTATAGGCTCCCACCAGAGAAAGTCCTGCTTAAAGAAAGTCAGTCCCTCACTCTGAGTATTAATCTCAGAATTGTGGCACTTGTCTCCAGACAATGTGTGGACCTGTATGTGGTCATCAGAAGTGATGATGCTTAGTCTTGCTGGGTTTGATTAAGTTGCAAGCCTATCCCCTTCATGCTAGGCATGCAAAGACAATAGTGGCCAACACTGGTCCATAGGTCAGCAATGGACCTTCACAGGCTAACCTTCAGTACCTCCACTAGGGTAAATACAATGCTCCTCTGAGTGTGGGAGCTAGGGGATGCTACTAGAATTCTTTCCTCATGGAGAAACAAGGGTTACTCTTAAGCCAAAGGTCAGATAGCCATAGTGCACTTACCAGAAAGTCCTACCTAGCCCAAGGACTCGCCTCACTTTAATAATATTTTAACTTATTTCTAACCCAATATATCAGTGTTTAAAGAGCCTCTTGCCTTACAAACTAGAGTTTAAATGAATGCTTATTCTCCGGTTTTTTAGATTTATGTTTTTTAAAACAAAATTTGGATGAGAAATGTTATCTTTGACTCTCCATCCAATAAGATACATTTCTCCTGGGGGCCTCTAGGTTCTTCGCAATTGGATAAAACACTTAAGAATATTATTTTGTTCATTTCATACACGATTCTTTCTATAATCATTCTTTTTAAGAAATTGTCCATTGGCAATGAAGCAAGCTTCAAGTCAGAATTTTACTTAGAAAATGTGTCTACAGAAGTTAAAGAAATGTCATTTACCCACCACTCCAAAGTATTAATTAGACTTAGCTGTTTGCCAGCTAAGTACCAGAGGAACCCATGGTGATTAGCTGCACTAATTGGAATTTCAAGTGGGTCTGATAACAACACAAAGATAATAGGATTATACCTCCCTGCCCTGGAAAAAGAAGAAGCTTTGTCATAACTGTTTAGATGGTGGTTTAAGTCGTTTCACACCTAACTACTCCCAAAGAAAGAAAACACTTTGAGATTCTATTTTTATTCCTTCAAAGAAATTAAATTTTAAAAAGAAAAGAAAAGTCTTCTGGGTAGCATCAAAAACAAAGAAAGCAGCCTTCGTTGTCTCTGAGTGTTGACTTATCTGGAGAAACACAGAATAACCACCTTTAGTGACCACCACCAAGAGTTCCTACCAGTCAGAGTCAGTTAGACCCGCCCCTTTCAAAAGGAACATAGTTTATTTGGATGTAAAGAAATTCAGACATTTATGAACACTGCTATCCCCGGGATGGCCAGAACTATAAATATTACTCATCTTGAGAAAGTGTTTTGCAGACATTTTATGTGGAAAGAAGCTTTCATTCAAGATGATATGATGTATATCCATAATTTCAGCATCAAGGAGGCTGAAACAGGGGGATCACAAGTTTTGAAGCCAGCTTTGACTATATGAAAATTTTCATTTGAAGAAGTTAAATATGTCCTCTCAACCCCTGGCTCCCTATCCCCTTATTCTCCTTTCTTAAGAGCATTTTCCATTTAGGGAACGGAAAAATTTCTGGCCATATGCACTCCAAGGCTAAAGCAGAGAGTTCACAAGTTCAAGATTGCAATACACTATCTGAAAAGTATAAAGCACAACCCTAAGAACTGTTGGACAGGCACACATTCTGAGAATGTCAAGTGGTACAGATGACACATGGAGTTGCCATAGCAACTTAAGGACATTTGAAAGGCCAACTCACCACTACAAATTTTCATCACAAGCCAAGCAATACCTTTAGACATTCATTAGATTGGGATATTGTGGTATGCATGTCAGCTGTGGCATGTGTATGGGCTTTCCCCCTCAGCGTGTGGAGACTTGGCCCTTCAGATTGATGCCAAAGGCCAGGCTGTGGTACACATACCTTTATTCAACTTAGGGTGATGTACATTCATAATTCCAGCACCAAGGATGCTGAAACAGGGGGATCACAAGTTTTGAAGCCAGGTTTGACTATATGAAAATTTTCATTTGAAGAAATTAAACATTCCCCCCATTACTCTCCTTTCTCTATGCACCTTATTTGGGGAGAATAAGGGCTATATATGAACATCAAAGGGTGGGAGAGGTTGTTCTTTGGGTGAAGTCTCACTGGTTGAAGTTTAAAGTACTGAGAATGCAGTTTGCATGCAGTACCTATACCATATTATTGAATATGTAGGGAAAGTTATGGAAAATAAAGATCATGAAAAATCCAAATTATTGAATAAAAGTCAAAATATACATATCAATGTGAAGAAAAATAAACTGTAGCTACATCCTGAGACCTTTTCTAGAGGAATTTAAGGGGAAAACAAAAACAAAAACAAAAACAAAACAAACAAACAAAAAACAAAAATGTCCTCTGAAAACTTATCAAGGCATATTTCATATCTATAACTTTTCAAAAATGGGAGGAGCCAGTGAACCAGAGATAGAATTTACTCTCTTTAAAATTTTCCTTGGGTTAACAAATAACCAAAACAGACTGAAGTGGAAATTTATCTGAAAACTTTTTCATAAGAGAATGTATTGCTGAGGCAGACACATGGTGTTTTACTGGGAAAAAAGGACATGTGATGTTTTGTTGAAGCAGACACTATAGAGAAGACTTGATGTTTAGAAAGGATATAAGTATAACCCAACAGAAAGTGGATGACACTCTGGAATTGGTTCACCTTGCCACTCTTTGCTGGTCTTCATTGGGCTTTGCTAATTAATGCTGGTCTTCACTGATGACACTCTCTCATTGGTTCACCTTGCCACCCTTTGCTGATCATCACTTGTAAAGAGAAAAGCACCAATGAACTTCGAATGAGATTTTGGAGGCTTCTTGCCACTTCTGCAGACTTGGACAAATTGGCAGAGCCTCAAGGTTTGGTCTGGATTGAGTTACCACTGCTAATCCATGTGAACTGAACTATTGATATCCTGACAACAAAGACTGGAATCGTCCTGAAGAACTATTGCTAAACAGGTTCACATCCCCCTTTCCCCTATTAACCTTTCCTTTCCACTACCTCTGAAAAATGGTTGGCTAGAAGAGAGGTTTAACTGTTTGGGGACCCTTATTAAAATAGGTTTTAAAAAATCTAAGCCTACAATTGACTTTATGGTTCATTTGATGTTTAAGATAAAAAAGAAATAAGTTCCTTACTCTAATGTAAGCATCATACATTAAAAGATTTGATCCTCTATCTGTGTAGCCTAATGTTAAGTACTATATACCAGAATTATAAGAAGTGATTAGTAAATGTTTTAGGGAGGGAGAGAGGGAGCAAGGGAGCAAGGAAAGGAGGGAGGGGAAGGAATGAATCTGATTGCAATTTTCTAAAATCGTAATCTAACCATTGACAATTAAGAACTTATGGTAACTGCAAGCAAGGCAGTGATACTGTGAATGTTGATGTGTAGCCACATTTCTTAGGCTGTGGAGGTACAGCCATGTATTGGGTCACATAACTGAATACAGGATAATGAAAAGTTTGGCAAAAGCAGAAGGTTTATTTCTGCATGTGCAATGACAAAAACCAAATTCAAAATCAAACATGGCATGAACCTGAACTGGTCCTGGCAGTGATCATCCATGCCACTTCAAACAGCTCCACCGCAGCCTTGGCTCAGGACAAACACCACCAACAGCTCCTCAAACAGCTCCACTGCAGCCTTGGCTCAGGACATACACCACCAACAACTCTGCTGAGGATGCTGGGACACCACACAACACCTTGCAATGCTAACCAGTGAACAAACCCTGCCTGAAAACTCAACTCCCATTCGAGATTTTTATGGTACAATTTGTAGTGTTTCTACCACACATACACAATGTTTTCTGCTCTTATACAATCATAATGGTTAAATTGCAGAAAACAGTACTTTAAAGGTTTTTCTTACTACTATTCTTTAGCATGTAAATAGCAAATTAGTAATTGTTAAACTATGTTGTATTAAGGTGTTTACTTTGTTCAATTACTCCTTGAGTTTCATTTAAAAATTTGTTAACAAATGTTAATATGGGATTAGCATAGAATTTCCAGTAGTTTCTGAAATTATTCTAAACATGCTTCTCTCTTTTTTTACTCTATATTTATGCAAAGTTGCATTCTTAGCATTAGTGGCTATAAAATCAAAACATCAACTATTCTCTATGTCCCACAGGGTCATATAGTCAAAATTTAATCCTTTGTGTAGAATAAACAGGCACATTTGTCTAATTAGTAGACAAATAAGTTTGAATCTGTAGCATATAAAATTATAGGATGTATTATCAGAAAATGATTGGTTTATATGTCTATTTTATATGCCTATGACCTAGGAGAGACATAAAAATATCTCAGACGGAAAGGGTCACAAGTGGGAAATTTTTAAGAAACCTTGATATAAAATATATATGAGACTAAATGAAGAGTATATTTATTGCTCTTTAGGTGCAAGTTGAAAGAGATTTTATTTGAGTTTTGCTACAAATAAGAATGGAAGACCTATTAGAAAGCAAAGAAAAGGAGGCCTAAGTTATGTACTAGGAAAATAGGAAGTATTCATTTGAGGAGATGGGGAAATTAGAAATGAATACCCTAAATTAGAGTCAGCTACAACAAGAACTTAAAATATGTAGAACTTGAAATTATGCATGGGCAGAGACCTGATGAGCACCAATAAGACCCTTTGTGGAAGGGAAAATGGTCTTGAGGAGCCGGCTTCTAGAAGCTGGAAAAATGACAACCTGTTACGTATGAGCAGATTAATTTGCAAAACTACCACATGGAAAATAGAAAATTACCTAATTAATTTGTGGATTCAGCTCTAGAGATATTCATGTAGAACGTTTAAGGGAATCCCTGGCATCCTTTAGTTGCCTAAGATAGATTATGACAGTAAAATGAGCTAAAAATTAACTTTTGTTTTCCAGTAAAAATTTTTAAAAGTTCAAAGAAAGCATTTTGGGGTGAGTGGTCAAAAAACAAGTAATTTTTATTTTTAGTGTTCTTTAGGGAAAGATTTTCAGAGTGTCTTAGGGTTTTAATGCTGTAAAAAACAGGCACCATGACCAAGGCAAGTCTTATAAGGACAACTTTTCATTAGAACTGGTTTATAGGCTCAGAAGTCCAGTCCATTATCATCAAGGCTGTAGGTAGTATGACAGTGTCCAGGCAGGCATGGTGCAGGAGGAGCTGAGAGTTCTACAGCTTCATCTGAAGGCCACTAGGAGAAAACTGGCTCCCAAGTGGTTAGGACAAAGGTCTTAAAGCACACACTCACAGTGACACTTCCTCCAACAAGGCCACACCTCCAAGTAGTGCCACTCCCTAGGCCAAGCATTCAACCTACACACAGAGTAAGAAATTGCCTGAAGGAGAACAACAAATCCAGGACACTGCCATGTAAAACAGGACCTAAAAGCAAAATGCCAAATTAAATATACAGTCTTTGATATTTAAGAATGAATAACAGTGTTGTCTTATAGCTCTCAGACAAGCGACAGAACTGTTCGTCTTCATGGCTTCCCCCATAGATTTTCAACATGGGTGAGGGTAGGGCACAAGAAGGAAAAAGTTTCAAAAACATGAGGGGATTATTCATGGTGCCTGGCTGTGGGTTTCCCTGCTCTTGTGAATCGTTGACCAATTCAATCCACATGGACAGAAGGAGCCGAGAATGTGAGCTGGGGGAGTTCAGAAGCTATGTGAATGTGTAAGGTGAATGACCACACCAGAACCAGCTACCAACAGACAAATCAACTTTACTGAAGGTGATTCAAGGTTTATAATGTTTTGGAGAGTTGAAGGTAGGAACATCCGGATGGGCCTTGCCTGAGGGATTAGGGTACCTGGAATGCCTCAATAGCATGGGGAATCATTTCAGGAACTTCGGGTGCTGGCAGAACAGGTTTTATCAGGAGAAAGGAAATTGGTCCTGTAATCTAACTGAGGCAATGTGATATTCCTCAGGTAGAGGCCTGTGTGGGCCCTCTGGTCCTTCATGAATGGGAAGTGTTACTACCATCTCTGTTCAACAATTGTATATTAGTAATGATGAAAAAGGGGACACACAACCTGTTGCTTCAGATCACAAGTACTGAGGCTGAAGCTACCATACTGAAAGCTCCATTCTCACTTGTCCTAATAAAGATGACAACATTCTAAACTCCTGAGACCTGCTGCTATTGTAGAATCAATCTTTAAGGGGCTCTCAGTGAGAGCAGGGTGAATTACCTCAGTAGGAGTAATGAGGACTATTAGCGGCCATCCAACTGCAGTAGTAAGAGGTTTTACTAGCTCATAGAGAACCCTGACTTTCATCTTATTCTCAGGGACATTAGCCATGTACAATGTAGCTTTGGCCTATGGGGCATTAGCATGCATGAAGCAAGCAAAGAGCTCGTAAGCACCTTACAATTTGGACTGATCTTTTGGGAATGTTCCTGAAACCCACCTGACCTATTGTGTGAAAGCTTAGCTAGCTACTTTCAGATATACGTGGAAAACTTCAATGATTCTATTCATCTAGTGACATAGTCCAATATTAGAAAAGATATCTTGGATATTCCAGTCAAATAAACTTGGACCCCATATGAATTCCTCACAGGAAGCCTTGCTCAAATCTCAGAATCAGTAATGCATGTATGCTGCTGGTGATTTATTATAAACAATAAAGTAATAAAAATATCATGTGTGTTTCCATTTTAAATTATCTGATCTTTTGATAATATGATGTGTGAACTAATTTTCTCATGGCTTGACCTTAAAAGCCAAAATTGCATAATGTAAGGTTCCAAATTATTTCAATGTTCTGTTCAATTAATTTCTAGATTATATCAAATAAAGAGTGTTAATATTGCATTTTTAATTACACGAGAAAGCAAGAGTGAGCACCAATTTTGCAATACAAGATTAAGATTCTTAGAACAATTGTCCCTGAGTCTACAAGGAAGGTATTCTTCACCACTGTTCTTTCTTTATTACATCAATTCTAGGCACAACCATATCATGTATTTGATCCCTGTAGATACTCTTGGCTCATGTGTAAATGCAATGTCTTATGTGTCTTTTCTGGCTAGGTCTGGGGTCGGAAGCATTGTCCGACATACAGTTATAGTACTCACTAAGTGCTAAGGCCAATGTATACTCTGAAGATTAAAGTACAAATTGCCGCAGATGGACACTTCTAGAATCCAGCCTTCTTTCTCTTCCTGAAATATGGATGGTGTTTCTTAAACTCCTTTGCAGTTGAGGAGAGCACATGAGTACTTCTGGACAACAGACTGAGAGCAGAGTGACTTCATCAGATGACTCGCCCACTTAGGTAAAACACTGAAGACGCAGGGACATTGCTTTTTGCTCTTCTCCCTTACCAGGCAAACCCCGGACATCTGATCATCAGATGGAGGTGCCTGGAATCCTTTGCTCCCACATAGGTTTAGGTAAAATCAAGATCTGCGAATAATAAGCCTCACTGTATTGTCACTGAAATGACTTTGCATCTCAACCCTGCCTTTCTGTGGTTGTATAGTATAATAATTAACAGCAAGCCTTTTAAACTCTGTAACTATAAAGCCTAGATGGATTTTCTATCTACTGTACACAACATTCTGTGCTAGGCCAAGAAATATAGACAGGGTAGTTACTACTTGTAAGCAGTTTACAGTTTTATGAGTGATAAATTATGTATATCCGGTACTGTAATACAAGAAAAAAATACATGTCATAATATACGTATAAGTAAGATGATACACAAACCAACCTGAGATAGATATGATAATGATTTCTTAGTTAGACCCTTAGTGGGACAAGTTATTCAAATGAAAACAGCTTAGCTTCCCAGTCACATGAGCTGTAGTGCAAAATGCCCAGCTTTTAGATGGTCCCTCACTCCCATGTCTTGGTGCAACTCCCCCTGTAGGCTCATTGTGCATTGAACTGTGTCTGCCAAAATTTATGTTACAGTGCTTGTCCTCGGGACCTCAAAATGTGACATTATCTAAAAATAGTGCTTTACAGAAATCATCAAATTAAAATAAGATCATTACAATGGACATTAGTCCAATAGACTGGTGTCTAAATAAATGCAAAAGTTTGGAGACAAACACACAGAGAGCAAGGAATGTGTTTACAACTCAAGGAATACTAAAGATTTCCCACAAACCACTAGCAGTTATGGAGAAGAATGAAACAGGCTCATATCCCTCAGAAACATCAACCTTCCTTGCACCTTGATCTTGAACACTTGGCCCCTACCATTAAGAAACACCGTATTTATGTTAATTAAACCACCTGGGTGTGGGACATGGTGGCAGAAGCCTTAGAAAACAGATGCAGTTGTATTGATACATGATACAAAGAAAGTAAGAAAGCCTGGCAGAAGAAAGGTATATCCGAGGCTTAGAGAAATAAATCTATAACTGCATAGCTGGTTTAACAAAATAGTTGAACTGGATACAATGCAATCAATGGATCATGAAGAGCCTATGCCCAGTGGATCTATCTACATCACAGTTCCTGCATCTATAGCTCAGGAACATTCCAAAAGAGGAGAGAGGAAAAATTGTGATGGACAGAATACCAAGAGGTCTGCTGTGAAACAGTCTCTCCTAGAAATGGTTGCATAAACACACAAGAACAGTGGAGATATCAATAGACTTACTAATGTGGGAAGAGGAAAATCTCACAAGTTTCCCATCCATAGACAAAGAATGAGAGGCAACTAAAGACTACTGAGAGAGGAAGAATTAGCCTCTCCAAGGGATAAGCCTCTGACAGCTAATCCAACACAAAGTGATCAGCCCTGAAACATATACCCATAAACAAAATCAGCGGCTTTTATTTATATATTTGTGCATGTATATACATATGCCTGTTGCAACAATCAAAGAAAAGAGGTTGTCAATTTTAGAATGAGGGTGGTTTTAGAAAAAGTTGGAAGGAGAGAACTTGGGAAGGGCTGAAGGGAAGAAACGGAAAGGAAAAAGTGATGTCTCACAAACACACACACACACACACACACACACACACACACACACACACACACACAAGTCTGTAGACTGGAGAATCCAGAGGCTTCAGGAAGTAGAGCTAGCTCTGTGTTGCAGCTGTTCATTATCTATTTTGCCTTCTTCCTCTTTGCTGGCAACAAATCATATTGATTATAAAAAAGTGGAAAAGTAACAAATATTTCTGGCTCCTGTTGCCTATGGTGGGGAAAGGGAAGAGACAACTGATGGGGGTGGGGGGGAGGGTGGAGGTTGACTTTGTTTTCAGAGTTTGAAAAGGCAACCAAAACAAAGAGCAGAGAGAAAAGTGTGTGTGCTCCCCTGCGTGTGCACATATGTACACACGTGTGTGCACTCTTGTTTTTTCTCATTTGCTTTCGTTCCTCCAGTGATTGTATTTCAAGTATGACTTTTAGTTTTCCCAGACCAATACAATATAACAAAAATTCTAGAGTTGAAAATGCTCCAAAGCTGTCCAGTGTTTCCCAAGTGATGTGAGTGTCATAGCATTAGACTGATTTTTCTTGTATTATCGTAATAGTTCCCCACTCATTGGCTCTCTGAGCCTCACACACATCAACACAGAGAGCTCTCCGGTGGACATCTCTCCCTCTCCTTCTTACACTCTTTCTTACATCTTGTCAAGGATGTGACATGAAGTAATGATACCACCCCTTAAAATCCAAGTGCTTCTGAAAGTGATTCCAAGTGAGGAGAACCAAAATATTTGGGATACTGGCAGGTAACAATCTCTGGTACAATAGATTTTATAATTTCCCATAGAGGCCATTTTACAATGCCAATCTCTTTAGTTAGCTGATTGTTGTTGCTGTTCCTCCTCCTCTTCCTCCTCCTCCTTCTCCACCTCCTCCTCCTCCTCCACTTCCTCCTTCACTTCCTCCTTCTACTCCTTCCTTTTTAAATCTTACAGATTTGGAGTCTCGCCAAGGATTTTAAACATGTTTTTGTCTCCTAAAGGCAAGCCAACCCTTGCCAACAGACTTAGGAAGTTGTGCATTGTTTTATTAGACACCTTACAGAATAAGTAGATGGCACATCTCTCCCCTCTAGGGAGGATAAAAAGAAACTTGAAAGAAGCTATTTACCAGAACACACATTTACTAAGATTTTACTTTATTAAAATTTTTCATATAAAGAACAATAATCTCCCTTGAAGTTAAGATATTTTATCATTGCTATAACAGTAAAATGAAAAGTCTAAAGGTCAGAGGGGTCGATAATAACAATTAACACTTAGGCAGGCATCTCTGTTTTCAAAGCATCTTATGAAAGATTAACTTATTATTCTTCCCAATGTGCTTGTCACATTTATAAAGCACTAGAATGTTCTGACATCCTTTCAGGACAGTTCCATACAATCTGTGATCATTCATGTTGTGTTTTGCCTATATATACGTCCAACTCAAGTCCTGATTAGTCTGCACATGAACAGATAAACCAACAAACTCTCTTTCTGATGGGAAAAACAAATGGGACTTACTGGCTCCTTGGTTCAAAGATTCAATCAAAACTGGAGGAGTTGCACAGACAGTGGATTCTTACTGTAAGCACCTAACCCAATTTTGTTAAAGTGAAAACTTTCAGTATTTTTGTT
The DNA here is from genome assembly GCF_000001635.26 of Mus musculus. Taxonomy (NCBI): domain Eukaryota; kingdom Metazoa; phylum Chordata; class Mammalia; order Rodentia; family Muridae; genus Mus; species Mus musculus. Next base: position 80,159,680 of record NC_000080.6, on the reverse strand, counting down.
CATTTAAGTCATGTTCACCAGAAGAACAAGAGCTATGCTGTGAACTTCCGCTTATGCTGATTCACAGAGATGCTTACGAAGGACATTTTGAAAATAAATAAATAAACGGACACTGTTGATAAAGTTATGAACATTATGATATCTGCCCTGTCCTCTAGAAAGTAAGTACAGAAGAAATCAGTGTTATACACAGAAAACAACGTGACCTAAAATACAAATTTCAACTGGATATGAAATATAAGCCCCAATGCTCTCATTGGTGAAGGCTTGGTCCCAAGCTGGTGTTGCTATTATGGGAGTAGAAACCTCTGGAGAAAGTAGGTAATTAGGAATACTCTTGAGATCTGTATATTGCCATGGGCCCCTACCATGATGTGAATAGCCTCTGCTAGGTGCTACCACTATCAGCAGGTTCTGTCTCATTATAGGTCTGATGGAGCTGTGAACTCTGGGCTCAAAACATGAGAGCAAAGTAAAGAATTATATTTTAGAATTTGTTTATGTCAGTTAATTTGTCACAGTGATGAGAATCTGACTAACATATATATGACACAGAAATCAGTCTTTCTTTCTTTCTTTCTTTCTTTCTTTCTTTCTTTCTTTCTTTCTTCCTTCCTTCCTTCCTTCCTTCCTTCCTTCCTTTCTTTCTTTCTTTCTTTCTTTCTTTTGTTTTTTGTTTGTTTGTTTGTTTGTTTTCTGGATTTCCAGACCATTACCCATACTGTCTTTCTTTGCATTTCTATATATCCAACCAACCTGCAATAAAATGGTATAATGTATAAAGTAACATGTTTCCTTCTATGCTTACTATAGAAAAATCCATTTGTTTATAAACTACATACATGTAAAAACATTATTTTCTGTGTAGAACAACAACAACCAAAACCATATGCAGCATAAACTAAACTTTAATAATGGCCTTTTATTTAATTTAATAGTTTGTGTATGTGTGTGTGTGTGTGTGAGAGAGAGAGAGAGAGAGAGAGAGAGAGAGAGAGAGAGAGAGAGATGTATCTTTTCTCAGTTTCTCTCCACTTCTGTTTTATGAAACAAGGTCTCACTGAATCTGCAGCTCATCAATTTGGCTCAGCTGGCTGAACAATAAGCTTCAGGAATCTGTCTCTATGCATACACTCTATCCAAGAACTAGGGTTACAGGAGCACACCACCACCCTTGGGTTTTTACTTGGGCTGGGGTCATTGAACTCAGGTCCTCATATGCAGCAGATACTTTCTTTATCAGTTGAGCCCTATTTAAGTTTTTCTAAGCTGCAGCTCCAGGTTTTAGCCACTATACATCCCCTCTCCACCGAGCCATATCCCTCACAATTTCTTAGATTTTTACTACTTTGAAGAAACATTCTTAATATTTATTTATTTATTTATTTATTTATTTATTTTTATGCACAATTTCTCAGTGTAGCCCTGGCTGTCCTGAAACTCACTATGTAAACCAGATTGTCCTTGAACCAAGAGATCCTCCTGCCTCTGCCCAGCAAATTCTTTAAAAAATTATTTTCTTAATGTAAAGTTTTGGTTCTTTTTCTTGGTATCTGGATTTTTCTAGAAATTCGTGGCTGGGGTACACATTTTTTTTTCAATTCTTATTAGATATTTTCTTCATCTACATTTCAAATGCTATCCCAAAAGTCCCCCATACCCTTCACCCCCTGCCCTGCTCCCCTACCCACCCACTCCCACCTCCTGGCCTTGGCATTTCCCTATACTGGGGCATATAAAGTTTGCAAGACCAAGTGGCCTCTCTGCCCAATGATGGCCGACTAAGCCATCTCTGCTACATATGCAGCTAGAGACATGAGCTCTGGGGGTACTGGTTACTTCATATTGTTGTTCCACCTATAGGATTGCAGACCCCTTCAGCTCCTTGGATACTTTCTCTAGCTCCTCCATTAGGAGCCCTGTATTCCATCCAATAGATGACTGTGAGCATCCACTTCTGTATTTGCCAGGCACTGGCATAGCCTCACCCAAGACAGCTATATCAGGGTCCTTTCAGCAAAATCAATTTATGAAATTCTTGGGGAAATGGATGTATCTGGAGGATACCATCCTGAGTGAAGTAACCCAATTACAAAAGAAGTCACTTGATATGCACTCACTGATAAGTGGATATTAGCTCAGAAACTTAGAATAGTCAAGATACAATTTGCAAAATACAGAAAAATCAAGAAGAAAGAAGACCAACGTGTGGATACTTCATTCCTCCTTAGAATAGGGTACACATTTCATTAATGCTGGTTTTATCAAGGGCATTTTATTTTGTCGGAATAGTCCATGGGCATCATGGACTCATATAAGTTTTCTAAACAGAATGGGTCACTTCCTCCAAACCCCAAGACTAGCATTCCTCTTAACTGTGATGAGCACCAAAGTCCCAACAATTACCTTCTCTTCTTATTCTCGACAGCCATACTTCTCTGGTTTCACTTCCTTCATTCTCAAGCTGCATCCTTTCAGGACCATGGTCAGCGCATCACCCCGGAGTTGCTCCATCTCTTGTGGCCTCTGGAAGCTCCACTTGAGTTTGTGAAGGCGTGTCTCTCTGTATCTATGTGTTTATTGTGCTTGGAAGGGGGTCTCTTTTTCTTGTTTGGTTATTTCGTCATATTCAGATTTGTTTGTTTTAGATTTGTCTCATCTTAGATTGTTTTAGTATTATTCCTTAGATGCCCATTTAGTTTTTTAAATTAGAGATAGAAAGGAAGTGGATCTAGACTGGGGGAAAGGGAACTGGGAGGAGGAGCGAGGGAGTAGACCACAATCAGAATATATTGTATGAAGAAAATATACTTTCAATACAAGAAAAAGTTTGAAAAAAAATAAAAATTAAAAATGAGGTACAGAAAAAAAAAAGAAGAAGCAAAAAAGAAAACAAGTTACCTTTCTCAAGCCAACACTTTCCCCCCCTCTGTACTAGCTACTAACTTCTTTCACTAAGTCTCACATATACCTCTCTTTTTGGTTTGTGATCCCACAGGCGAATCAAAATGCAACTCTTGTGTGAGCCAGTACAATGTTAGGCTCATCATTAAAAACCACTGGAAAGAAAAGTCAAGAAGGGGTCAGGGTATCTTCTAATTTCAGGACTTTCCCTCCTATTAATGTTGAGTAGCTTCCATGACAGTAGGCAGCTCTCTGCTATCAGTATATAGGATGCTCAGTGACACAACCACTGCTGTGGCTTCACCCTAATAGGTGGCTTCCTGCTGAACAGTGAGACCTGCATTGCCTGAGTTAAATTCTCTGCTATCCATTGGTTGTATCACAATGTAGGCATTGGCAGGTACTTAATCAGATTTGGTCCTTCTTTGTATACCTCTCTTTCAGCCTTCTAACTACTATCTGCCCCTGCATTTTTATACCTACTTCCTTAAGGGTCTCTTCATACTTTCAAGTGGTAAATACCATTTAATTAGTTCAAAATTTTCAAATAGTATTACATTTCCATGTGTTCAAATTATTATTATGTCTCTTATTCCCTAATTCTTTATTGTTTCATTACTTTTATTATTTCTTAACATCAATCAAACCATGCCAATTAGCTACCTTAGAGAGGCTATGGTGGAGGACAGGGGTCTGATATAATTAAGAAAGAACTCATAACATCACCTTCCTTGCAGGTCAGAACCACACGGAACACAGAGGCTACAGATACCAGTTTCTCCCTCCCAATCCTGCCTCCCACCCCAACATTGAGTGGAGTCTCCACTCAATTGTGCCAGCAATTGATACAGTAATAATCCTTATATTCCTTATTTTATACTATTTAATCTTCATTCTGGAATGTGTTTTGTGACGTTTTTACATTCATCAGTATGTTTTTTAGTCAAGTTTTAGGGTTACTGTGTATGTTTCCTCATCCAGTCTAACAGGAAGAATTCTTCACTCTAGTGAATACACATATTTCATATACTCCTCCTCTCACTTCTGTCTTTCTCTCACCTTTACTCTCTCCATGTTTCACTTCTTAATTATTACTTTCTATAGCTTTAACAATCCTTAAATCTGTAGGCTGTAACACTCTCTCAACTTTCACCTTTGTATTACTTTACTCATTTATATAAATTTCTTTTCAAAATTGGTCTTATCTGCATCCTTACCCATCCTACTTATTAATGGATCAATCAGAACCTTAGTAACTAAAATCTGAACCCACTTAGACTATCCTTGTTGGTTTATTCTCCAACAGTTAGTGACGTCAAAAGGAGATATTGTTGCTAATCAGCTAGTATAGAATTTGCATTGTGCTGATATCCAACAGAAATGGTAGTTCTAAGTATATTTTTCTCAAGTAATACTATAGAGCCCATACTATGCATCCTAAACTCATGCCCTGGGGAGCTGTTTCCTGAACTACGTACCCAACTCTACCACATCCAAGTCCTACTTGAGTATTGCAAATACTTCAACTTTTAAAAAATGGTATTTGAAAAGGATCCTAAGTAATAACTCCAGATGCATAAATCCCAATGCAGTGACCTAAGACACCAGGAAAACCAGGCTACAGAACTGCTCTGGAAATCACTAATGCTGTGTAGTAACAACATCCAATGAACTTGAGTTGGATGAAATTATGGAGAACTCAGAAGAATGAGTCAAATCGGTGACAATAACTAAAAGAAGTTACCTATTGGGAACTCAAGCAACTACATAAAATAATAAGGGTGTTGTAAGTTCTGGAAGAATAATTCAAAAAAGACAAGTACTAAAGTATAACCAATCTGAAATGCTTGATGTGAAAAATATCATAGGTCTAGTATAAAATCTCTGTTGAAAGTCTTTCCAACAGAATAGATCAAGGAGAGGATAGAACATCAGAGCCTGAAGACAAGATGGGAGAACTGGAGCCAACAACAAGGACCAGATGAAATCAATAAAGTTCCACTGGGACTTCTGAGACATAAACAATATTCTAAGATCAAATCTATGAGTTAGAGGCATAGAAGTATTGAAATTTCATTCTAAAGGTACGGAAAACACTTTCAAAAGGATCACAATAGGAAATTCCTCAGAGTTAGGAAAAGAAATGCCAATACAGATACAGGAGGCATTTACAACACTAAACAGACAAGACCAAAAGGAACCATCCCCATCAAGTTATAATTAAAATACCAGTGCTGGTGATATGGCTCAATGGGGAAGGGTTGACACCCCTTGACTCACCAAACTTGAAAACCTTAATCCCAAGAATCTACATGTTAGAAGAAAAGAGGCTGCAGCAATCTGTCTTCTACCTCCACACACACACACCAGCATACGTTCAAGTGCACGAGTGACTGCACAAACTCATGCCACATGTGTGCTCACATGTGTTCCTGCATAAATCCACACTTACAAAAGCAAATTACTATCTAGCTAGCTAAATACACAAAACAAATAAAGTTTACAGAAGTGGCAGTAAACATCAAGTCACATATAAAGGTAAACCCATCAGAGTAAGAACGAATTATTCAACTGAAACTTTAAAAGCCATAAGTACTTGGAATGATAGTTTTCAAGTTCTGAAACACAAACACAGAATGTTATACCCAACAAAGATAACTGGAGTATATAGAAGATATGAGTGAAGCATATAGTAAAGAATGCTTTGTATCAGGATAAACACTCAATCAAACTATAAAAGATACTTGGAGGAATCATTCTGACTGGAGAGAAAAGCAAACCTGTCAACAAAGCCTTGGGGAATAAAAACCACCTGTGGATAGTAGTTAAGCAAGAGAGGAAGAGGAAAAAATCCAAACACTACAAAGTGATAGGAATCAATACATAACTTTCAGCAATATCTTCCAATATTAATGATCTCAATTCCTCAGTCAAAAAGTACAGAGAAGTAAATTGCATCAAAACCCAGAAAAACATCTATTTTATTTATTCTAGAAATGTACCTCACCACAAAAGACGGATACAACTTTAGACAAAATGGATGGGGAAAGGTGTTCAAGCAAATGGGCGTAGCAAACAAGCAGGTGCCACTGTCTGAATATCTGGCAAAACAGACTTCAATCCAATCCCAGTGAGAAACAATAAAGATGGTCACTTCATATGAATTCAGGAAACAATCCTTTAAGAGAACATTATGAATCTAAATATATACATGCCAAACACAGGTGCACCCAACTTCATGAAAGAAATACTATTAAACAAAACATCTCAGATTTAACCCCAGCATGATCACAGTGAGCGACTTCAATACTTTTCTCTTGCAAATTTATAGCTCTTCCTAACAGAAAATAAACTTAAAATATGTATATTAAATGTCATTATAGATCAAATTAATTTAATCATCATCTATAAAATTTTCCTCCCAAATACTGAAGAGTACAATATACCACAGAACCTTGTATAAAATAAACCATATATTAGGAAGCAATGAAGGTATCAACAAATATAGGAAAATTGAAATAATTCTTTTATTTTATCTGGTCATATGAAATCAGACAGCAAATCAACAGCAGGAGGAACCCTATAACATATATACAAATTCATGGAAACTTAACAACATACTACTGAATGATGAATGAATCCTTGAAGAAATATGGAAGGAAATTAAACAGTTTCTAGAACCAAATGAAAATGAGAACACAGCATACCAAAATCTTTGAGATATAATGAAGGCAGTCTTAAGGGGGGAGATTATAGCTCCATATGCCTGCATTAAGAAATCAGAGCCACAGAAAAAGCTTTTGAGAAAAATCTAACATCCCTTCATGTTAAAAGTCCTGACAAACTCGGAATGGAAGGAACAGATCTTAACAAAATAGAGGCTATTTATGAAAAACACCCAGCCAGTATTATATTAAATGGGGCAAAACTCAAAGCATCCCCTCTAAATTCAGGAACAAGCCGAGAGTTCCCACTTTCTTCACTCTTACATACTATAGTACTGAAAGACTTAGTGGAAGCAATTAGACAAGAATTTCTACTTGTAGATGATATTCGTCTATACATGAGACCCTAAAGACTCCACCAGAAAACACTTAGAACTGATAAACATTTTCAGCAAAATGACAAGATAAGAAATTAACACACAAAATCAGCAACCTTCCTATATGCCAACAGCAAACACACTGAACGACAAATCAGGGAAATCACTTCATTTCTTATAGCCTCTAAAACTAAAGACATACAGAAAAAAGTATTATGAAACCCCACAGATTTTCATGCTAATTAAAAATGTAACTCTTTACAAAGGTGTTTGAACAGAAGTACATTTATGAGTAGATAAATATTTTCCCCAGAACACATGGGTTATTAAATGAAAATCATAATGCCAGGCATCTCTCTGCATGCTATTGGTCAGACTCCCCAAAGGCCCACCAAACAACAAGACTATTGTCCTGCTCTTTGTTGCCCACCATAGTAAAATGATAAGACCTTTTTGCTGAAGACAAAACATACTTTGGTTTCAGTACAAAGAGAAATAGAGCTACAACTGATAGGGAAACTTCCTCTCTGTGGCTAACGTTCACAGTGCTTGACTGTGCTATGGGGAAGAAAGGCCATCAGTGAACTTACCCAGCAGTGGACGTGTACTACAGTAACAACCTTCCAAGAAGGGTGTGCTTATTGATGAAATTGTGGCAAGATTACTATAGTCATAACCAACCACTTTATGATTGAATTTGAGGCTGGCTCAGTGGGAAGTAATTCTTGCTTCACCATGTGAATTTTGTCATAAGCCTAAGGGAGCTATAAGGCTGGGGAGGTCATAGGCCCTAGGGAGGAACATTATATTGTTTTGCTAAATATTTGTGTTTATTATGACAGACTACTGCTACTAGATCTTTATTTTGTGTAATGTGTACAAGTATCTTGCCTGCATATATGTCTGTGTAGCACATGTAGGACAGGTGCCCACAGAGACCAGAAGAGAGTATTGAAGCTCCTGGAACTGGAGTTACAGAGAGTTGTAAGCTACCATTTGGGTACTAGGAATCAAACTTGGATCTACTCTAGAAGAGCAGGTAGTGCTCTTAACCACTGATCCATCTCTCCAACCCCAACTGGCAATTTTAAAAATTTTTTTATTAGATATTTTCTTTATTTACATTTCAAATGTTATCCACTTTCCTAGTTTCCCCTCGGAAAAACCCCTATCCCCTCCCCCCTCCCCCTGCTCCCCAACCCACCCACTCCCATTCCTGGTCCTGGCATTCTATACTGGGGCATAGAGCCTTCACAGGACCAAGGGCCTCTCCTCCCATTGATGACCGACTAGGCCATCCTCTGCTACATATACAGCTAGAGCCACATGTCCCACCATGTGTTTTCTTTGATTGGTGGTATAGTTCCAAGGAGCTCTGGGAGTACTGGTTAGTTCATATTGATGTTCCTCCTATGGGGCTTCAGTCCCCTTCAGCTCCCTGGGTACTTTCTCTAGCTCCTTCATTGGGGACCTTGTGCTCTGTCCAATGAATGACTGTGAGCATCCACTTCTGTATTTGCCAGGCACTGGCAGAGCCTCACAGCAGACAGCTATATCAGGCTCCTGTCCGCAGGCTCTTGTTGGCACCTGCCTAGTGTCTGGGTTTAGTGGTTGTTTATGGGATGGATCCCCAAGTGGGGCAGTCTCTGGATAGTTGTTCCTTCAGTCTCTGCTCCGAACTTTGTCTCTGTAACTCCTTCCATGGGTATTTTGTTCCCCCTTCTAAAAAGGATTCTGAGCTTCTAGGCTAATATCCACTTATCGGTGAGTGCATATCATGTGTGTTCTTTTGTGATTGGGTTACCTCACTCAAGGTGATATCCTCCAGATCCATCCATTTGCCTAAGAATTTCATAAATTCATTGTTTTTAATTGTGGGGAGCGGGTGTGGCGGCAGTCCCAAAGGCGCCAGGGACTGTAGCTAAGTCATATGACTTGCACCTGACTTCCTCATATAAGACACAAACATCTTGAGTGCTGCGCAGGTGTACCAGGATACAGGTGAATCCAATTTGGTGGAGATATGCCCCTGCTGCCCTGATTAGCTGAAGCTGCATGCCTGGTGAGGTGGCGTGGCCTGCTGTGCGTGGATGGGAACTGAAAGTATAAAAGAGTGAGAGGCCCAGGCTAGAGGGAGGATTATTATTCAAGAGAGGATTACTATTAGTGGGGAGATATAAAAACAAGGGAGATATAAAAACAAGGGAGATAAAAACAAGGGAGATATAAAAACAAGGGAGATATAAAAACGAGGGAGATATAAACAAGGGAGATATAAACAAGGGAGATATAAACAGGGGAGATATAAACAAGGGAGATATAAACAGGGGAGATATAAACAAGGGAGATATAAACAAGGGAGATATAAACAAGGGAGATATATGGAGAAAGAAGAAACAGGACTGAATAAACATGTGCAGAAGGATCCTGTAGCAGCGTCGTTCTTCCTGGCCTGTTGAGCGCGCGCAGCAAGTGGTGCTGAAACCCGGGAAAAGAAACATCTTCAGGCATGAGCGAAGACCCCCTGCTACAGGGAGGATTCAGAACTGCATAACGGGGAAGAAGTGGTTAATAAAGGTTCTCGTAAAACAGACTGTTGAGAAGGATCCGGCGTGGATTCAGAACTCTTCAGCTGGGGAACGGTACTGATAAAGAGAAAGAAGAAAGATGAGGACTGAATAAACTGCTGTTAGAAGGACTGGTGGTCGCATCGTTCTTGCTGGTCGAGAGCAGACGCGACAATTGGTGGCCTGTACGGGGAACCGACTCCCCCACCGAGTTCAGAACTTTCAGCAGTCAGTGGTTGCCAGCAGCGTAAGTTCACGGTGAGTGAAACTTGCGACCCCAGGAGTTTGGGAAGGACCTCGGATAAAATAGAGGTGAGCATAAAGTTGCCAAGAAGTAGGCACAAAGTAACCCAGGAGTTTGGGAAGGACCTTGGATAAAATAGAGGTAAGCATTAAGTTGCCAGGAAGCAGGCACAAGGTAACGAAAGGTTCCCGGCTTTGGGACAAGTTAAGGTTCCTGGTTTTGGGACAAGTTAAGGAACTATGATAACCTCAGTGTAGTGATCAATAGATCCTCGCTGTGTAGTTATGCTTTTTTCTCCCATTGACCCTTTGTGGGTAGGTCTGATAGTTTTGGTCTTGTTTGTTCTGATATATGGACTCTGTTACTGTTTGAAACTGTGTGTAAAGGTAGTCAAGACAGGTCAGAAAATCCTTATAGAGCAACAAGAAAGTATGTCGGAGGAGAAGGGCTTAAAAAGAAAAAGGAAAAAGAAAGGAGACACAGTGTTATCAGGTGGACAGAAAGGACAAAATAAAAGAGCCGAGGCGGAGGAGGAAGGCGAATTAGCTTCTGTGCCTCCTCCCTATGCCTCCTCAGCAGCCACCTGTAGGTGGACCTTCTGTCCGGAGATTTGGAGAGGATCGACAGGATCAGGTGTTGACGTGGGCGAGAGGGTCTGTTTGTGTGTTTCCACAGGACCAGACAGAACCTCTTTGGGTGCCGGAGAGATTGGTGAGACGCTGCAAGAATGAGGCTCCTGATCCAGTTGCCCCTGTGGATGTGGTAGATGATCCCACAAGCACAAAGGATGGAGCCGAGATGAGAGATCCTTTCGGTATTCCAGAAGCCGATACCAGCTCGACATGACATTCAAATTTTTCCATGCTTTTTGATCCCTGAATTTCCCTTAAAGAGATAGCCCCTCTGGCTATCTATCCCTTGCTTCAGGGAAGATGAGTGGGGATGAGAGCCCTGGGATGTATGCTTGTTATAGTGTGTGTGTGTTTTGTGTTTGGCACATGTGTTAGGTGCAGAGTGTGCGGCCCACACTTTCGCCATGGTAGCGTAGGCTTTTGCTGCAGTGGAGGCGGGACAATCTCCTCAGATTCGGTTTGCCGCTCTAAAAGAAATTATGCTGCGTTATGCCGTGGGGTGCGAGGCTAAGCACTGCACAGAGGATAGCTTGCTGTTGGCATCCTGTGGAAGGCACGTCTGATTGCATGAAGGTTCAGTGTCCTAGTTCCCTTCCCCCAGGAAAAACGACACAGGAGCTGGCCAAGACCTCTCTGGGTGATGAGCCTAAGAGATGGTTTTGTGTAGGGCCCCTATGCTTGCACACTGGGGATCAGACCTCTACCTTCACCCATGAGGCTTGCTTGCAGCAATTAAGATTTGGCCATAGATTAATCAACATCCTGGCCTTTTGATGCACCTGCCGCAAGCAAAACACAATCTCCCCAGGTGTGGCTTGGCATAATAGAGAGGTAGTCAGTGATAAGACTCCCTGGGCATGTCACCAACCTAAGACAGGGATCAAACCAATGCTGTTTGTCACCCAAGGACGGGTAAGGGGCATGGCTGCGGGGGGCTATCTACAGACATTCTCTCTGCCAAAAAAGAAAAAAGGGGGAATTGTGGGGAGCGGGTGTGGCGGCAGTCCCAAAGGCGCCAGGGACTGTAGCTAAGTCATATGACTTGCACCTGACTTCCTCATATAAGACACAAACATCTTGAGTGCTGCGCAGGTGTACCAGGATACAGGTGAATCCAATTTGGTGGAGATATGCCCCTGCTGCCCTGATTAGCTGAAGCTGCATGCCTGGTGAGGTGGCGTGGCCTGCTGTGCGTGGATGGGAACTGAAAGTGTAAAAGAGTGAGAGGCCCAGGCTAGAGGGAGGATTATTATTCAAGAGAGGATTACTATTAGTGGGGAGATATAAAAACAAGGGAGATAAAAACAAGGGAGATATAAAAACAAGGGAGATATAAAAACAAGGGAGATATAAAAACGAGGGAGATATAAACAAGGGAGATATAAACAAGGGAGATATAAACAGGGGAGATATAAACAAGGGAGATATAAACAGGGGAGATATAAACAAGGGAGATATAAACAAGGGAGATATAAACAAGGGAGATATATGGAGAAAGAAGAAACAGGACTGAATAAACATGTGCAGAAGGATCCTGTAGCAGCGTCGTTCTTCCTGGCCTGTTGAGCGCGCGCAACATTTAATAGCTGCATAGTACTCCATGGTGTAAATGTACCACATTTTCTGTATCCATTCCTCTGTTGAGGGACATCTAGGTTTTTTCCAGCTTCTGGCTATTATAAATAAGGCTGCCGTGAACATAATGAAACATGTGTCCTTATTACAAGTTGGAACATCTTCTGGGTATATGCCCAAGAGAGGTATTGCTAGATCTTCTGGTAGAACTATGTCCAATTTTCTGAGGAACTGCCAAACTGATTTCCAGAGTGGTTGTACCAGCTTGCAGTCCCATCAGCAATGGAGGAATGTTTCTCTTTCTTCACATCCTCACCAGCATCTGCTGTCACCTGAGTTTTTAATCTTAGCCATTCTGACTGGTGTGAGGTGGAATCTCAGGGTTGTTTTGATTTGCATTTCCCTGAGATTAAGGATGTTGAACATTTTTTTAGGTGCTTCTCAGCCACTCGGTATTCCTCAGTTGAAAATTCTTTGTTTAGCTCTGTACCTCATTTTTTAATAGGGTTGTTTAGTTTTCTGGAGTCCAACTTCTTGAGTTCTTTATATATATTGGATATTAGCCCCCTATCAGATCTAGGATTGTTAAAGATGTTTTCCCAATCTGTTTGTTGCCTTTTGGTCGTATTGACAGTGTCCTTTGCCTTACAGAAGCTTTGCAATTTTATGAGGTCCCATTTTTCTATTGTTGATCTTACAGCCCAAGCCATTGGTGTTCTGTTCAGGAATCTTTCCCCTGTGCCCATATCTTCCAGGCTCTTCCCCTCTTTCTCCTCTATAAGTTTCAGTGTCTCTGGTTTTATGTGGAGTTCTTTGATCCACTTAGACTTGAGCTTTGCACAAGGAGATAAGAATGGATCAATTCACATTCCTCTAGATGCTAACCACCAGTTGAACCAGCACCAATTGTTGAAGATGTTGTCTTCTTTCCACTGGATGGTTTTAGTTCCTTTATCAAAGATCAAGTGACCATAGGTATGTAGGTTCATTTCTGGGTCTTCAATTCTGTTCCACTGATCTACCTGTCTGTCACTGTACTGGTACCATGCAGTTTTTTATCACAATTACTCTGTAGTACAGCTTGAGGTTGGGGATCATGATTCTGCCAGGGGTTGTTTTATTATCGAGAATAGTTTTTGCTGTCCTAGGATTTTTGTTATTCCAGAGGAATTTGTAAATTGCCCTTTCTAACTCTGTGAAGAATTGCATTGGAATTTTGATGGGGACTGCACTGAATCTGTAGATTCCAACTAGCAAATCTTGATCTTGGTCAAAGAAGCTTCTTTTTGAAGTGAGCAGAAGTTAGTGAAAGCCTCAGAACTGGTTACAGTGTTGAGAATAAGTGACTGTCAGTGCTCCCCTTCTCCTTGCAGTGCTCAGGGAAATTGAAGAAAAGGTCATGGAATGAATGTATGGGCTTAAGGACACAGAGGAAGGCAGTGACATTGTGTCTTCTGGACATGGACATTACATCCATGAAGTCACAGCAGAGATTTTGTTGTGGTTATTTGTAAAAGACCTGTACAAGGTGACTCCCAGTAAACATTCTACTGTGGAAGAAAGAGGGGCTCATGAAGTTTCACCCCCAGATGGGGAGCTTCTGTAGTTAATGGCTGCTGGAAGACAAACAGTCATTTCTATTTGGAGATGTGGTCCTTGTTAGGTTTCTCACACTCCAGTGGATGGCCTTACAACCATGTGCACACAAGCAGTTCTATTTGCACTTAGTGGGATATTTAAAGAGAGCATTAAGGTGGAAAGAGAAAGGTCCTACACAGGGTCAGGGGATATCAAGAAGGGAGTTAGATGTTAGGTATGATCCTGATATACTGTGTACATGTATGAGAACAAAAGACTAATATTATTCTTTAAAAATTCTTGGCAATCATGGGGTACATCTCGACTGCCAAATTGCCAGGATCTAGACTCACCATGGAAATATGTGTCTGGGTGTATCTATGAGTATGTTTCCAGAAATGTTTCCATTAGGAAGGCAGACTCATCCTGAATGAGGGTGCTACTAAGAATATACCCTAGGTCCCAGACTGAATGAAATGGAGGAAAGGAACTCAATACCAGCATCCTTTTGTTTTTGCTTCCTGGTTGCTGATGCACTATGATCTGCTGCTGCTGCAAACTCTTACCTCCATCCCTTCCTTTCCCTGATGGACTGTGACCCCTAAACTGTGAGCCAGTAAGTCTGTCCTTCCTCGGGCTGCTTTGGTCAGTAATTTTGCTACAGCTAAAAGAAGAGTAGTTACTACAGTGGTCATGCCTCTTGACCACATGACTTCAAGGGTGACTCGGGATTGCCCTGTTTTACCTATCTTACTTCCAAGTGCTTGTACTGATATGGCAAGGAATGAAGCTCTGGGATGCCATGTCTTGCTCCCTTTCCCACAAATGTCCCCAAGAGCTCAATTTGTCTCATTTCTAACAGCTGTCCTCAGAGTTATCTGTCAGGGCAAAGGATCCTGATTAAAAATGAAACAGCCATTCCGCTTGCTTGACAAGAAAAGACCTGGTCTGCCAAATTTCCATCTCTATCACCGGAGAACAGCACGTTAGGAAATAAATAATAAATGTGTTCTGACCTAGGGCCACCTAGCCTGGAACGCTTGTGTGGCTCTTATCTTCATGGAACAATTATTCCAGTTAATGGGTTAAGGGATATATATATAAGATTACCAGTAATCCGTTCACACTGCTGTTCGGTGCTTCCTTGAGATGCAGGGCACATGTATTTCAGGATTAGCTCTGTCTCTACTTACTTATACCCTTAGAGAGATACCACTTCCTGCTATCTTCTCTTGTGGAATAGAAATGAAGAATAGTTACACTAGAGGAGTTATTACAATCAGGCTCTTTTATATCTTTAAGGCAATTACAGGCAAAGACAAGAGAGCCTAATGCACAGCATCCAGAATTTGTCATTTCGGCATCTCATCTTGCCAAGCAGTGATAACATCCAGATGTTGCCCTATTGAAAGGTGTTAAATAGGATAAACCTCCACCCAAGAGTACTTCCATGTAATATTTTAGGAACTTCCACAATGTAAAGGATTTTTTTCCTTAATGTATCAGAAATTCAATGACTTAAAAACTAGTTTGCATGTTGTCTTAAGATCTAATAAGACTAATAACAGCATAGTTTTCATTTATTCTTTAATTTTTTACAGTCCATATTTTATCCCCCTCCCAGTCCACATCTCATACCTCCTCCCTGCCCTCATCTCCAAGAAGTCGTCCCCATCCCCCACCCCCAGTCCACCAGACCTCCCTACTCCCTAGGGCTCCAAGTCTCTTGAGGGTTAAGTGCATCTTCTCTGACTGAGTCCAGACCCAGCAGTCCTCTGCTGTATAAGTGTTGGGGGACTCATATCACCTGGTGCATTCTACCTGGTTGGTTGGTTCAGTGTCTGAGAGATCCCCAGTGTCCAGGTTAATTAAGACTGCTGGTCTTCCTATAGGGTTGCCCTCCTCCTCAGCTTCTTCTAGCTTTTCCCTAATTCGATCACAAGGGTCACCAGCTTCTGCCCATTGGTTGGGTGTAAATATCTACATCTGACTCTTTCAGCTGCTTGTTGGGCCTTTCAGAAGGCAGCCATGATAGGCCTTTTTTTGTAAGCACACCATAGCATCAGTAATAGTGTCAGGCCTTGGGGCCTCCCGTTGAGCTGGGTATTATTTAGCATCTTCATTTAGCAAGAACTTATGTAGTGTTGATTGTGTGCTTCTCAAATATTAACTCATCAATCCCCTCTGATCATCCTGGTACAACAACCTTCACTGCAAATTTCTCTAAACTGATTATTGGGTAATTCTGATTGGGCAGTGTAAAATGTCACTTTTCCGGCGTTGTTTGTTTCAAATCAAAGGGGAAATGACATTTGTTGAAGACTTTGCTTTGCCAGGAGCTTAGAAAACTCTATAAGAGGAAAGAACCACACATAAGTTAACCTCCAGAATCAATACATCCCACTTACATTCTGTATGCATGTCACCCTGGAGACATTCAGAGGTGGCGAGCGTTTCCACAGTAGACTACTACCCATGGGCAAAGGGGCTGCCTATTCTGTTCATTCAGCATTTCATTATTGAATGTCTGGGAAGTCTCTGGGAGAGTTACCAGGGATACACAGGACAAGGGCCCTAAACTTACAGTCCTCTCAGCTCTGATGCCAGCCCTACGGTATAGCAGGCACTGGCAGAGATATTGACATAGAGTGTTTCTGTTTGCTATAAGACACAGAATCCAGCCTTTGGGCATTATAGAGGCCTTCTCAAGAACTAAGGAGAGATCTGTACACAACTTGTGATATGGAAAAAGCATAGAGCCAGCTCTGCCTGATACCCTCTGTGATGGTTTAAATAGGAATGCTCCCCATAGAATTTATATTTGAATGTTTTGTCATTAGGGAGTGACCCTACTTAAAAGGCATTAGAAGGTGTGGCCTTGTTGGAGGAAGTGTGCCTCTGGGTGTGGGCTTTGGGGTTTCAAATGCTCAAGCCAGTTCTAGTGTCTCTCTTTCCCCTACACTCCCCTGCCTGTGGATTCAGCCGTAGAACCCTTGGCTCCTTCTTCAGCACCATGTCTGCCTCTGTCCTGCCACGCTGATAATAGACTAAACTTCTGAAACTGTAAGCAAGTCGCAATTAAATGCTTTCTTTTGTAAGAGTTTCTGTGATCCTGGTGTCTCTCCACAATAGAATAATAATTAAGACTCTCTCCCAAGCCTGATTTCTTTTCTCTTTCCTTTTTCTTGTGTTGAGTGTCCAGGGATGGTGAGATTACTTTTAAAATCCAATGTCTAATGCATCTCTTCATGTCTGCCGAATTACAGAATGTTTTCTATTTGTTTTGCTTTGCTTTTAGGGAGTAGGCAAGAATTCTCACTAGTGTCTTATCCCAGATATGTTCTTTATAGCA
Organism: Mus musculus; assembly: GCF_000001635.26. NCBI lineage: Eukaryota > Metazoa > Chordata > Mammalia > Rodentia > Muridae > Mus > Mus musculus. Next base: position 80,142,786 of record NC_000080.6, on the reverse strand, counting down.
CCTGCCAGCTCCCTGTGGGATCCAGCATGGAAACTTTCTGGTTGTCTTCTTAGCACTAAGATGTGCTAGGCATCTATTTTCCTGTTTACCTGGATGAATGTAGGGCTAGCTGTGTACTCTGCAAATGGGGCAGGGAGAGTGTAAGGAACAGGTGTGGGTGGAGATGAGAGAGAAGTTTTACTTTAGTTTTAAAGTATGACTGCACATCTTCCCCCACCTCCAACTGGAAGAGGTGCAGTCGGTTTAAACAGCAGCTCACCTTGCTAGAACTGTGCCCTTCTCTGGGGATCTAGCACAAGGTTAGGATGCATAGGCTATTGCATTCCATGGAGCAAAGAGGAGATTAAAGATGAGATTCTTATGGGAAAAACATGAGCTGCTCACAGCAGTCCCATCTTAAGAGCACCAGAATCAGGCCACTGCCTCTAAATCTAGCTAGAGACAGTGCTGGGGAGCCTGTAAGAACCATAAGGAGTTTAAATGGGCGAGGGGAAAAGATAAAACTAACTAGCCAATAGCTATAGAGAATTTGTCTCTGTAGCAGGAGTCCCAGGGCACAGCCATAGTGAGTCCTTGATTAAAAAAAAAAAAAAGAAAGAAAGAAAAAGAAAGAAAAGAAAAGAAAAGAAAATATGAAATACAGGTAAAAAGCATGGGTGCACTCTGCCCCATTTGCAGAGTGCACAGCTAGCCCTACATTCATCCAGGTAAACAGGAAAATAGGTATATAGCACATCTTAGTGCTAAGAAGACAACCAGAGAGTTTCCATGCTGGATCCCACAGGGAGCTGGCAGATGTTATAAAGAACATGTCTGGGATAAGACACTAGTGAATGCCTATAATTCCAGAGCTGGAGACACACACACACACACACACACACACACACACAAATAAAAAATAAAAATTTTAGATGGCCTGTGTTCCTGAGGGTCCTTAGATGGCTACATCCCAAGTCACACCCACCCTAGTTGCATGACCCTCTGCCCCCAGGTGGCACCTGTTAAAGAGGCATTGCTCATGGCAGGTCTCTGGATGTTGAAGACACAGGGTGTTGTTATTTTAGAGGAATGTACACTAAAAGGTTTAGGTGAAGCCAGAAAGAAACCAAACTCTTCATTTCACAGCTGACAGGAAAAGAGAAAACTATTGCTCACTTTTTTTTGCTGCTGGAGAATTAGCAACAGAGACGCTTCAGAACAGACCATCTAGACCAGAAACATTCTTACTCATGGATGTGTCATGATTGCCCATACACAACCCCCCTCCCATCGCTCTCTAAGCTACACTGATACACTGGGATCTGCACTTTCTAAGGTCTCTGAGTAATCCTATACCCAGTGTGTCAGAAATGAAGGTAAAGAGAAAAGTCCACTGATTTCTGGATATTTATGGGTAGTTAGTTATAGCACCACCGGCATGGTTTTCAAAATCCAAGGATGTTCATTATAGAAAATGCCAGTTCTTGAACAGAGTGCAGTGTAAGTGCTGTACACATTGTTATACTCTGCTGCTTAGAGAACAATCACAAGAGATCCAGCCTATCTGTCCTCATGTAATTCTTCAAGTATCTTTAGCACGCAGGGAGCTGAATCTACGGATAGGATTCACATATGCAGGGGGTCAACACTGTTTCCTTTCTAGCAAAAAGAAAAAAAAAAGAGTATAGAATTTATTTTCACTCTAGAAATTCTTATGAGTACATATTACTGGGGACACAAAGATGAGGAAGACCCTTTAGTTCCTGGAAGCATTTATAGAATTCAAAATAAAATACAAATGAATAAAAATAATTTCAAAAATAATCCATGCCCCCATACATTCAACAAACATCTTTTGGTCACTGCTGTAAAAATCCATGCAAAGAATAAAGGGATGCAAAGACAGCAACACTCTGCTGAGAACATCAACACACAAGAAGAAACTGAACCAGATTAGCTAGGAAAGGATTGTAATGAACCTGCTCACTCTTCTTAGACAATCCTTGTATGGAGGGGAAGGGTGGTGTTGAAACTGCAGTTAATTAGGGGTGGGGTGGACATACATTTAGTGCTTTCTTTCTAAGATCTCTGAGAGGTCCATGAAAGTTGTAAGAGTTACAAGCTAGGACCATGTCCCACTTCTCAGCAACAGCTAGTATGCATAAATAGGTTTCTAGCTGAGATTTCGAAATTCTGGTTTTCCTACATTTACAAGATAGTCATCAAAGTGCTCACAGTCAGCTATTGGATGGATCACAGGGCCCCCAATGGAGGAGCTAGAGAAAGTATCCAAGGAGCTAAAGGGATCTGCAACCCTGTAGGTACAACATTATGAACTAACCAGTACCCCGGAGCTCTTGACTCTAGCTGCATATGTATCAAAAGATGGCCTAGTAGACCATCACTGGAAAGAGAGGCCCACTGGACAGGAAAACTTTATATGCCCCAGTACAGGGGAATGCCAGGGCCAAAAAGTGGGAATGGGTGGGTAGGGGAGTGGTGGGGAGGGTATGGGGGACTTTTGGGATAGCATTGGAAATGTAATTGAGGAAAATACATAATAAAAAAAAGACAGTCATCAAAGATTAAAAATCACAAAAGAGGAATCACTTGCATATTACTAGTTTCCTAATATGTTGACTCCCGAAATATTTTTTAACCCTTCGTTTCTGTTCTTGGATAACCCTTGTCTATAAAGAAAAATGTATGTGGCTACAAGGAAAGAAGTTGGGAAGTTGAGAGACAGTGCTGAGGTCCTTGTGGTTTGGTGGACGTTGCTTCTTGACATTCTCAAAGTGTCCATTAAAGGAACATTAAGGAGCCAATTCCATTGTGTTTATGTCTACTTTATCACTTCCGATCTTAGAGAAATTAGACAATTCAGATTCTTAAGTCTACATCTCCCCAAAACAGGTATGGCTAGCACTGTCTTAACCCATTAGCTCCTGATCACAAAGCTACCATTCTCCTCGGGAAAGCTGCTTCCTTACAAAGTGGAGGAATTTAAAAGGAACACTTCTTTGATTCTCAGAACAATAAAGAAGGCTTAAATCTTGTCACTGTTCACTTCAGGCCTGTCTTGCTCACTGGCTCAGGCAGCTGCTGGGGCTGACTGCAGGCTACAGAGGGGGCAAAGGGCAACAGCAAAAGAAGCAACATTTTAAGCATCACACCCATTCTGCTGTAGGCTTGGAAGTGCCTGTCTCCTCCAGCACTTGACTCCCCCACCGAATCTCCCAATGACAAAGACTATTTGAATGTGCTGCCCTAGTAACACTGGCTGACCCCCGGGAGCTGCCTGTATTCATTAATAGCAGTTCCTGAGTCTTGCCAGTTAATATAAGACACTCTCCAGAGACGTGCTCCATCACTCCTTATTTGGTTTCAAGGATCTTGATTGCAACTGAGAGACTTAGAATTTAAGAGGACAGGTGAGTGGGGGAGGGGGAAAGATAGCAGAGGAGGAAGGGGCTGGGGCTCAGTTAGTGGTTGGGAAGAGGAAATTGATGCACTGGCCGAGGAGGGATGTGGACACTCAGAAAATCACAGATGCGAAGCATGACACAGGGAGGCAGAACAACAAGGGGAAGGCAGAATAGAGCAGAGAGGAGGAAAGGCTGGCTGGAAGGGGCCCTTTTCAAAGCAGAGCTCATTATCCCCTTGGCAGACATGCTAGTTATAAGGCCCTGATGCCCTGATGTGGCTTGCCTCATATTCTCAGAGCTGACAATGGTTATTTCCTGATAGCCCTGCTGAGGGGAGTCGGGGAAGGGGCCAGACTAGCAAAGGAACTGGAAAAAAAAAAAAAAAGGAGAAGAGCAGTATTGCAATTTGGGCGATGATTTCCAAGAAGGCTGTTACACAAGGAGAAAGCTGTCCAGCCCCTCCTCAGCAAGGCAGCATACATTTAGAGCTGACTGCCAAGACGATGCCTTGTCTGACAAAAATGTTTGAAGAAAATAATTTGCGGGTAATGGAGAGAAAATAAAGGCTTTTATCCATATTATCATGCCTATGCTTGCTCATTAAGGCTTCCCTTTCTTCCATTTTCCTCCTTGTTTGTGCCTTTACTCTTCACGTTGGGGGGGGGGGGAATGAGGGTTCACCACATCTCTAGCAGAAAGGGGGAAAATGAATGATTTCCATAATGTATTATTATATCAGGAAATTTTAAACTTAATGTTATAAATCTCTTTTTGCCGCTGAATAGGCTGTCAATTTGAAGAACAACTGTTTAGTTCTTCATACTTTATAGTGTGTGAGTTTAATTAATCACAATGGAATCCTATTCGAACTTTTTTCCAACCCAACAAGCAATTGTTTCCTATAGCACGCCATTTCCTTCTAACTAAGAATGGCACTAACTGGAGAAAACATTAAAACCCTGATGCGCGTCGTAATGAACTCCATGCAAAGTACTTATATTAATGTAATGGAGTTGAGATCTTAATTGCACTCGTGTTTATATTTGCAACCTCCTTTTCTAAAGCCTTTTTATTTTACTAAATGATTTGAACAACGAGGTAGGAGAGGTTACATGGCCTGCTAAATAGAGATGGGTTTCTCACACTAAAGGAGGAGAAATGAATCTGGGAGGAAAGACTGGCTAATTTAATTTCGTAAAGTAGGTTTTATTCTCAGCAGATAATGGTGAAAATTGCTCTGTAAAGCAATCTTTGCAGAGCCCGAAAATGTTCCCTGGACGCTTAAAAAGAAGCATGTCCAAGAGCCCTTTTTGTTCCTCCCTATGACAACCATTAGCTGCCACTGAAAAACCTTCAGCTTGAGAGATGAACCTGTGCAAAGCAATTTAGGCAGATATGTCCTCTGGCCTTTGGTGTGAAAGAGCTGATAGACAGTAAGATCATTTCCAGCGGAACTTAAAGATCGGAGCTATAGGGGATGGGAAGGACATCCCACATAAAGCCTCATATTCAATTAAGGACTGTTACTTGATGCGTGAATGAGTAATTGAAGCTGCCAGGGCTTTGAGTCTGAGGATAGAGACTCGCCTTTCCATCAGAAAATAGGCTGGGAGCAAATATCATATATCTATTTTCTAATTAAACTATTGTAGGGAATCATTGGAGAGAGATGATGATCTTGCTCACAGGCAGCCAGGAGTCACCCTGCTCTGTGCTGGCTATTATGAGAAAGGGGACAGTGGGTCTCCCTGGGTCACATAACATCGTTGTGAGATGCTGCCCTTGGCTCCCAGGGCTTAGTTACTGCCACTCCCAGGAGTGTGAGATGTTTTGTTGTATGAATACTACAACTGCTTGAACTGATCTTGTATGGGAGGTGGGGGTGGGGGAGGGCTCAGGAGCTCAGAGATGCACTGTGGCCATTCTCTAGCATCTGCATTACCCAAGGCAAGTAGACTATTCACTCAGCCCACCCAGGATATAATCCCACTGCTCTTTAAGAAAAAAATGTTGATTATAATAATTGTACATATTTATGAGACATCACAAGATTATTCTCTATAGAGAGAAGGTATATAAAGATCAAAACCCAAGAGAGTTAGCAACTTTATCACCTTAAATATGAACATTTCTTTGTGCTGCCTAACCTTGAATTCCTGGTTATATTTTGGTCATTGTTATTGTTGTATTGAATTTGTTTTTTTGCAAAGTTAGTGCCTTACCAGTGAACTACATCTCCATTACATATATGTGTGTGCATCAGTTGTATCCTTGCATAATATATGTAATACATGTACATATTATATATTTATATATTATTGTTGGTTATATCAGGACCTGGTCACTAAACAGAAAGCTAATAACCACCAACTCTGACTAAATGAATTACTATCAATTTCACCAAGAACTTCACATAACCGTTGATCATAAAAATGAGAAAAAAAAAAAAGTATGAGGTAAAAAGGCAAGAAAGGGCATCTAACTCAGAGAAACCAGTGGAATGTGAAAATACAAAGGCACAAGAGTGTTGTCCAAGACACAAAGAGGAATTATACTAGTCAGGACTTTGGTATGCATGGAGATGGGAGAGAAAAGCATGAAGAACAGAAGGTAAGTCACAGACAGCATTGAGAAGGCCCAGAATTGCAGTACATGGAATCTGGAGATTTATCTCAGGCAGGGAAGACGGCAGCAATTTCAGGGCAAGACAGTGATATGATGACCTTTCATTTTATTAAGAAGTCACTTCGGACTGAAATGAAAATAGATTGAAAAGAAATATCGGCTGACCATGCTGTGTTCCAGGAGGAATGGTGATGAAGCCAAGGATCATAAGGAATCAGATATAGGAGCATTTCAAGCTGGAATATCAGTGTTTGTCAATCAATCTGGCAAAGAAGGGACACCCTCATTTGGATGATGGTGTGTGACTGATGTCAGTAACTAAAATCCAAACTAGGAAAAGGGAGGAGGCAGCTGGGAAGGATGGGAAACAAAGTGAGAGGTATCTATAGGACATGCAAGTGAAATATGGGTACTAAAAATATAGATAGGGAACTTGGGAAAGGCATCAAGACAAGGGAATTAGATTTGACATTTCCCAGTATATATTTAGCATATAAAGGGAGAGAAAGGGGATGAGAATATGAGCAAGAATAATGGAGGGAGAAGAAAATATGGAGCCTGAAGGTAGGGAATCCTTTTAATTCTACCAAGGGAATAACTCCACTTCTTTTTCTGGAAGTTAAATATAGGCTATGTGTCTCCCTTCTTAGGGTAGACATTCCTTTAAGTAGAACTGTCAGCCAAGTGATCTGTTAAATGAGTTCAAATAGCTCTTGCCAGCAGGGCACTCAGACACTTAGAGCAGTTGGACATCTAGACTCCCTTTAGTTTTTGTTGAAAAAGCACAATACAGTAACTTTAGTAAAAGGGCGTCTCTGAGTGCTTGGGAACAAGTATGTGCTGTCACCCAGGGGACCAGCCTTGTGCCTGGAAGGAGCAGCCAAGAGAGAGAACAAGGCTGTGTTCCAGTTCCAAATGGCATTGGAGGATCATTCCAAACATATTAGAAGCTATGTGACATGTGAGCCAGAAGTAGTAAGGAGCTATGTTGATGTCCAGAACATATACAGATTAAAGGACGGAAAACAACCGCTCATTTCAGAAGTAGGGGAATGGCATCAGGGTCAGCATTAAAGGGTTATGAGAACAGAGAGAGATACCAAAAGGAGAGGAGCAGGGAGTAAAGTCATGGAAAGACAACAGACAACACTTAAACTTACAGGGAAGAAAGCACACAGTATACGTCTAAATTGCTGATCTGAGGTGAAAGGAAGAGCCAGTGTCACTGAAGAAGCCAGAGAGAAATCTAGGGTGACCAGAGAACATTGAGAGAAAGAAGAAATCAAGGGCAGACAGGAGTTCCCAGGGTCAAGGGTGGAGATAAAATAATAGAAGAGGAAATAAAAGCTGTTGATGAATCAATACACTTCTGACCTGACAAACAGACTCTGAATAAGAAGCTGTAAGTTAAATGCAGTCCCAGGCACTTCCTCTGGGAAGGGATGGGCAAGCTAACTCCTTAATGTGGTTAGGTTCTGACTTCTCTCTTATAAACTGAGACAGAAACCGTACCTCTCTAGGCCACTTGGAAGTTCAATGAAATCACAAAGATAAAAGTACCAAAGCCGAACATGTTGGAAGGGCTAAATAATGAAATTTTATGAATGAGAAACTTGAGAAGTACTTTGTCATTCCCTTGGAGTTCAGATAAGGCCAAAAGGACTGATCAGAATCCTAAGGAGGAAGAGATGAGAGATTGTTTACACCGCTGATGTGTTGAAAGCAGTCTGTTAAAGTCCATAACCCTAGTATCACAAGTAGTGACTGTATCCAAAAACAGGGTTTCTGTAAAGTCAACTAACTTCAGAGCAGGTGCTTAGAATGGAATAAAACCCAGTATGACTAAAACCCTTATATAAAGGGAGATTAATACACAGGTATACAAAGGTCTATTTAAATCCTATAAAACTCAAACACCATGTCAATGCAGATGACAAATGTTTATTGTAATCAAACCACTACTAATCGATAAGGGTCACTCAGGAGCTGATCTATGACCCTGAATGACTTTGTACAGTGTATTTAAAGGGTGAAACCATAAAGAGAGGGGAGAGGTTGGGAAGGGGGTTTTATTGTCCAATCCTATTTTGATATGAAGGGTTGAGTAAAGGAGTTGTCATCAATCACCATAAGAGTTGGTTACTGAGCCTGGGAACATGAACTTAGTTGGACCCTTGAGGTGTCTAGACTGAGACAACTCTTTTCTGACAACAGAAGCTGTTCAATATATTGGGAAGTCCCTAGCTCTCCTAGAGCCTGGGTCCTTGAATTTATTTTCTCCATATGATAAAATAGAGTCTGAAGAGGAAGTGGTGGTACATAAAATAAGTTTCTTTCGCTTGTTCCCAATAGTATGCACAGAGACAATAAGCTATGAAGTTAGAGGCAGAGACTGAAGTTACATAGCCCTGCGTCAGGAACACCAAGAGATGGTCACCACAAGAACCTTGAGAGGCAAAAAGAAAGAAAGAAAGAAAGAAAGAAAGAAAGAAAGAAAGAAAGAAAGAAAGAAAGAAAGAAAGAAAGAAAGAAAGAGAAAAGACTCTTTCATTGAGACTTCAGAGAGATCATCTTGGTTTCGATATCTACTCTCCTCACCCATAAGATAACACACTTCAATTGTTTCTAGTCAACCAGAAACAACAGATAGGGATCTAGAAAAAATCAGAATCCGGGAAGCCTACTTAAACCTGCCATCCATAGTTTCAATGGCATGATCAGATCTTGCTCTACACATAACAGGACTTTCTTGGTTGTAGTTAGAGTGTGTGTAGAACCTGGGGTCTCAGAGTTGTGTGGATAATGTGGTAGTGGTGGTGGCAGCGGTGGTGGTGGTGGTGGTGGTAGGATAAAGTGACAAAGCAAGCCCAAGGCAAGGAGCAACTTGCTTCAAGTGAGATTCATTCTGTGTCCAGCTGACAGAAGAAAAGCAGTGTAAGTCAGTGAAGGAGCATGACAAATATAGAATATGGTGTTATAGTGTCTTTTAAAAAGTCACAACATTCATTATTATGGTAGGAAACTTAAAATAGAAGCATTTTATGTCACATTTACTTACCAAGTTACTAAGGCAGGCAGAGAATTAGAAAACTGGACACCACTACAGATAATGGGGTAAGGGGAAGGTAGTTGAAAATCATGTAAGGAATAAGATTCATCTTCCATTGTTGGAGGATGGGCTTATCTACTGGAAGAGACCAGAGGAGAAAACCACGTGCATGATATCTGCTTGATGATGGACCCTTGCTAAGCACAGGGCATGATCACAAGAGTTTTCCCCACGGTTCTGTTCTATAGGTGAGAACCTTGAGGCTCAGGAAAGTGGAACAAAACATGCCTAAGCTGGTGAGATCCACACTCTCTAAGAGCTCAGATTAAACTCCTATATGCCTAACTCTAAAGATATGCTTTCTCCCATACCCTGTAGACCAATGAGGAACAAATTAGCATTAAATTTCTCAGGGACCTAAAAAGCCCCAACCAGAAATCGAGCATGACAGGTTAAAGCAAGGGCTAAGGAGATGATGATTCAGTCAGTAAGTGCTTGCACACTGTGAGCGTCGGAAATTCATCTGTACCATCCATGTAAAGTCTGGGCATGGCTTTCCACGTCTGCAGGCCCAGCTCTGTGGAAACACAGACAAGACCATCCTCGGAGATTTGCTGGCTTGCCATTCTAGCTGAACAAGCCTCAAATTCTGTGGGAAGCTTTCTCTCAAAAACTAAAACAGAAGTGAATGATGCCAAAATTGATCTCTGACCTTCACATATGTGTGCACACAGACACAAATACAGGCACAAATTCTCTTTCTCTCTCTCTCTCTCTTTCTCTCTCTCTCTCTCTCTCTCTCTCTCTCTCTCTCTCTCTCTCACACACACACACACACACACACACACACACACACACACACACTCACACACAGCAGAGAGAGGGAGAGAGGGGACAGGGGAGAGAAATGGATAGCACCTTTATTTTGCTTGGAGCATAAAATCCAGCTTGGACAATCACTCAGCTACTGGCTTCTCCTACAAAAGCCTCTCTCTTTCTCTCTCTCTGCTCCCCCTCTTGGACTCTACTCTCACCAACCAAATCTCTACTGGAACAGTGCATAGCTGAGTAGCTTTCAGGGGCATCTGGACACTGTTGAAATTGTTCTCTTTCAGAGAAACAAAAACCCAAGGACTCGGCTTCACTCTCTGGAGGCCTCTAGCCCTCCCCCCAGCCAGGTGTATGCACCCCACATCCTGAAGTAGCTCATTACAATCAAGGGCTGAAGAGTAAAACAGAAATTAAATTGACACTTTGAAGCATTAATCTAAGCACAAATTAATATTCATCAACATCTGCTATTTGTTCAGGTGAATGTTTGACTTCACAAAAAAAATATCATTCTTTTCTACCTATAGATAGCATCTATAATAGAAAAAAATGGCCTGGGCAGGGCCTCTATGCACATCCAGCTAAAAAGCCTGGCTCCCTGAGGAGAGACAACTTTGATGCAGATCTCCCAGGGGTGCCCTGAATGTTTCCCAATGAATTATTTGTATCTGGTGACCATTTTCTTCCTGACTCTCAAGACATTACTGTTCCTTTACAGTTGGGAAAGAATGGGAAGGCAGTAATGTCTATCTATCTCATACTTGGAGACTGAGGTGGCTCTGTTCTCTACTGTTTTATCATTGTCTGGGCAGGAGACTTTCCTCCCTGGAACATTACCAGCTCAATTCAAAACTGTGTGTCCCAACCCATTAGCAAGTGGATACTGGGACAGTGGAGCCATGTCTGTAGGTATAGCTCCACATGGACAAGTGAATGAAGCAATTACATAGCAAACACCTCTCTGCCATGGTCAAGGAGGCATTGGATATTGAAAAGCAGGAAGTATCATGGAGTCAATAACATCTTTGGAGCAAGGGGATATTTTTCAGATCATATCCCAGCTGAGAATTGTTCTCTTCCTGTTGAAAATCCAGGACAACCTCTGAAAGCTTTCTCAGGACTACAGCAGGGAAGGTCTAAGAGATATTTACAAACATTATCTGTTCTAGAGTGGACATTTTGGAGACTGCTTTTCTTCACATTCCAATGATTTCCTCACATAAAGTTGGAACATGGTCACTAAAATGGTAGAAATATAATTAATGAATACAAAAAGCAAATTGAGAGGCTACAAGTTGAGCACTCTTTTAAAAGCAATGCCTGATACAAATGGAGATTCTACAGCTCTGGTAAGCAGCCTAGTCCTGTGTTGAGTAATGCAGGGGCAAATTTATATGCATTTTCTTGTCAAGATTGGGAGCGGATTGTTCTAAGATGAAATCACCATTAAATCATTTTGTGACTTAGTATCTATGCCATCTTAAGCAAATCACTTGTTTCTCTGTGCCTCCCTCCCCCGCCCCCAGAATGTGGGAATAATAACTAAACGAGCTGATGTTTATAAAGCATTTGAAACAGTATCTGCACCTTGTGGATGTCATATAAGCACTAGCTGGTGTTATAAACTTAACAGAAAGTGCATTTGTAACTCTCTAGCAACAGAGACTGGTGTTGCTGAAGATACAGACTGAATGAGCAAAAACCAGAACCAAAGAATCAACCAATTATACTGTGGAAAAGAAGAACAAAGAGAGAAAAGTTAATAAAGAGGTAAGAACACTATAAAAACTTGAAAGAAATTGTGTGTTGGACTTGGAGATCTCTGTCTGGCAGAGTCATGGGAGCATGGCTGGATGTGACCTTAAACTGAAGAAGACCCAGAGAGATAAACCAAAGAGAAAGAGATACATAGGGTGAAATATCTATGCAAAACCCAGGGAAGGAGTGCATGTGGTAATGCAGTGAGCAGGGAGAGAAGCAGATCACCGGAACAAAATGGAGACAAGAAGGTATAGCAATGATAATAATAATAATAATAATAATAATAATAATAAATAGGTCAGAGGTGGAACTGGGCTCAACATGCAGGATTCTGCAAGCACCAAGCAATTGTATTTCATTCCAAAGAGCAATACAGGTCACTAGAAGTTTTTAGGGGGGGGTAAGATGATGTGATATCAAAGAAAACACATGGTGGGACTCATGGCTCCAGCTGTATATGTAGCAGAGGATGGCCTAGTCATTCATCAATAGGAGGAGAGGCCCTTGGTCCTGTGAAGGCTCTATGCCCCAGTATTGGGGACTGCCAGGTCCAGGAAGCAGGAGTGGATGGCCAGGTGAGCAGGGGGAAGGGAGAAGGGATACCGGGTTTTCAGAGGGGAAACTAGGAAAGGGGATAATATTTGAAATGTAAATAAAGAAAATATCAAATAAATAAATAAATAAATAAATAAATAATGATGTGATATGATTTGAAGACTTACTTTCTATCCCTGTTGTAGGTTACTTCAGACAGACCCCAACTTAAGAGTGCTTGTGGCCATATGACTTATGGTGCTTGCGGCCATGTGTAATTTCTTCTCCTTGAGTATGACCCAGACTTATGTGACTTGCTTCTAGTTAATAGAACCTGGCAATGGTGGTGAAACTTAAGTCACAAAGCCAGGTGTGCTTTGGTGTGCGTATCCATACCATACCCCTTCCCAGGCTCAGGTTCTATGCTGCAAGCTTCTATTTAGAAGGTAACACCGGATGAAGGACCGTGAGAAATGACTTGGAGAGAAGGAGGCCCATTCAGTTAGAGTTTAGTGTGACCTTGAAAACTTGCTGTGACATGATGTCATCTTGGGAGCCAAAGGTAGAAACAAAACTAGTAGAGTTTTGATTTGAAAAATGGGATGTGTACAGAGATGGGGAGACGGCAAGAAGCAGAGTCGAGGGTCAAGGCTTGCTGCCAAGATTTCTGGAGCACATTAAATTTCAGATGTTTCCTCTTGAATACTTGAAAAGTTAATGTTGACACTTAGGTAATTGGATTTAAGAGTGGAGTCTGGAGGAGAAGATCAGGGCTGGAAAGCAGACTTGGACCCATGAGCATTTACATGTGATACTCAATGGTGTAGGGCAAAACGAGGCCTCCTAAGGACAATATCACTTACAGTGTATGACAAACCACCTCAAATCCAGTGACAGAAAATAAATGTTTCATGATGTTCATGCATTCTGGAAGTTTAAAATTTGACAAGCAAGCCTAATATCGCGGCACATTCTATAATTCCAGCACAGAAAAGGGGAGGCAGGGAAATCATAAGTTCAAAGCCAGATTAAGTACTGTCTGGAGAAACCTCATGCTTAGGCTATGCCTCAGGATGCATGGGTCCTTAGCTAAAGGACTAGTCATGGTTTCTCTAAAGGCCTGGCTTGCTAACTGCTCTTGTCATTGCTGCCAGCTCAAGTTGTCAAAGACCAAAACCCCAAGAGAAGCATATCGGAGCTTTGTGGTCTTTTTATTTATTTATTTTTTTAACTTTCCCTTCAATGTTAAAGGACTTTTGTTATGCCCCATCGATTATTAACAAATCCTTGTGTTCAATCCAAACTCCAGGGAATGAAACCTAGAGATGGGAAGAATGCCAAGGGATCTGCAGACACACGTTAATGCCACTGCATAGAATTAACTGAGGTAGAAAGAATAAGGGACTCCTAAGCAGAGGCCTGAGGCATCCCAGCATGTAGAGAGTGAAAAGAAATAGAATCACTAAGGAACAGGAGAATAAAAGAGTCAATAAGGTTGGAAGAAACAGACTGGGTATGTCGGATGCCATGGCAGTTGAGAGAAGACGCTAGCTCCAAAAAGCTACGTAGTGCTTGATGTCTCTGAAATGTGAAACACTACGGGGACAGGGAAGATTGGAGCTTAGCAAAAGAGAGCTACCAGTGTCTTTGATGGAAGCAGTCTCCATGGTGGAGCTCTGCCAGAAGCCAGCTCACACGGGATTGAATAGAGACAGGGAACATGGAAAAGGTGTCAACTGTAGCTGTTAGCTGTGTGTGTAGCTATTCAAACAGGTCACTGTCAAGACCCCACTAAGACACACGACCACATAATCTTTGTTTTAGGTGGTCATCTGCCATATTACCTCATCTTTCTAATAGTCCTTCACAGCACTACAGTTGATTATGGTTTTAAAAGTTACTGGTTTAAAGAACTCGTTTCTGGTATCACTTGTGTTCTCTGCTTGCAATGAAGATAGGTTGCTGCAATCACTGCTTTTCAGGTTCTTCTGTAAAGAATAAATACATGGTCCAGGTCAAGAGTTTGAGTGATTCCTTCCCAGTGTTCATCACTCTCCTTTAAACACAATCAAGTCTCTTCTGGTCTCCCACACATTGTAGCCTTCCAAAATCAAACTCAACCCCCCAGTGCAGTCACAGGATGCCACCCTCCAATACTACACCGCCCCTGTGGCTGTCTCAGAGTTTGTCATGCTTGCTGACTCACAGAGTGGAAACCAAGAGCACCACCTGTCATCCATATTGAGCTTAATCACTGTTCCTGTTCTTTATAAATGTTCAATGATCAGTGATACCGTAATCTTAGCCAACTGTTTTTCTATCCAAAGGCAGGTGCTTCTGAGCCCAGATACACTGCTGAGGAAGCTACAAAGAGGAAGTCTTCAACACTACCTCACATCCTCTGTTGCTGTGGCCTTTTCTTTCCCACAAGATCAAACAGGTAGGAATCGGAAATGTTCAGAGCACACAGGATCCAGGTCAGACTAAGATTCTGTGAAGAGGTTTGAGGGTCATGTAAACCTAGAACCAGGGAGGTCCTGGAAAAGTGTCCTAGACTGCCAACCTGGATACTCTTAGAATCTAAGGAAGGCTTTGAGGCTTTCCTTCTCTCTACATGCACGAAACTCATGAGAAATCAAAGCAAGTTCTTTCTAAAATCAACTCACAATACCTTCGAGTTAGCTTTTCAAAATTCACTTTCCTCCTGTTTTTTTTTGTATGAATATGAGACTGTTTTAAAGTATTTATAACTCATCAAAATCAATATCTTTATCTCTAGACTTCTTCAACTTTAGGAAAAGGAGATAAAACTTGCCTGAATCCAGAGAGGTAAAAATTTGAGAACGAGGTAAGAAAACTGGGCTTATTCTAGCAGTGACTACATTGACATCTGTGCCCACACCCTGGCATCGTCATGAGAAAGAGGGTGAGTCCACAAAAGGTAGCTTTCTATTCTTCACTGGTGCCTGGCAGCACAGAGATCCCAAAAGGACAAGTGGCTAAAATGTACTGACCATGCTCGACCCAAATTCTCATCCTAGCCGCCCCTCCCCCACGGCATGGCTTCCCCTTCTTTCTTCTACTTCCTTGAGAGTTTCATAGCATGTATTTGACAAATAAGAAATGAGACATATAAGCTTATCAGTAAAGTGTTGGGTGTAGCTGTTCTGGTCCAGAGCCTAGTACACCAATTTAGGATTAAGTGGTATGCTGTGGTGCCTTCTCTAAGCCCATCAAACTTGGTCCAGAGTCATAAAGTTGAAGCTGTAGAGATGGAAGCATTAATAAAATACGTGCTTTTTCTTTTTTAGTGTTTGGCATCTTTTGTATCAGCCACCTCATTACAAGTTCTCCACATGCCTGTCTCCCCTCTCTTCATGATATGAGCAAGGGGGTTAAGCCACCTTTCCCCCACCCCCACGCCAAGGTCACACAGTGAGGAAAACTGTTGCAAATGTCTCCCCAGGCTATAGTGGGAACTTAAGACAAGTTTTATAAGCCTTTGAGTCTCAGTTTTCTTTGCCTTAAAATGCAAACAAAACTGACTTCTTTTTGACATATTTCTGAAGAGTGATGTGGAACTACTTCACACAGGTTCTTTTAAAAACTGTTTATAATGCTATCTTCAACAACATAAGGTGGTTATTAGTGATTGATAATGACGGGTACCTTTTTAAAATACAACCAATTCAGTATATGGCAGATTGTGCAGAAAAGCAAAATGATTTAATTCCAGTACTTGTTCTAGAAGTTTCCCCCATAAAGGATAAACATGGCAAAGTATTAAACAGATGAGAAACACATGGGGAATGGTCCAGAACTTCTAATATTTATGTGTAATATGAATTACAAAAATGAGAGACTAGAGGAACTCAAAACTAACCAAATAAAAGAAGGTCACTTGTAAAGAGAAAAGGATTCAAGCCTCTTCAGTCAGAAAGGACTCAGCAGCTATGGGATAATGAATAAACGGGCACACATCAAGACATAGAGCATTTGCAATTTTTAAATTTAAGTTTTAGCAGGTAAAGCTCATAAATATTCTGATGCCTTTTCTTAAGTTCACAGAGAAGGATCCATGTATAAAAGGTAGCCATAAGTCTCAGCTCCTCTTCATTCCTCCCATTTTAATCTATCCAGCTCAAGGATAAAAAATATATATAATCCAATAAAACCTTTACTTTGATCCTAACCATCCTTGTTGAAACCCAAAGCAGCTTCTCTCTGGACAGAGGACGCATCCCAAACCTAGCACTGCAGATCTCACCGTAAGCCAGGTTTCCCAGCTACTAAGAAGGAAGCCAGAGTCTCCAACAGCATGGGCTTCAGAGCTGATTTCCCTCCCGCTTTGTCCATCGCTGTATTCTGGCCATACTTTTCTGTGGAATCCATTTTCTCGTACATCCTCTAACTAAAAGCCTATCGATCCATTAAAAACCAGTCCAAATACTTTTTCACAGACAACCATTACGTAGAATCAGTATTTGTTTCCCAAGCGTGCATTAAGTTTGGTTGCATTTCTTATCAGCTGGTTGATAAATATCGTGTCACACACATAAATGAGGAGCACCTTATTAGGTGTCACTTCTATCTGCTGGGATTTTTATCCTCTCCACCCAGCTGGGAACATCTTAGGAATGGAGGCACCTCTCTTTGTCTGTATTTCTCCAGCATCTGACATGATGTCACTACCTACTGCATATTCCAAAAATAGTCACCCGAAAGGTTGACTCAACAGCCCTTTGATTAAGAAGTAATTACCCACGCAAATTTTGCAGGTGCTGGGGCTTACCGCATAAGTGCTGACACAGGCTAAGTCAAGGGAAATCAAGAATTGTAAGAACAGTAACCTTCTAAAGAGGGCAGACGCTTCTAGATGACTGTAAGAAAATGGGTCCAGTGCCATCAGATTATTTAAAGACAACCCAGAAACCCATATCTGTAAAATTCTTCAGCGTTAGAGAATAAGATCGCTATTTCTTTGGTAGGGTGCTGAGCAGACCCACCATACTGGCCAATCCCAACACTACTACAGGACCTTTTTGCAACCATGACAGTCCTCACGATTATCATGGAACAGCCTGTGGAGGTTCAAATTAACTTTCAAAATGTCAGGAGATATAACCCAGACAGGGAGGACTTCCTACCTAATAAGACAGGGCAGCAGATGGTCACGGGTGGGGAGAGGGAGGCAGTGAGTCAGATTTCCACACAATGAATTCGTGACATGTGGGACACTGAGTGTCAGCTGCTGGTAGAACACTGAGACAAATGGGTATCCTCCCGTCCTGCCCACACATTACAACTGACTGATGTTTGCTCTAACTCAGTCATCAATGGATATGCCTACCTTGGATAACTCAGTCACCAATGCTACATAGAGCCTACCTTGCATAAGTATCAATCAGGAATCTTAAAAGCTTAGGATAACACAAAATTAAGAAAAGAGCACAGACACAAAGCAAATCTCACTCGAGGAATTATGCCGAGGCACTAGGTACATCATAAAGAACTGTAAGTCTTAGAAAATAAAATTTACGGGTTGAAAGTCACAGCAGGAAAAAAATGTAATATTAGAATGACTTAAAAAATGAGACTAAGGAGAAAAGACTAACTCACAAAAGATAAAATAGACAATAACAAGGCTGTAAAATATAGAGAGGATGATAGATATGGAGTGCACTCCCCGGAGATGCAACACACAGGTACCCAGCATTCAAACAGAAAGCACTAGAACTACTGCAACCCTCAAGCCCCCCAAAATATATGAGAAGAAAAACCCAAAGAGAATCTCATCGTTCAGAAACAAATTACATATGGTGGTGAGTTATTGCATTTTGAACAGCAAGGGAAATGTAAAATGGCCATTCAAGCCAAAATCAGAAGACATATATAAAGAGAAAATCACACAGGCTGGCCCCAGCCATGGTCAGTTACAGATGTGACTAAAAATCTGTGGAATTCTAAGGGAGAAAAAAGAAATAACAAAAACAGCAGCTGTTCTTTTGGACCTGAAAAAATAGATAATACCATTTATTAAAGAAATTCACCCATGATGAGGTAGACCAGTCAGTGATGAGACTAGAAAGTACACGGACAAGGGCTGCTGTGGGTGGGGAGGGTGGCTTGGCTACACCTAGACTAAGAAGAAGGGACCTATACCTACAGTTGTTATACCCAGAGTATAAACGGCACATAGAGGTTAATGATATAAAACAATATGCTAGAGAGGTAAGTGGGGAGTAGGTGGGTGGGTTGGGGAGCATCCTCTTACAGGCAAAGGGGAGAGGGGATAAGATGGGAAATTTGTGGAGGGGAGACCGGGAAAATATTTGAAATGTAAATAAATAAATAACCACATACAAACACACACACACAAACCAGTAACACTACTTATAACATTAACCTTTTACATTTATGTTTGTTTTGTGTGTGGGCATGCCTGTGGAAGTCAGAGGACAACTTGTAAGTTGCCCATTCTCTCCTCCCACCTTAGGGATCCTGAGGCTTAAAATCCAGGTCATCTATCTTTATAGCAAGCACTATCCTCTTGTTTTGAAATTAAGTATTTTTCTTTCAACTTAATATTTTAGAAACTAGCTTATCTCCCATTTAAAATGAATCAGAGGGATGTGAAGACGGTTAGTCAATCAAATGCTTGCTCCACAAACACAAAGACCTGAATTTGGATCCCCAGCATCCACGTAAAAAGTTTGGTACAGTCATATCTACTTGAAATCTCAGTGCTGGAGATGTGGAGACCGACAGATCCCTGGTGCTTGCTAGCCAGCCAGCCTGGCCTAATCAGAGAGCTCCAGATACAGTGAGAAAACCAGTATCAAAAAATAAAATGGAGAGTGTTTGCAGAACATAGTGACATAGGTCTTTGGCCTCCATAACCGTACACAGACAGGTGAACAAACATATATGAAGACATATATTTGCATTCATTAGTCTATCAACCATTTTCTTCATTCCCCTTTTATAAGGCTTTAAAATTAAAATAGTATACTTAATATAGTACCTATGTTAAATAGTGTTTTTGAATACTCCAAATAACCATTGTCTGTATTTTCTCTATATTTCTACACATAAAGATGAATAAAATGGTAGCACATTTGCTAACAGTGGTAATATTTTATGGTGACACTTAGACTCCCTGTCTTCCTCATAGCTTGATTTATTTATAAGTGGTATTGCAAGCACAGTAGAGTTGAATTCTTTTTGAAAAAAATATAGAAAGTGTGAGTGAAGATTAATATTTGGCACCTCGAACTGTTGAAATCTGACACACACCACTTTGTACCCCTGCTGCATACTGCCTACAGATTTCCAAGATTAATGACCCTACAGCAAGGGTCATTGCCTTGAAATGCAAACAAAACTGTATTTTAAAGCTATTTTAAATCTACCAGATGGAGCTGGTAAGATGGCTCAGCAGGTGAAGGCACTTTTAGCCAAACCAGTAGCCCTCACAGTAGAAGGAGAGACTCATACAAGTTGTCCTCTGATCACCACACACAAATATATCATGTGTTCATGCCCAGGTACACAGGCTAAATAAATAATGTAATTTTTTAAAAAATGTAATCTACAGGACAGCCTTCCAAAGTCATCTACCTGTCTGCAGTTTTGGCCCCAGGAACTGATGACTCTGTTCTCAGAAAAGTTGTGTTAGAGACCACTAAGTTTTCATCATAGAGTAAGATCTTTCCAGAATGCTGAGGTTCAGTTGATACTCCTCCAATCCTAAATAGCATCACTTATGATGGTAACAGTTGTGGCAAGTGAGAAGCATTTTATTAGAGAGGCAGGTTCTCTGTATGTTTGAAAAGTGTTTAGCCCCTGACACACCCCTATTGTTTCCAGAAAGTAAGTTGGCAATTATTTTCTATTCAGTGTTTACCAGTGTCAAAGTTAAATAGCCAGACCTTCTATATCCATCCCCAGATGACTATACATGTGCCCCACAAACATTATTAGTGCCTTGGAAACTAACATGAGATTTACATGCAAAGAAACCAAAGAGACTAAAAAGAGCTTCCTTAAACAAAAATATTTCTAAAAGTATGTGTCAGAAGTAATAATCTTCAAAGTCAGAAGCTAAACACAGAACTACACTAGAAGCTAGTACCAGCAACCAACAAAAACATAACATAGGGTAAGGTCACCTCAGAAGTTGGGACCAAGAAACTAAATCTAAGAGTTATATGGGAAAGGGGCCATCAACTGGGTAACTACCTTTACTGGACTAGACTGTAAGAAAGCCTGTGGGAACATTTTCTTAATTAATCATTGATGCAGAAGATCTCAGAGCACTGTGAGCACCAGCACCCCAGGGTATGTAGTTCTGGGAACTATAAAACAGATAGCTGAATGTGAGCCCGGGAACAAGGCAGTAAGGAGCATCCCTCACTGGTCTCTGCTTCCGTTCCTGCCTCTAGGTTCCTGCCTTGAGTTCCTGTATTGGATTCCCTCAATGGCAGACTGTATTTTTGAAGCCAAACAACCCTTTTCCTCCCTCAGTTGTTTCTAGCCAGCATTTTATTAATGCAACAGACAATAAACTAGGACATATGCTGATCTCTTTCCATCTCTATCATCAGCCAATCTGCTTGTTACCAAGTCTCCTGTTCTCATGGTCACAAGATGGCTGCCATATGTGCAGACACGTAACAGAAGAATAGAGTTTCTTTTGTACAGATCTTCAATATAAGTACCACTCCTCACTACCTTTAGCCAGAACTTTAGCATGGTACTATTCATAAACAAGCCAATGATCAGAGAAACATGATAAAAGGAACACCAGTAAAAGTAAAGAGGACCACTCTCACAAAATCACCAGTTATGAAGTTACCAAATGGTGACTGTTCTAAATGCCTCCTTTCCCCTAGTCAACTCTCTTCCACTTCACACGCCATTGTGGCTCTTCAGATATCCATGAACTTCTACACACCCAGATCATTCCTCTGCTCTGCTTTCTTAATATAATATCACATCTGCCAGCTCTGCTCTGCTTTCTTAATATAATATCACATCTGCCAGAAATGTTCTTCCCTCCAACTGTCAAACACCTACCCAAGCCCCCGTCCTCCACTGCAACATCACTACATGAAGCCTTTCTTGACGTCAGATCGTTAATGGTTGCATGAACACCCCCTCTCCACACCTGCCATTTTGGTTACAGCATCCCTCCTGCTGACAGATGCCCCTTTGTCTGTACTTTCACGCTTCCCGTTAGACTAAGAGCCCCAGTGAGCAAGACTGTGTCTTATTCATCTTTGTATGTCCAACTTCCTAGTGCACTGCCATGCATTTATAGAAACTCCATGAAAGCCTGACAAATTGACTGAAGCTGAATGAGATGGACTGAATCTGGCCATATGTAATATTTCCAACAGCTTCTGTAATGCAGCTGTCTGCTCTAGGGGAGTCTTTCAAAGAATAAGCACTGGAAGACCCAGCAGGAACCGTGCCCTCAGCTGCCCTCCATAGATGATTCTAGGGGTGGGTGGAATCAGAAGCATCATGGAGCTCTGAGTCCTCACCTGGAGGACTGCTCATGTTCCTGATAGGATTGTTCAGGTTTTACATTGAAATTGTCACCTCCTAGGAAACTCAGCAGTAGCAAGAAAAACGGGGCAAATGTCATTGAATCCTCAAGGGCCCTGTCGTGGCTTATTTCCTCACTACCATCACAATTGGACCTCTCTTAAGAAGAGGGTCAGTCCCCACCATGTGCTGAATGCCTGTGGAAATGAGAAAGGATATTTGTTATAATCCTCACTGAGGGGAGCAGATCAAGATTTCTCACCTGGGGTTAAAGGTTTAGAAAGTGTGGGTAGAAGAGAGCAAATTAGAGACCCTAAATGGTTGTCCAGGAAAGAGAATTACAAAACATTTCTTGTTTCTAAGGCAACAACCTCTCAGATTTATGCCAGAGCTCGGGAACCATTTGCCCCCAGAGCAGATGATTATATGGTCATTCATCTCCAGAGAAGCCCTTAAAACCTCCTCTTTCTCAGAAAACCTATTTGGGAAAAAAAAAAAAAAACAACCAAACAAAAAGCACAGTGTTTAAGATGGAGGGTTACTTCGAACATTCTTGGATCCCTAAGGAAATGCTCATGGAGACTGCAATGCCATCCTAACATTTGGCTACCCTCCCATGAAGCTTCAGTTCAGTGACTTCTCAGCATCCACATGAACTATTGTTTTGAAAAGAAATTCTAAGGAAATATCCAAAACGGTCATTAATACTGTAGCGTCTCCTCAGGGTGCTTCTCATGAGGTAGTGGGACAATACCGCAAAACAGCACTGTGCAATTAGTTTTACTGGTAAACATAAGGTGAGTCTGTAAGAATAAAGCTATACTCCATAGACAGTAAGCACCCTGCTCACTTCTGATGAACAGTGCCCAATAATCCCCTCTGTGGGAGTTCCTACAGTTTAATGGTGGGCCCAGCTCAGTCCATGGTAAGAATGGACTCTCCTCCTGGTGCCTGCTGAGAAACCAGCCTCAGCTGTGACTTCATGCAATAATGTTCTAACCCAAAACTCACAGATTCCTCTGTTGCTGGTTACACTCATTTCTAGGGAATGTATCTGGAATAGACTGAAAAAGTATCTGATTCCCACTCTAGTTAAATCCCTCAGACTGTAAATATTTGAAGGCTAAGAGATTACGTCTTATTTTTCTTTGAGTCACACTGCCTTTGTTCAAATCCCAGCTCTGTCACTTACAGCTTGTGTAACCTTGGCAGGTTGCTTGAATTCACAATGCTCCCACAAGGTAAACAAAGATGATAATGGTGCCAACCTTATCAAGTTGTCTCAAGGATTAAATGAATAATAGCTGCCAAGAGCTTAGAACATCTTCTGGTACTTCACAAGTATCATAAAATGTTTTGCTATTGTCATTCTTTACATTTTTTGTGTGTCCAACAGGATCTTTATGCATATATCAAACACTGAAAAATAAAATAAGATTTCCTAGTGGCACAAGGCATAAATGTTCATCAGTATATTCCCATTTCTGATGGGTGGTTTCTGTTTTACTGGCTAACTGGAGACAAGTCTTCTTTCTCTTTTGCTGGCTGGATACATGGCCATAATCTTCAAAGGAGTTTAAGAAGAAAAAGGAAAAAAAAAAAGACAAATGAGAATAGCTCTGATCTTGCCTGAAGCTCTAGTCCTGGTGGGTACATTAAATGCTAGCACTTTGAAAGTTCAGAAGAGAAGCAAACAGACCTAAATGGGGACCAAGAAAAGCCACACTAAGGAATTGGCATCTGAACTGAACCTTAAATTCTAGGGAACAAAGAAAATGAAGAATATTTCTAAAAGAGGAAGCGGAGAAGCCAAAAAGAATGTTCCAGAAGTACTGAGCAATCCCTGTGGAGTGGGCCATAAGAGAAATCTTGTTTCACTCCCTTCCTGCCCATTTAGAGTTCCAAAGTTGGCAGGATGGCTCAGATTAATATCGAGGTCATGTCAAGAAAGAACTGGCTTTTCCTTTCCAGTTCCTACAGTACCCTGTGGGTTCACAACCCATAGTATCAGTTGAGTAGCTTTTAAGAACCCTAGCGTTTGCCTAATTTTGGGTAGAATGCAGAGACTTTCCAGTGGCAACACCACACCTCCCTTCTGAAGCAGACTCTTAGAGGGACTCTGAAGAATGCATCGGTGTGTTATTAACAAGGCCCGGCTAGCCACAGTGCTGGTGAGATGGTACAGTGATTACACACAGGGACGGACATGGGGCTTACAGATCCCACAGCTCATAAACCAAGGTTTGTTTTACAAAACCAGATTTGATTAGTAAGACCACTCACAGAATAGCTGTCCTGATAGACTTCTGTTTCCCTGAATCCACCTTCCATAACCTACGATTAAAAGTCATTTGGGCCACACCACTACGGCAATATTAATGTGATCATAGAAATATTGATAGTGTGATGTTCTCCATGGGCTCTCACTTAGCAAAATAGAAAGGAAATCTTACAGATTGAAAAAATAAATATCCCTCCAAAGCCAGCATGAATTACCAAGAAGAAATAATACATTTTCTTTAAAAAATTAAATGACATAAAGGCAGGCCTATCATTCCAGATGCTTCAGAGGCAAGAAGACATGAGATCGACTCTAGCCTGAGAACGTTAATGAGAGATGCTATCTCAAAATAAGAGATAAAAAGGGACTAGGGATATAGATCACTAGTAGAGTGCTTACCTGGCACATAGGACCCAAACCAGCTCCCACCATCATGGAACAGTTTAATTGACTGAAACTAAATTGCAACAGAGAAATGTTACTTTAAAGTACTTTTGGAGAAAAAAAAACTTTAATTGAATTCTAATAGAAAAAAAAGAATATTTTTGACCATCAAAAACATTGAACTTGAAACAACTACTAGATAACTTCGAAGAATTCCTGCTAATTTAGTTTTCTATCAATGATACAGTGGTTATGGGGACACTGTCTTTTTAGACCTAGTCTCAGGATCACTCAGATTGGCTTGAGAAGACAACAGCAGCAGAAGAAGGAAGGAAGGAAGGTGCCAAGGTAGGAGCTGAAACAAAACTGGCAAAGGTTGCAATTCTGTGGTAGCTCTATGGGTTCATTTAGACTGTTGTCTATGAAGTTACCATCCCAAGCCCAGTTATGTTGGCCAACTAAAGGATGTGTTCCAGTAAAAATTATAAAGAGACATGTGTACGAGGAATGCCTTCCATTTAAGGGAGCAGCAACCCAAGAAAAGACAACAGAGTGCTGACTCTGTGCCTATCATCCCACTATTAAACCCAAGAGAGGGCAGTCTTAGCCCAGCATTTGCTGGGTGGAAGTATATCTGTGCTCAATATGTTTCTACAACCACTGAGTTGGTGATGTCAGTTGCTTGGCAGACACCTTCACTGGCTCAGTCAGGGAAATGTGTTAAGAGTCTAGACAAGGAAAACATGACCCAAGACTGCCCTTACTCAAGACAAGACTCATATTTCTTCTTTCTCCTCTCCTCCAAAACTATTAAAAACAGTAGAAGAAATAGGGTGTTCTTCTCTTAGCCCTTCAAACAACCCTCTCAGAGAAATGACACCTTGATTATTAAGGATCAAACACTCTAACTCAAGTAAAGAGGCACCCACAGGACTGAGGAGATAACTAAATTTGTATGGTGTTTGTCTTACAAATGATCTGAGTTCAATTGTTATCTACATGGAGGGAGGACACCATGGAGGCATGATGACACTCACTTGTAATAGCAGCACAGGGTAGGCAGAGTCAGGCAGATGCTGGAGGGGGATCACCAGCCAGTAAGCCTAACCAATAAGAAACCCTATCTGAAGCCGGGCATGGTGGCACACACCTTTAATCCCAGCATTTGGGAGGCAGAGTCAGGTGGATTTCTGAGTTCGAGGCCAGCCTGGTCTACAAAGTGAGTTCCAGGTCAGCCAGGGCTATACAGAGAAACCCTGTCTCGAAAAAACAAACAAACAAACAAACAAACAAACAAAACCAAAAAACAAAGAAAGAAAGAAACCCTGTCTGAGAAGGGCAAAATGGATTGCTCCAGTCCTACTTACTTTTCTATTACTGTGACAAAGCGCCATGACCAAGGCAACTTATGAAAGAAAGTGTTTATTGTGGTGTTACAGTGTCAGAGAGTGAGCCCATGACCATCATGAAGGCAGGAGCATGGCAGGAGGCAGGCAGCATGGTATTGAAACAGTAGCTGAACGCTTACATCTTGAGACACAACCACCAGGCAAAGAGAGCTAATTGGGAAGGGTATGGGCTTTTGAAACCTCAAAACTCATGCCCAGCGACACACCACCTCCAACAAGAACACACCTCCTAATTCTTCCCAAATAGTTCCACCAACTGGAGAAGAAGTATTCACATATATGAGCCTCTGGGTGGGTCACCCTTATCCAAACCACCATCGTTTCCGAGGAAAGACAACCAAGGTTAATCTCCAGCACAAGTGGGTGCGTGTGCGCATGCGCGCACACACACACACACACACACACACACACACACACAAACACACACACACATGACTCCTGTAGGATTAAAAGAGGGAGTAAGTAGTCTCTAATTCTAATTATTTCTCAGAAGTGGGATTATTATATAAATTCATTTCCAGACTCTGTAATTTTTTTTGTATTAACACGAATCACTTTTGAAAAATAAACACATGTCCTTTTTTAAATATTCAGAGGGGAGAAAAAATCCTAAACACTCCACCTGCATTTCCACCAATTATGCGTCCTCTGTGAAAGTGTAAAGCTGCTGGCTGACCCAGCGATATAGTATTTACTCAGAGATAGTGAGGCCCACAGGACTGCAGCCAACCTACAGAAAAGCTGTCACTCTAATGCTTAGGGCAAAAGAACAGCATCCCATGAGCAGGAAAATGATCAGTCTCGGATCTGCTCTGCTGCCATCTCCCTCCTGTGATTTCTCAGCCTGTGAATTATTCTGGTGCTTGTATATTTATTTGTTAAACACACAACAGAGGAGTTATTCTCCAAGTCTCTATCAGCTGAAGTATTAACAGCTTCCAGCTGAGAAAATATCTTTTCACTTTGCTTAAGCCTAATCATTATTTTTTCCCTCCTACATGAGTTTCAGTATCATATAAAAGATCCCGATACAAAAGGCCATGTGGATGATTCTTTGTGAAGTTGCTGGTAGACTTACAGTGTATAATTTGGGTTTAAATCTATTTAAAGATGTCAGTAGTTTGAATTTTCTTTCAAGAAAGAAAATTATTGCCCCCTCATTCTTTGAGAGCTGAAATATAAATACACCCAAATGAAGAAGCAGAAAAGAATAAGAAAAGGCTCCTTTTTAGAATTTTCATTTTATTTTTTGAAACTGTCTTTTAAAAATGAAAATTATAGACATGGAGAACTGAGTATTCAAAACCTGTAACTGTCTAAACAGTTGAGTTGCCTGGCCTCCCATTAGGGATATTCAGAGCAACAACTCCTCCCAATTCAGGATTTATCTAAGAAATGAACCAAAAGGCACAGAGCAACCAATCACGGAGTGCCTACCCCTGTAGATATATCTACAACATAGCTTCCATATTAGACTCAAGGAACATGGTAAGAGAGAGAGCAAAATGATTGTAAGCTAGATGACCAGGTAGTCTGCAGTAAGGTGGTGGTATCCTCTAGCCATGAACAAGTGCAACACCAATAGACACATTAGTGTGGAAGGGAGCTGTCTTAGTCAATGTCCTATTGGTGTGAAGAGACACCATCACCATGGCAACTTTTATAAAAGAAATCATTTAACTGGGGCTAGCACATAGTTCAGAGGCTTAGTATATTATCAGCATGGAGAGAAGTATGGCAGAAAACATGGCGGCACACAGGCAAACATGGTGCTGGGGAAAGAGCGAAGAGCTCTATGTCCTGATCTGAAGGCAGCAGGGAGAGGGACACTGGGCCTGGCTTGAGCATTTGAAACTTCAAACCCCACCACAAACGACACACTTTCTCCAACAAGACCATACATCCTAAAAGTGCCAAACTCTATTGGGGTCTATTGGGGTCAGTGGGGACCTATGGGGGACATTGTCATCCACTGGAAACATTTCACATGGTCACACCTGTAGACAACTACAGGTAACTAAATGATACTGAGAGACGATGAAAATGTTCTCCAGGAATGAGCTACATAACTGGCTATTCAACACCAAGTGGTTAGCTCTGAAATCATCTACATACAGGCAACACTAAGTGAGGAGTGTGTGTGTGTGTGTGTGTGTGTGTGTGTGTGCGTGTGTAACAACAATTAAAGAAAAAGAGGCCATGAGATAGACCGGAGAGAAGAAAAGAACGAGGGAAGTATTTAAAGGAACATTTTTAAATAAAATAAAATATTAAAAACATTAAGAGATAAATAAGTAGATCCAATCATTGTTGTGTTTTCTTCTGCCAGTTTCCCACACACACAAGCTTGTACAAGCTAGCTGACTGGGTTAGAAAATCTCAGTAATAAAGTAAATTAGAAAACTAGTGTACTTTGCTCCAAGGTACAGTGAGGCCCAGACCAACCATGCTGCAAAATGTCTCCCTTTGTCCTCCACAAGGTTAAAAGGAAAAGTGTTCAGTGTACTCAGCAACAGCAATAGTTAATGGGTAGAGCACAGCTTCACTCCCCCCCCCACCCCCACTTTTTCAGTCTCCTTTTCTACCCTGGTGGCTTTCCTTTCTACCCTTCTTAGGTATTAAAATATTCTGCTCACCTCAGGTTCATTCCTCTTTTTTTTTTTTTTAATGTTTTCCAGAATGTAATATCACACTTTATTTCCCTGGAAATGAATAATATCCCAAATGTTTTTGCTGCCTAGCCCCTTTTCCTATTCCCTGCTTAGGACACTACATCCTTTGTAATATGTTCAGTGACACACTAGAAAGGAAAGTCAAGCCGTATGGCACACACCTTTAAACCCAACAGGTAAAAGGCAGGGAAAGCTCTGAATTTGAGGACAGCCTGAACTTCAAAGTATGTTCCAGGACAACCAGAGCTACAGAGTGGAGCCTACACGATAAGGTCTTAAGAGGAGGAGGAGGGCGCAAGAGGAGAAACAGGAGAAAGAGGAGAAGGTGAAGGAGGAGGAGAAAAAGGAGGAGGTGAAGGAGAAAGAAAGGAGATGTTTTGAATTGTAGAATTTTATGAATCAGTTTTTCCTAAAGAAGATTCTGGAGCCAAGAGCGATTTCATACTGTTGACTATAGTAAATAAGTGACCGTTTAAGGTCAGTACCTATAGGACAGACAAAAAGCCATCCAAGTCTCTGGTGTGGATTCAGTTTCCTTTTTTGTAAAGTAGTGGTAATAATAATAGGTGTCTCAGAGTTGCCATGAGAATGAAATAAGAGAATAAATGGGCAGCCTCTGGCACACAGTAAATAATCAATACTTGTTAGCTTGTTAGCTCTCTTCCTTGCCTTCCCTTCATTTATTCACCCATTCAATTAATATTCAATGAGCCAGCTTCTTCCCAGATTTGAATCACTTCCCAGTGGAGATATGAGTTACTGCTCCGGGATACGCCTGCTCTCCTCCAGGCTAGTAGGATACAATTTAGTGCCCCTTAGCTTGGTGCACTAATTGGTCCCTTAGTGACCTGAAAGAGTTAATGCATTATTGCAGGGTTTAATCTACCACTTCCTGACAAAATGAGTTTTAGCATTTTTATACATAAGTTCCCTACACAAGATACTGATCCCCTACTCCCCACCCCCGATGCGTGTGTGTGCACACGCACACACACACACTCCACATAAACACTGCAATTCTTTAAGAGCAGTAATACAGGCTCAATCATACCATTAAGTACCCCACTTACAGTTTATTTTTCGTGAACACAAAAGCACCATTTTCTATATCCCTTTCCTCAAACACAGTTTTCAGGAAATACTATTCATGTGTTGATTTAGTCAGGGTTTCTATTCCTGCACAAACATCATGACTAAGAAGCAAGTTGGGGAGGAAAGGATTTATTCAGCTTACACTTCCACATTTCTGTTCATCACCAAAGGAATTCAGGACTGGAACTCAAGTAGGTCAGGAAGTAGGACCCAATGCAGAGGCCATGTAGGGAAGATACTTACTGGCTTGCTTTCCCTGGCTTGCTCAGTTTGCTTTCTTATAGAACTCAGGACTACCAGGCCAGGAATGGCACCACCCACAATGGGCTAGGTTTCCCTCTGTTGGTCACTAATTGAGAAAATGCCTAATGGAGGCATTTCCTCAAGGGAGGCTCCTTTCTCTGTGATAACTCCAACTTGTATCAAGTTGACACAAAACCAGCCAGCGTATGTTGTTATACTTTCTCCACACTTTCAGTATAACATATATTCCTTTAATCTAATATAATGCACATTCCATATTTCAAATACTTCCCCATGTATCTCATGCACTGTAGGTTGCTTTATAATAATAAAAATAAACTCTACCATGAACATTTTTTTAAGTCACTGAAACTCATTAAACGCAAATGACAGCACATGCTGGCCAGGATGTGGAGCAAGGGGAACATTCCTCTATTGCTGGTGGGAGTGCAAACTTGTACAGCCACTTTAGATATCAATTTGGCAGTTTCTCAGAAAATTGGGACTAGTTCTACTCAGCTATAGCATTCTTAGGCACATACACAAAAGATGTCCCACCATTCTACAAAGACTCTTGTTGCAGGATATTTGATCACTCTGTGAAACCAGAGATTGTGTTGTTTGCTGGGAAACCCTATGTGGCTCAGTGTAAGGGACCAGCCAGGGCTTGGAGAGGGGTTCTGAGAGAAGGGGTGTTTGAGAGCTACAAAACAAATGACTCAAAGTCAAATCGTGGCCCAAGCTGATGACCTATGTTCTGCACAAGACAGCTTTCCAGGTTGCTTTTCCTCTGTTCTGCTTTTTCTCCAGAGATTTCCAGACAGCTCCCTCTCTTTTCTGCTTGAGACATTTCTCCAAGCCCTTCTCTCTTGCTATTCTAAAAAATTCTTCTATTTTACATATCAATCCAGTCATTTACTCCAGGTTCCCCTTTGACTACCCTATAAATCAGCCTCCCAGGATCCTAGCACCTTGATTTTTTGGGAGACAGCAAGCACACATTCTTTTTTTTTTTTTTTTTTTTTTTTTTACATTGCAAAAGAATTCAGAGATCTGTCTGCCTTTTTTAAGCACAGATAATAAACAGGGTGGGACTGCACCCTGAAATGACCATTTCTACCACACCTAGGCCTGGACCTAAATTTCCTCTATGCCAGGCTGACCTTGAACTCAGGAATCTGTTTGCCTTTGTAAGCATAAACAAAACAAACAAACAAAGCTGGGTGGGATGGCCTGCAATTATCCCTCCCTAAATCTCTTCATCTCCTTCCTCTGTATCTGTATGACAAGTTGGCTCACAACACAGCTGCTTTTGTTCCTTTAGATTCACAAAGCCCCTCATATAATTCTTATATTGCATCCTTATATTTTACACAGTTGAAAAAATATATATTTTTGAATTTATGTCTTTAGAGTTCTTTTCCACAGCCTTAAGGCCTGTCCTGAAGATCCCAACATTTGCCATTTTGCTGAGCCACATCTTTGCCTCCCAGATTTGTGCTGTCTTTGATTATCATTAATGTTAACAGGGAGGACATTTCTCGAAGGAGGAACATGGAAATATGTACATTATTATACAAACAAGCCTTACACTTACGGCAGCCATAAACACTCCTGGAGGTCCACCCCTGTTGGCTCTGTCCCAGGGGCAGGAACCAGGTCATTCCTTACCTACCAAAGCCAGGCAACCTTAGCCCACACCTTTTTTTTTTTTTTCAGGATTTTTTTTTTAATACGTATTTTCCTCAATGACATTTCCAATGCTATCCCAAAAGTCCCCCATACCCTCCCCCCCACTTCCCTACCGACCCATTCTCATTTTTTTGGCCCTGGCGTTCCCCTGTACTGGGGCATATAAAGTTTGTGTGTCCAATGGGCCTCTCTTTCCAGTGATGGCCGACTAGGCCATCTTTTGATACATATGTAGCTAGAGTCAAGAGCTCCGGAGTACTGGTTAGTTCATAATGTTGTTGCACCTACAGGGTTGCAGATCTCTTTAGCTCCTTGGGTACTTTCTCTAGCTCCTCCATTGGGGGCCCTATGATCCATCCAATAGCTGACTGTGATCATCCACTTATGTGTTTGCTAGGCCCCTGCCTAGTCTCACAAGAGACAGCTATATCTGGGTCCTTTCAGCAAAATCTTGCTAGTGTATGCAGTGGTGTCAGCGTTTGGAAGCTGATTATGGGGTGGATCCCTAGATAAGGCAGTCTCTAGATGGTCCATCCTTTTGTCGCAGCTCCAAACTTTGTCTCTGTAACTCCTTCCATGGGTGTTTTGTTCCCAATTCTAAGAAGGTAGCCCACACCTTTAATCCTTCTGGGGGGAATACAGACACACCCTTAGTATACACCTGCAGTCCCAAACAATGAAGGTAAAGTTACTTTGTAGAAGGAAGCAACCACGCTTGAAAGTGATGTCTAATTGAGTGGCAGACAAAGTGGCAAATTAGAGAAAGATTTGACAGAATAAAATAGGCTCAACTCTCATAAGAACAAAGAGGAAAAACAGATGACTTAAGAGAGAGAATCATAGAAATGGAAAGAGGTAGTTTTATTGGGAGAATTTTTACAGAGACAGGCTGCAGAAAGAACAAGCTAGACACAGGTGAAGACAGAATGAACCATAAAATGAGAAGGAGCCAGACAATTAGAAGATACTGTTTAAGTTAGTATGAAGCCAAGCAGAGTAATTCAGGGGAGAAGCTAAGCGAAGCCATCTTGAATCAGTCATCTTGAATAGCAGTTTGAGCCAGAACAGCTGAGTTGAGCAGCTAACCATAGTTCAGAAAGAACTAGAAAGGGTAAATTTAGTCAGCAATAAGTCTCAGAGGCCCAAAACATTCTAAGCCTAGGTTAGATTGTATGGAGGCTAAAAGCTTCCAGGCCTAGGCCTAGGTTAGCAAACGGAGGCAGCAAACCTCAGAAATGACAAGTATGTCAGGTGAATAAAAGATACTTTTACAGACACTTGTTCAACTCTATTCATAGCAGATTTATTCATAATAGCCAGAAACTGCAAGCAACCTAGTTATTCCTCAACAAGAATGGATAAAGAAATTGTGGTACATTTATACAATGGAATATGTACATATATACAACATACTCAGCTATAAAATTTGCAGGAAAATGGATGAAACTAGAAAATATCCTGAGTGAGGTAACCCAAGCCCAGAAAGACATTCATGGTATGTACTCACTTATAAGTGCATATTAGTCATAAAGTACAAGATAACCTGCTACAGTCCACAGACCAAAGAAGCTAAGTAAAAAAGGAAGGTCTAAGGAAGGATGCTTGAGTTTCACTCAAAAGGAGAAGTAAAATAGACATCCATCAGAAGTGGATGGAGAGAGGGAAGTAGGTGAGAGAAGGGGTTGGGAGGGGAACAATGGGAGCTAAGATTAGGCATTCGAAGAGCAGGGGTGGGGAGTAAGAGGGCTGGGAAAGAGAAAGGAAATCAGTAGTGGGGACCACCTCTGGGACAAGCCAGAGACTTGGGGCTGGGGGAGCTCCTGGAAGGATATGGGGGGTTGCCTTAGCTGAGACGCCTAGCAGCAGGAGATATGGAGCCTGAAGTGGCTATCTCTTTCAGCCAGGGACTTCCAGTGGAGGAAGGGGGGGGGGGGACACAAATCCATGGACAAAGCCTTCGACCCAAAGTTTGTCCTGCCTGCAAGATGTGAAGGGATAATGATGGAGCCAAGATTGAGGGGATGACCAACAAATGACTAGCCCAACTTGAGACCTACTGCCAGGAGAGAGAGCCAACCCCTGACACTATTAACGATACTCTGCTATGCTTGCAGACAGGAGCCTAGCATAACTGTCTTCTGAGACTTCACCCAGAGCTGATGGAAGCAGATGCAGAGGCTGACAGTCAAACATTAGGTGGAGCTCCAGGAGTCCTGTGGAAGAATGGGGATTGAGGAAGCAGTACAGGGGTCACGAATGCTACAAGAAGACACAGGATCAACTAACCCGGGCCCATGGGGGTTCACAGAGACTGAACCACCAGCCAAAGAGTTTGCATGGACTGGACCTAAGTCCCCCCACTCCCCAGAGCTAAGCCGGGAAGGACAAATGGGAGCAAGGAGAAGATGGTAGCATGGCCACAATCCCGGGTAAAGGCAGTACACACAACACCTTACTCCATGTTCACAGTATGAGCTGTGACTTGCTTTATTGATCTTAGCCATTCTGATGGGTTTAAGATGGACTCTCAAAGTAGCTTTGATTACATTTTCCTGATGACTAATGGTGCCGAACATTTCTTTTTCTTTTTTTTAAGGCATTTTTATTAGATATTTTCTCCATTTACATTTTAAATGCTGTCCCCAAAGCCCCCTATACCCTCCTCCCACCCTGCTCCCCAACCCACCCACTTGTGCTTCCTGGCCCTGGCATTCCCCTGTACTGGGGCATATGATCTTCACAATACCAAGGGCCTCTCCTCCCATTGATGGCTGACTAGACCATCCTCTGCTTCATATCTTGAAGTAATTCTCAGTCACTTGACTTTTCTCTTTAGAGAATTCTTTGTACCTCATTTTTAATGGGGTTATTTGTTTTCTTGATGTCCAGGGCTTTTTGTTTGTTTGTTTGATTGATTGATTTTGGTTTGGTTTTTTCTTTTTTTTGAGTCTTTTATATATTTTGAATATTAGACCTCTATCAAATGTGCAGTTGACAAAATCCTTTTTCTGTACTGTAGACTGCCACTTTGTACAAATAACTATTTCTTTTGCTATGTACCAACTTTTCACTTTCAGGAGGTCCATTTATTGTTGATCTTATTGCCAGCTCTCATAGAGAGCTAGTGAGTTCAAAGCTATTCTCCTCTTCCTCTTCTATTAGGTTTAGTGTATCAAATTGTATATTAATCTCTTTGATTCACTTGAGGTTGAGTTTTGCGCAGGTGATAAGTGTGGATCTGTTTGGATTCCTCTGTGTGCTCCCACCAAGTCTGGCCAGCACCATTTATTCAAGCTGCTTTTTCACTGTCTGTATTTCTTTTTTTTTTTTTTAATTAAAAAAATATCAGGTGTTTGTAGGTGTCTGGATTTATGTATGAGTCTTCAATTTGATTCAATTGATCAACTTTAAGGTATTCGCCAAAACTATTTGTTTTGTTTTGTTTTGTTTTGTTTTGTTTTGTTTTGTTTTATTAGTATAGTTTTGTACTATAATTTGAAGTCAGGGATGGTGATGCTTCCAACAGTTCTTGTACTGTTAAAGACTGTTTTGGCTATCCTCATTTTTTTTTTTGCATGTCCATATGAAGCTGAAAATTGCCTTTCAAGATCTGTGAAGCATTGTGTTGAAATTTTGACAGAGTTGCATTCAATTGGTAGACGGCTTTTGATAGAATGTCCATTTTTACTATAATAATCTTATGGGCATGGGAGTTCTTTCCATCTTCTGATAACTTATTCAATTTCTTTCTTCAGTGCCTTAAAATCTTTATCATGCAAGTCTTTCACTTGTTTGTTTCCCAAGTTATTTTGTATTATTTGAGGCTGTGAAAGATAACGCTTCCCTGATTTCTTTCTTAGTCTGCTTATCATTTGTAGGGTGATTTTTTTGTGTTAAATTTTACCCAGTTACATTGCTGAAAGTGTTTTCCACTGGAATTTTTAAGGCCAATTGTGTGTACTATCATATTATCTGCAAATATAGATACATTGGCTTACTCCTTTCCAAGCTGATATATCTATCCCTTTGATCTCCTTCAGTCATCTTACTGCTCTAATTAAGACTTCAAATACTATATTGAATAAAGATAGAGAGAGTGGACAGCCTGTCTTGTTCCTGATTTTAGTGGAATTCCTTAAAGTTTCTCTCCATTTAAGTTGATGATGACTATGAACCTTGCTATAAACTGTTTTTATTGGGTTGAGGTGTGTCCCCTTGTAGCCCTAATTTTTTCAGTACTTTTATCATCAAGGGGGTGTTAGATTTTGTCAAAGGTCATTTCTGCAAGGAATGAAATGATCATATGGTTTTTGCCCTTTGGTTTGTATATATTGTAGATGTGATGGTTTGAATAAACTTAGCCAAGGGAGTGGTAGTTGGAGGTGTGGCCTTGTTGGAGTTGGTGTGGCCTTGTTGGAGGAAGTGTGTTACTGTGGGCATTAAAGCCCACATTTAAGACCCTCCACCTAACTGCCTGGAAGACAGTCTTCTCCTGTTTGCCTTCAGAACAAGATGTTGAACTCTCATCTCCTCCTTGCCAGGTCTGTCTGACAGCTACCATGGGTCCACCTTGATGATAATGGATTGAACCTCTGAACCTGTAAGTTTGTCCCAATTAAGTGTTATCCTTATAAAAATTGCCTTGGCTATGATATCTGTTCACAGAAGTAAAACCCTAACTAAGACAGAAATTGGCACCAGGAGTGGCACCACTTCTGTTGGGAGGAATGTGTATTTTGGCGCTTTGGATTTGGAATGCAGTGAAATCATTTAAGTTTCATTGATGTTTTTCTTTGCCTTTAATCTAGTTCTCATCTTCCTCCTTCTCTTCCTGTATTTTTTTTTTGATTTAACATATTCTTTGACTGAAGTCTCCATTTCTTCTATCATGTCTTCAATGCCTGAGATTCCCTTTTCTATGTCTTGTATTCTCTTAGTAAGGTTTGTCTCTGACATGCCTGCTTGAGTTCCTAAATTTAGTATTTCCAGATTTACCTTTTTTGGGTTTTCTTTATTGATTTTATTTCAATTTTCAGTTCTTAAACTGTTTAGTTCATTTCACATCTTCATGAGTTTCTTCCAGGTTTCTTCTTTAAGGACCTCTATCATTCATAAAGGCTGTTTTAAGGTATTCGCTTTGTAATTCACCTATGTTGCAATACTCAGAGTCTGTGTTACAGGGTTGCTGTGCTCTAGTGAAGATATAGTGTCCTGGATGCTATTT
This sequence comes from Mus musculus, assembly GCF_000001635.26. Lineage (NCBI taxonomy): Eukaryota > Metazoa > Chordata > Mammalia > Rodentia > Muridae > Mus > Mus musculus. The sequence goes on along the minus strand of NC_000080.6, from coordinate 80,106,033 downwards.
AATTTGTTTTTATACTGGCATCTAGGCATCTGGGTTTTAGAAGACTGTAATTCTACATATCTGGTCTGGTCTTTCTTGGGCAAGTGTTTTGTTCCTTAGTTTCTGTTTCCTTCTTTGTTCCATAGGGCAATGTTGTAGCTGTACATTGCCTGGTAGGGAAAGCTTCTGAGATCTTTCCAAGAATAGCCACTAGGATTCTGAGCAAAATGTATTCCTATCCATTGGAGTCTGATGGGAATGAAAGTGGACTCAGAGGAAGGCCAGAGAGGGTCCATGGGAGGAAGAAAAGCAGAGTGTTTCACAAGGATCTGTCTAGACCCCTGGAAATGGAGGCAGAGGATGAGGAAAGACCATAGCAGGTAGTCTACTATAGACCTGGAGATGAGAGTGGAGGATTGTGTTTGGAGGAAAAGAGGGAAAGAAAAAACCTGAGTACCTACCTACTTAGCTGCCCTACTTGCTTCTCTGGCAGGCTTGGCAGGAGGATTCCAAGGAAATGCCTGCTGGAGGGAGGTGTGTAATCCGGGATAAAAGGAAGAGTGGCAGGTGGTGGTAGGGGGATTGAAGGAGAAGATCTAAGAGATCTACTGGAGATGGAGGCAGAAAGGAAGGGGGTCACAGCAGGTCATCTACTACAGAGCTAGGGATGAGACTGGGAGATTGGACTTGGAGAAATGGAGGGAGAGGTGATGATTTGCAGGTAGCCTACCTGCTTAGCTGGCTTAAGTGACCTATGGGTTCTCAGGGAATGCCTGATGGAATCCAGGGCTGGAATGAAGCATTGAATAGGGAGAAGGCAGTTTGGAGGGGTAGGTACATGCCATCCACTGGAGAGGAGGCCAAGAACGGAGGAAGAACAGCAGGTGGTCCTCAACAGAGATGATCACAAGACTCGAGGGGGTTTGTTCTGGAGGAGCAAAGGGGGAGGTGGAGATCTGTAGTTCACCTACTTACTTCCCTGGCTGGACTACTCTGGAGGTTCAGAGGGAGTGCCTACTGGAGAAGGGAAACAGGAAAAAGCAGTGAGTGAACGGGAGGAAAGTCAGGGGAGGAAAATCTGTAGATCTACTAGAGGCTGGGGCAGAGGAGCAAAGCGCATCTGCACAGGTAGTTTGCTACAGAGTTGGGAATAAGACTGAGGGATTGCTTTTGGAGGCACTGAAGTGAAGACCATCAGTCAGCCTAGCTGCTTCCCTGGCCAGAGTCATGGATAGACAGCTTTGTAGCACAATCTGGCCAGTCCTGGTGTATTTACTCCGAGCAATCTGCATTAATCTTATAGACAAACCATTAAATTTTATTTCTGTTTTTATTTCCACCAGAATGATTACTAATGAAGTTGAGCTTTTATTCCTGCTTATTGGCCATGTGTTCTATCTGTTCTGTGAATTTTAGGTTTATGTTTTTGCTTACTTTATTGAGAACATAGAAGTTTTATTATCAGTTATATTAACTCATTACATATTAATGTTTTCCCACTGTTTTATTTTAATTTCTGAAATATCTACTTGATAGAAAAGAGCCATAGACCTCAAGCAAGGCTGCAGTATCTTTCTGGTTAATAAACATATCCCATCAAATATCAATAATGCATAATCTCCTCATTTGCTTTTAAATTTTTATGGTGTTTTTTGACATAGAGTGTTTAATTTTAAATATTAAAATTAATCTTTTCCCTTGCTATTTAGTCTGTTGTCTCTAAACCTACACAGTTGTTCCCATTTGGGATCAGGTAAATATTTACCTAAAATGTCTCCCAATTTCTTAACGTGATTTCACTTTTCATGCTTTGCCTTCTAGTTCATCTAGAATTTACTAGGTTATACAGCAAGAAGATAAGTGTATCTTTTTCAAACATGATTTCTAGCACTGTTTACAAGAAAAGCATCCTTTTGTGTATAATTTCCTATGAATTAAGATTTGTGTCTTTAGTATGTGCTGTTCACCATTCACTTCTGGTGTATTAGTTCACTGTTGCAGAAAATATTTAATCTCAATTGGGAACTTCTACCCTACCTTTGGCTATTCAGTTTCGGAATAAAAGACACATTCAACCTTGACTATTTACAAAAAGGCTTAATCGGCACTGAAGCTGAGCAGATATCTACCCTCTATGTTATTAGAATCTATTTCCTATCAATAACAATGTTATTACTTACTATGTTTCATTGGACTGCTCTTGGCAGTAGGCATCTTTATTTACCAATCAAAAATAACTTGAGGGACAAGGTCACTTGGGTCACTCTTACTCTCTCATCTCTGGAGCAACCAGGCCTTGGGAACCCACACTTAGCATTACAATACATAGCCACAGACCAAACCTCAAGAGTACATCTTGCATTCCCAAGTCTAATAGCTCCTGACATGCCCTTATTAATCTTCAAAAAAGGCATTATTTAAAAAGGCAACGACTATATCTAAACTATTTGTTGCTTCAGATAAACTCCAGAATAATTTGACAATTCTGCTACCTGCAAAGCACTGAGCTAGCAGACTTTTAATTCTTCTCTCTCCCAGCTAGGACAGCCCCTGCTTTGCTCAAGGAAAGGGTGAGCACAGGCTCTAACAGTCAATGTGTTTCCCAGGCTTCTCTGCAATTCCACTGAACAAGTAAATCCAGTTTCCTCAAGGAAACTATAGCGGTTTAGAAACAAGTTCAGGGCTGTGGAGATGGTTCAGTGGGTAAAATCACTTGTTACACAAGCTTGAGGACTAAGTTTGAATTCTAAGAAAATATGAAAAAAGCAAGACTTGTTAGTACGCATATAATCCCAGCATCCCTGTCATTTGATGGGAGACAGGATACTCCCCCTAGAAGCTTGAGAGCCAGCTAGCATGGGTTACACAGCACAGTAGCAAACTACAAGGGAGTTCCTCCTCAAGAGAGGTGGAAAATGAAGACCAATACCTGAGGGTTGCGCTCTGACCTCCTCATGGACACACACCCACCCCATATACATACATATTTAAAGTAAAATTAAAACTATGTCTACAATTGGTCTTCTTCTTTCCAGAAGATCTGAGTCTTAGTCTAATTTGTGCCAATATTACAAAATACCCAAGGCTGGGATTATCAACAAAACAGACAATTATTACCTAGTTCTGGAGTCTGGAAGTCCAAGAGCAAGGCACTAGTATTTGAATATTCTTGGTGTATTTCCCCAGAGTGAAAGACAGAAGGGCCGGCTACAAGCTGATGATAATTAAAGCTGCTCTCCTAAGAGTATTAACCCTAACTGTAGAAGAGAAGCCCTGGTGGACTAGTAACCTCCTAACTACTACCACACGGGCAACATCTGAGTTTTGGAGAGAATACCTTTAAGCTACAGTGTTAGTCTTGGGTGGTGGTCTCTTAAAATGGTTGCTTCTGCCTTGCTGTCCCTCAGGTCACTTGCTGGTCACATGCAAGCTGCCATGTCATGAAAAGACATCAGAGACCTGGAAAGTTCAAGCGGTTGGGTGGCAGGCCTCCTGTCTGCCACCATGGAGAAGAATCAGATCAGGAATGGATCCTCAGGCCCTACTCGTGGTCGATTAGCTGGCTGTTTGTTTGTTTTATTTGTTTGTTTGTTTGTTTGTTTTAAAGGCCGAGCAGGTAGCATTTATTTGAGGCTAATCAGATTAAAAGTGTAGGAGAAGAAACCTAACCAGTCTTGAACAGGGACTCTCAAGTCTTGTGAAATGGTAGCTGCATTTTGCCTAGTCATGCTTTGAAGTTATTGCAGCCACTGCCAATATCCTAGTCAAAATATTACCAGAGCGAAAGGCTAGGGCAGTGATAAGAAAGGGTGACAGAGGGCCTGGTCAAAGTATATTATATGTCGGTATGAAAATGTCACTCTAAACCCACTTGTCCAATTAACTATGAGAAGCTCTGAACTAAGCTCCCCAGCTAAGCTTCTGTAGAACCCCTGACCTACAGACACTGTAAGATAATTGTTTGGTTTGTTACTAATCTATTTTATCCCCTACTGTACTTCTGTTTTATGAGTTATTTTGAAAAGCTTTTGTCCCACAAGACAAATAACTAAAACAAAGATACAGGCAGGAGTGTTCTACAGCTCTCAGCTTTGCCGAGTGTAGATGATACAGCTACACTCACTCCTCCCCCTCCCCCCTTTATACCTTCGCACACGTGATGCCTGAAGTATACCACTCATCTTGCAAGCATCAGGCTACAGTGTAAGTATTAAGCTTGGCACATTGAGAGTGACAGGGCAGAATGATGGATTCAAAGATGCCCGAAGATGTTACCATGAAACTGAAACAGTAGCATAAAACTTGCTGGTAAATATGTCTCATACTATAAGGACAATGTTCAGAGGTACTCTTAGCTAGTCTGTGTGTCATCTCACCAAAGGTTTCCTAGGTGGCATTTGGGATCCAAAGATGCTGGTGGTCAGCACAGAGGCAGGCTCTCTGTAGATATGCCGATAGGATTTTAGAACAATGAATGGCAATGGATTTAACAGCAGTGAAAGAAATACATATCTGCATCCTTTCCAAACTCAGCTTGTAGAAATAAGGGAAGTCAAATTAATAAATGATAGCAGAATTTAGATTTCCTCAGGGAAAAATGCTTCCGAGTATTAGCATGTGAATGGACTCCCTAGCACAGCACATTTTTGTGCTGATGTAGATTAAGCAGCGGTCCAATTGCCTGCAATCAGGTATTGATCTGAATTCTTTAAGACATCCAAGAAACATCAAACAGGGTAGGAAATACGTCGTTTTTATTTAAATTCTAAGATGCTGAGCCTTAAAGCAACCCGGCAGTCTTTCCCACAGTGAAGACTCTCCACATTCAGAGCACTGTTCACGCATGAGTAGCCTGTCACCAGTAATTCCCAGTGAGGTCCCCTGTATATTCATTTTATATAATCTGCAGAGCACAAAATTACTTTGAATATACTTTTAACACTGACTTTTAGCATAACACTTGTGTTCTACAAAGTGCATATTTTTACAAACATGGTGTTATTCGTGCAACGACCAAGAGGGCTAACCTGTCAAATGCGCATCAGGCAATGGTGGGAAGAGAGAGGAGCCCTTACTCTCAAGTCAGAGTAGTAACTGTGGCAACTGCATTGGCAAATGGTTTAGCATTTACTAATCATGGAACATATGTGTACTCTTTGGCCCATCAATTTGTTCCTAAGTATAGAGCCAACAGTAATGGTGCATACGCTTAGCAAAAGATACATGGCCGTACATAGCAGCACTGCTTCCAAGAGGCAAAAATGTCAGGCAACCCAACCTTCCTCCCGAAAGAGACAACAGATGCAGAGGGTAGATACCGGATGAAGAGCAATGGAAGTGAATGGATTCCCACTGCAGCAGCAATGCAACAACTCACACCTTTTCCCCTGTGCAGAATGAAAGATGTCAGTCATGAATAGATGCACGCTGGATGATCCTACTTACTTAAAGCGGATATTTAAAAACTTAATCTACTGTGTTAAATGTCAGCACAGTGATTATCCTAGTCGGGGTAGGAGCTAGGAGGGCACAACGTGGTATCCCGAGTTCTTGTAATGTTATATGTCTTTGCCTGTGTAAGGCTTAGATGGGAAGGTAGTTAAAAAACAAAACAAAAAAAAACAAAAACAAAAACAAAAACAAAACCCTACCAAGTACATGTCTTTCTCACAATCCCTTGAGTCCTTTCTTCCTTCGTATTCCTGTAGTGTGACTTTTAAACACTAATGTAATGTATATAAGTGTTTGCAAAAGTAGGTAAAAGACTCTGACATAGAGGTATTGCTTCGATAAATCAAAAAGAAAAACAGGCCTTCAAGAACTACCTGCTTGATGCTGGTGAGGATGTGGAGAAAGAGGAACACTCCTCCATTATTGGTGGGATTGCAAGCTTGTACAACCACTCTGGAAATCAGTCTGGCAGTTCCTCAGAAAATTGGACATAGTACTACCAGAGGATCCCACAATACCTCTCCTGGGCATATATCCAGAAGATGTTCCAACCGATAAGAAGGAAACATGCTCCACTATGTTCATAGCAGCCTTATTTATAATAGCCAGAAGCTGGAAAGAACCCAGATGCCCCTCAACAGAGGAATGGATACAAAAAATGTGGTACATTTACACAATGGAGTAATACTCAGCTATTAAAAAGAATGAATTTATGAAATTCCTAGGCAAATAGATGGATCTGGAGGGTATCATCCTGAGTGAGGTAACCCAATCACAAAAGAACTCACATGATATGTACTCATTGATAAGTGGATATTAGCCCAGAAACTTAGAATAACCAAGACATAAGTTACAACTTGCAAAACATATGAAACTCAAGAAGAACGAAGACCAAAGTGTGGACACTTTGCCCCTTCTTAGAATTAGGAACAATCACCCATGGAAGGAGTTACAGAGACAAAGTTTGGAGCTGAGACGAAAGGATGGACCATGAAGAGACTGCCACACCCAGGGATCCATCCCATAATCAGCCTCCAAACTCTGACACCATTGCATACACCAGCAAGATTTAGCTGAAAGGACCCTGGTATAGCTGTCTCTTGTGAGGCTATGCAGGGTCCTGGCAAACACAGAAATGGATGCTCACAGTCAGATATTAGATGGAACACAGGGCCCCCAATGGAGGAGGTAGAGGAAGTACCCAAGGAGCTAAAGGGGTCTGCAACCCTATAGGTGGAACAACAATATGAACTAACCAGTACCCCTGGAGCTCATGTCTCTAGCTGCATATGTATCAGAAGATGGCCTAGTCGGCCATCACTGGGAAGAGAGGCCCCTTGGTCTTGCAAACTTTATCTGCCTCAGTACAGGGAAATGCCAGGGCCAAGAAGTGGGAGTGGGTGGGTAGGGGAGTGGCGGGGGGTTTTTGGGATAACATTTGAAATGTAAATGAAGAAAATACCTAAAAAAAAAAAAAAAAAAAAAGAACTACCTGCTTGAAAACCAACCAAGTGAGACAGGAGAGGGGAGAAGAAGAGTTTGGTAAATGAGGTAGAAACCAGGAAAGTCTGTCCCAGCATGTAACTTGGTAAAAAAAAAAAAAAAAAAAATCAAAATGAATAACATTAGCAGTTCCTCTTGCTCCCCCCCCCCCTTTTTTATTAACCAAATGGAAAGGCTAAACAACAGAAGGGGAAGGAGAGTTCACCCCTAACCTCTCCTCAGGCTTCTGATTTCAAGTAAACTTGAGAAAGGACTGGGACTACAGACTGGCAGATAGCTAAGTCCAGACTTACTATCTTTGAATCTACCGTTGGTCTAGCTCCGCAGTGTCTTTCCCCTGTGCTACCAGCTGTCCACTAGAAGTATAGGTGACAATATAAAAAATGAAGGCCATCACTTGCTTTTAATATCTATTAGAGTTCATTTCCACAGTCCAGACTCTATCAGGCGAAAGGAGCTAAGCTTCCTTAGCTTCCTTAGCTGCCGGTCACTGGAGCCTGTGGATTATTTCACCTTAATAGAAAGAGTGTACAGTAGAGATGACTTCTGTGCCCTTAGGACACTTTGAAGGATTAATCTCAAGGTCGATACCCAAGATGGTAAACTTCTATCATCAAAATTTAACCAGAAAACTAGTTTCTCTTCCCTTGCCTTCCTGAATTCAGGAGTTCCACCCCACGTGAGATCATTTTTAATTAAAAGTATACGTCCAGAATTTCATCAGAAAAAAAAAAAAAGAGTAACTTAAATAGCTTTCCCAAAAAAACCTGTACCACAGCTCAGAGAACTTCACAGACTACCTGTATATAGTAAGGTCGAAATATCTGTGAGACAGAAAAACACAGGCACCTTAACGTCTTCAGGTGCCCTGAATTTGAAGGTTTAAAATAGTTCTTTGTAGCGCCTCCTTGGGATTTTGACAGATGCTTCGGGCTATTGGTAAACTTTGAAGCGATTTTACAAGAAACTGCAATGCACCATTTTCTTTTAATCTGTGTACATAGTTGTCGAGCTACGGCTGGCTTTAAAGTACCCAAAAGCTGGAAGCATTCTAAATCCTGTTTGTTCCGTGAGTGGACTGTTCATTAATGAGCTTATCTGCTTGGTTGCCTCTGAAGCTAAATCTTATTTCTACATCTACTTTCTCTAATGACATTTTTTTTTTTTGCTTTGATTTGTTCAGCACAATTTGATTGTTGGCTTGTTAATTGCATCCTTCCCAGACCTTAGGGTTTATTTTCAAAGTATGTTTTAAATGTCTGAGGTTCAAGATATCCTTAACTTGCCTCTTTTTAAAGGGATAGAAACTTCAACAAAGCCATCTAAGGGAGCAAAGGGAATGAGTGGGAGGGAGGGTGAGGAGGGAGGGTATTTGGGGGGATGTGTTCAAGGTACAATGTATACATTGTGAAATGTGTGTGTGTGTGTGTGTATATATGTTCCCTGCTCATGTTTTCCTTCTGTTGTTGTAATAAAATACTTTAACCAAATGCAACTTAAATGAGAAAAAGGTTTATTTTTACCTTACAGTCCATCATTGAGGAAAGTCAGGGCAGGAACTCAAGACGGGATTGCTTGCTATTTCACAGAACATTACCTCCAACCAGGGAACCCACAGAATGAAGTACAGCAGAAATCAGGGAGGAAGGCTGTGTGATGGGTTCCTCACAGGATCACAGGCTCAGCTAACTGTCTTAGACTGCCAAGGACTAGCCTGCCTGGGAACAGAGCTGCCCACCATAGCCTGGGTCTTCTATATCACTTAACAATCAAGATGTGCTCTCTCTCTCTCTCTCTCTCTCTCTCTCTCTCTCTCTCTCTCTCTCTCTCTCTCTCTCTCTCTCTCTCTCTCTCTCTCTCACACACACACACACACACACACACACACACACACACAGAGAGAGAGACAGAGACAGAGAGACACAGACACAGACACAGACACAGACAGACACAGACACAGACACAGACACAGACACAGACACAGACACAGACACAGACACAGACACAGACACAGACACAGACACAGACACAGACACAGACACAGACACAGACACAGACACAGACACAGACACAGACACAGACACAGAAACAGACACAGAGAATCAGAGAGAGGCTCCCAGGCCAATCTGATATGAGTGAAGTGATTCTAGTTTGTGTACAGTTAATAGTCAAAGCTACCTAGGACACTTGAAGCTTAGCCTTATTTTTACTTCAAGATTCTGTAAAGTGCTAACCATGCACATCCATCCCTACCCTCAACTCTCCCCATTCCTGTATTTTTTAGACCTACAGAATAATAAAACAATTAATAATAATAGTAATAAATACTTTCTGACAAAAGATTTTTTTAAATCCTTAAGTGTACATTTATTTTTTTTTTTTTCAATTTTGTATTTGTTTTTTTTTTTCCATTTTTTATTAGGTATTTAGCTCATTTACATTTCCAATGCTATACCAAAAGTCCCCCTTACCCACCCACCCCCACTCCCCTACCCACCCACTCCCCCCCTTTGGCCCTGGCGTTCCCCTGTACCGGGGCACACAAAGTCTGCGTGTCCAATGGGCCTCTCTTTCCAGTGATGGCCGACTAGGCCATCTTTTGATACATATGCAGCTAGAGTCAAGAGCTCAGGGGTACTGGTTAGTTCATAATGTTGTTCCACCTATAGGGTTGAAGATCCCTTTAGCTCCTTGGGTACTTTCTCTAGCTCCTCCATTGGGAGCCCTGTGATCCATCCATTAGCTGACTGTGAGCATCCACTTCTGTGTTTGCTAGGCCCCGGCATAGTCTCACAAGAGACAGCTACATCTGGGTCCTTTCGATAAAATCTTGCTAGTATATGCAATGGTGTCAGCGTTTGGATGCTGATTATGGGGTGGATCCCTGGATATGGCAGTCTCTACATGGTCCATCCTTTCATCTCAGCTCCAAACTTTGTTTCTGTAACTCCTTCCATGGGTGTTTTGTTCCCACTTCTAAGGAGGGGCATAGTGTCCACACTTCAGTCTTCATTTTTCTTGAGTTTCATGTGTTTAGGAAATTGTATCTTATATCGTGGGTATCCTAGGTTTTGGGCTAGTATCCACTTATCAGTGAGTACATATTGTGTGAGTTCCTTTGTGGTTGTGTTACCTCACTCAGGATGATGCTCTCCAGGTCCATCCATTTGGCTAGGAATTTCATAAATTCATTCTTTTTAATAGCTGAGTAGTACTCCATTGTGTAGATGTACCACATTTTCTGTATCCATTCCTCTGTTGAGGGGCATCTGGGTTCTTTCCAGTTTCTGGCTATTATAAATAAGGCTGCTATGAACATAGTGGAGCATGTGTCCTTCTTACCAGTTGGGGCTTCTTCTGGATATATGCCCAGGAGAGGTATTGCTGGATCCTCCGGTAGTACTATGTCCAATTTTCTGAGGAACCGCCAGACTGATTTCCAGAGTGGTTGTACAAGCCTGCAATCCCACCAACAATGGAGGAGTGTTCCTCTTTCTCCACATCCTCGCCAGCATCTGCTGTCACCTGAATTTTTGATCTTAGCCATTCTCACTGGTGTGAGGTGGAATCTCAGGGTTGTTTTGATTTGCATTTCCCTGATGATTAAGGATGTTGAACATTTTTTCAGGTGCTTCTCTGCCATTCGGTATTCCTCAGGTGAGAATTCTTTGTTCAGTTCTGAGCCCCATTTTTTAAGGGGGTTATTTGATTTTCTGAGGTCCACCTTCTTGAGTTCTTTATATATGTTGGATATTAGTCCCCTATCTGATTTAGGATAGGTAAAGATCCTTTCCCAGTCTGTTGGTGGTCTTTTTGTCTTATAGACAGTGTCTTTTGCCTTGCAGAAACTTTGGAGTTTCATTAGGTCCCATTTGTCAATTCTCGATCTTACAGCACAAGCCATTGCTGTTCTGTTCAGGAATTTTTCCCCTGTGCCCATATCTTCAAGGCTTTTCCCCACTTTCTCCTCTATAAGTTTCAGTGTCTCTGGTTTTATGTGAAGTTCCTTGATCCACTTAGATTTGACCTTAGTACAAGGAGATAAGTATGGATCGATTCGCATTCTTCTACATGATAACAACCAGTTGTGCCAGCACCAATTGTTGAAAATGCTGTCTTTCTTCCACTGGATGGTTTTGGCTCCCTTGTCGAAGATCAAGTGACCATAGGTGTGTGGGTTCATTTCTGGGTCTTCAATTCTATTCCATTGGTCCACTTGTCTGTCTCTATACCAGTACCATGCAGTTTTTATCACAATTGCTCTGTAGTAAAGCTTTAGGTCAGGCATGGTGATTCCACCAGAGGTTCTTTTATCCTTGAGAAGAGTTTTTGCTATCCTCGGTTTTTTGTTATTCCAGATGAATTTGCAAATTGCTCCTTCTAATTCGTTGAAGAATTGAGTTGGAATTTTAATGGGGATTGCATTGAATCTGTAGATTGCTTTTGGCAAGATAGCCATTTTTACAATGTTGGTCCTGCCAATCCATGAGCATGGGAGATCTTTCCATCTTCTGAGATCTTCTTTAATTTCTTTCTTCAGGGACTTGAAGTTTTTATCATACAGATCTTTCACTTCCTTCGTTAGAGTCACGCCGAGATATTTTATATTATTTGTGGCTATTGAGAAGGGTGTTGTTTCCCTAATTTCTTTCTCAGCCTGTTTATTCTTTGTGTAGAGAAAGGCCATTGACTTGTTTGAGTTAATTTTATATCCAGCTACTTCACCGAAGCTGTTTATCAGGTTTAGGAGTTCTCTGTTGGAATTTTTAGGGTCACTTATATATACTATCATATCATCTGCAAAAAGTGATATTTTGACTTCCTCTTTTCCAATTTGTATCCCCTTGATCTCCTTTTGTTGTCGAATTGCTCTGGCTAATACTTCAAGTACTATGTTGAAAAGGTAGGGAGAAAGTGGGCAGCCTTGTCTAGTCCCTGATTTTAGTGGGATTGCTTCCAGCTTCTCTCCATTTACTTTGATGTTGGCTACTGGTTTGCTGTAGATTGCTTTTATCATGTTTAGGTATTGGCCTTGAATTCCTGATCTTTCCAGAACTTTTATCATGAATGGGTGTTGGATCTTGTCAAATGCTTTTTCTGCATCTAACGAGATGATCATGTGGTTTTTGTCTTTGAGTTTGTTTATATAATGGATTACATTGATGGATTTTCGTATATTAAACCATCCCTGCATCCCTGGAATAAAACCTACTTGGTCAGGATGGATGATTGCTTTAATGTGTTCTTGGATTCGGTTAGCGAGAATTTTATTAAGGATTTTTGCATCGATGTTCATAAGAGAAATTGGTCTGAAGTTCTCTATCTTTGTTGGATCTTTCTGTGGTTTAGGTATCAGAGTAATAGTGGCTTCATAAAATGAGTTGGGTAGAATACCTTCTACTTCTATCTTGTGAAAAAGTTTGTGCAGAACTGGAGTTAGATCTTCTTTGAAGGTCTGATAGAACTCTGCACTAAACCCGTCTGGTCCTGGGCTTTTTTTGGCTGGGAGACTATTAATAACTGCTTCTATTTCTTTAGGGGATATGGGACTGTTTAGAGGGTCAACTTGATCCTGATTCAACTTTGGTACCTGGTATCTGTCCAGAAATTTGTCCATTTCGTCCAGGTTTTCCAGTTTTGTTGAGTATAGCCTTTTGTAGAAGGATCTGATGGTGTTTTGGATTTCTTCAGGATCTGTTGTTATGTCTCCCTTTTCATTTCTGATTTTGTTAATTAGGATTTTGTCCCTGTGCCCTTTAGTGAGTCTAGCTAAGGGTTTATCTATCTTGTTGATTTTCTCAAAGAACCAACTCCTCGTTTGGTTAATTCTTTGAATAGTTCTTCTTGTTTCCACTTGGTTGATTTCACCCCTGAGTTTGATTATTTCCTGCCGTCTACTCCTCTTGGGTGAATTTGCTTCCTTTTTTTCTAGAGCTTTTAGATGTGTTGTCAAGCTGCTAGTATGTGCTCTCTCCCGTTTTTTCTTGAAGGCACTCATAGCTATGAGTTTCCCTCTTAGAAATGCTTTCATTGTGTCCCAAAGGTTTGGGTACGTTGTGGCTTCATTTTCATTAAACTCTAAAAAGTCTTTAATTTCTTTCTTTATTCCTTCCTTGACCAAGGTATCATTGAGAAGAGTGTTGTTCAGTTTCCATGTGAATGTTGGCTTTCTGTTATTTATTTTGTTATTGAAGATCAGCCTTAGTGCATGGTGATCTGATAGGATACATGGGACAATTTCAATATTTTTGAATCTGTTGAGGCCTGATTTGTGACCTATTATGTGGTCAATTTTGGAGAAGGTACCATGAGGTGCTGAGAAGAAGGTATATCCTTTTGTTTTAGGGTAAAATGTTCTGTAGATATCTGTCAGATCCATTTGTTTCATCACTTCTGTTAGTTTCAGTGTGTCCCTGTTTAGTTTCTGTTTCCATGATCTGTCCATTGGTGAAAGTGGTGTGTTGAAGTCTCCCACTATTATTGTGTGAGGCGCAATGTGTGCTTTGAGCTTTACTAAAGTTTCTTTAGTGAATGTGGCTGCTCTTGTATTTGGAGCATAGATATTCAGAATTGAGAGTTCCTCTTGGAGGATTTTACCTTTGATGAGAATGAAGTGTCCCTCCTTGTCTTTTTTGATGACTTTGGGTTGGAAGTCAATCTTATCAGATATTAGGATGGCTACTCCTGCTTGTTTCTTCATACCATTTGCTTGGAAAATTGTTTTCCAGCCTTTCATTCTGAGGTAGTGTCTATCTTTTTCTCTGAGATGAGTTTCCTGTAAGCAGCAAAATGTTGGGTCTTGTTTGTGTAGCCAGTTTGTTAGTCTATGTCTTTTTATTGGCGAGTTGAGACCATTGATGTTAAGAGATATTAAGGAAAAGTAATTGTTGCTTCCTGTTATTTTAGTTGTTAAAGGTGGCATTCTGTTCTTGTGGCTGTCTTCTTTTAGGTTTGTTGAGGGATTACCTTCTTGTTTTTTCTAGGGCGTTGTTCCCGTTCTTGTATTGGTTTTTTTCTGTTATTATCCTTTGAAGGGCTGGATTCGTGGATAGATAATGCGTGAATTTGGTTTTGTCGTGGAATACTTTGGTTTCTCCCTCTATGATAATTGAGAGTTTGGCTGGGTATAGTAGCCTGGGCTGCAGTTTGTGTTCTCTTAGTGTCTGTATAACATCTGTCCAGGCTCTTCTGGCTTTCATAGTCTCTGGTGAAAAATCTGGTGTAATTCTTATAGGCTTGCCTTTATATGTTACTTGACCTTTTTCCCTTACTGCTTTTAGTATTCTATCTTTATTTAGTGCATTTGATGTTCTGATTATTATGTGTCGGGAGGAATTTCTTTTCTGGTCCAGTCTATTTGGAGTTCTGTAGGCTTCTTGTATGTTCATATGCATCTCATTCTTTAGATTTGGGAAGTTTTCTTCAATAATTTTGTTGAAGATGTTTGCTGGACCTTTGAGTTGAAAATCTTCATTCTCATCCACTCCTATTATCCGTACGTTTGGTCTTCTTATTGTGTCCTGGATTTCCTGGATATTTTGAGTTAGGATCTTTTTGCATTTTCCATTTTCTTTGATTGTTGTGCCGATGTTCTCTATGGAATCTTCTGCACCTGAGATTCTCTCTTCCATCTCTTGTATTCTGTTGCTGATGCTCAAATCTATGGTTCCAGATTTCTTTCCTAGGGTTTCTATCTCTAGTGTTGCCTCGCTTTGAGTTTTCTTTATTGTGTCTACTTCCCTTTTTAGGTCTAGTATGGTTTTGTTCATTTCCATCACCTATTTGTATGTTTTTTCCTCTTTTTCTGTAAGGACTTCTACCTGTTTGATTGTGTTTTCCTGTTTTTCTTTAAGGACTTGTAACTCTTTAGCAGTGTTCTCCTGTATTTCTTTAAGTGATTTATTAAAGTCCTTCTTGATGTCCTCTACCATCATCATGAGATATGCTTTTAAATCTAGGTCTAGGTTCTCAGGTGTGTTGGGGTTCCCTGGACTGGGCGAAGTGGGTGTGCTGGGTTCTGGTGATGGTGAGTGGTCTTGGTTCCTGTTAGTAAGATTCCTCCGTTTACCTTTCGCCATCTGGTAATCTCTGGAGTTAGTAGTTATAGTTGACTCTGTTTAGAGATTGTTCTTCTGGTGATTCTGTTACCGTCTATCAGCAGACCTGGGAGACAGATTCTCTCCTCTGAGTTTCAGTGCTCAGAGCACTCTCTGCTGGCAAGCTCTCTTACAGGGAAGGTGCGCAGATATCTTGTATTTGGATCTCCTCCTGGCCGAAGAAGAAGGCCCAAAACAGGACCTTTCTCAGACACTGTGTTGCTTTGGCAGTTCCCAGGTGGTATAGACTCTCACCTAAGCAGACTAAATTCCTAAGTTCCTTGGAGTCCCGGGACCAAGATGGCGACCGCTGCTGCTGTGGCTTAGGTCGCCTCCCCAGCCGGGCGGGCACCTGTCCTCTGGTCCGGAAGGTGGCCGGCTGTCCCCGGCCCACACAGGGTGCTGCCTCAGCGCCTCTGTGCTTCTGCCTGTTCCAGAAGCTGTCAGGTTCTCTGGCGCACCCTCTCACCTGTTCAGACTAATTTCCTAAGTTCGGCGGGTCCCGGACCAAGATGGCGACCGCTGCTGCTGTGGCTTAGGCCGCCTCCCCAGCCGGGTGGGCACCTGTCCTCTGGTCCGGAAGGTGGCCGGCTGTCCCCGGCCCACGCAGGGTGCTGCCTCAGCGCCTCTGTGCTTCCGCCTGTTCCAGAAGCTGTCAGGTTCTCTGGCGCACCCTCTCACCTGTTCAGACTAATTTCCTAAGTTCGGCGGGTCCCGGACCAAGATGGCGACCGCTGCTGCTGTGGCTTAGGTCGCCTCCCCAGCCGGGCGGGCACCTGTCCTCCGGTCCGGAAGGTGGCCGGCTGTCCCCGGCCCACACAGGGTGCTGCCTCAGCCCCTCTGTGCTTCTGCCTGTTCCAGAGGCTGTCAGGTTCTCTGGCGCACCCTCTCACCTGTTCAGACTAATTTCCTAAGTTCGGCGGGTCCCGGACCAAGATGGCGACCGCTGCTGCTGTGGCTTAGGCCGCCTCCCCAGCCGGGCGGGCACCTGTCCTCCGGTCCAGACGGTGGCTGGCTGTCCCCGGCCCACAAAGGGTGCTGCCTCAGTGCCTCTGTGCTTCCGCCTGTTCCAGAAGCTGTCAGGTTCTCTGGCGCACCCTCTCACCTGTTCAGACTAATTTCCTAAGTTCGGCGGGTCCCGGACCAAGATGGCGACCGCTGCTGCTGTGGCTTAGGCCGCCTCCCCAGCCAGGCGGGCACCTGTCCTCCGGTCCAGACGGTGGCTGGCTGTCCCCGGCCCACAAAGGGTGCTGCCTCAGTGCCTCTGTGCTTCCGCCTGTTCCAGAAGCTGTCAGGTTCTCTGGCGCACCCTCTCACCTGTTCAGACTAATTTCCTAAGTTCGGCGGGTCCCGGACCAAGATGGCGACCGCTGCTGCTGTGGCTTAGGCCGCCTCCCCAGCCGGGCGGGCACCTGACCTCCGGTCCGGACGGTGGCTGGCTGTCCCCGGCCCACAAAGGGTGCTGCCTCAGCGCCTCTGTGCTTCCGCCTGTTCCAGAAGCTGTCAGGTTCTCTGGCGCACCCTCTCACCTGTTCAGACTAATTTCCTAAGTTCGGCAGGTCCCGGACCAAGATGGCGACCGCTGCTGCTGTGGCTTAGGTCGCCTCCCCAGCCGGGCGGGCACCTGTCCTCTGGTCCGGAAGGTGGCCGGCTGTCCCCGGCCCACACAGGGTGCTGCCTCAGCGCCTCTGTGCTTCCGCCTGTTCCAGAAGCTGTCAGGTTCTCTGGCGCACCCTCTCACCTGTTCAGACTAATTTCCTAAGTTCGGCGGGTCCCGGACCAAGATGGCGACCGCTGCTGCTGTGGCTTAGGCCGCCTCCCCAGCCGGGCGGGCACCTGTCCTCTGGTCCGGAAGGTGGCCGGCTGTCAAGTGTACATTTAGTAAGCCGTTTCTCACCAAGAGTTCTACTGTCATTTTAAAGCCACATGCCCTGGGTGATCTATAAGAATCCACAGATTTGCAGGGGCCGGCCCATTCTCAGTTCACAGGCTTAAACACAGGGTTATCACGTTCCTCCTGCATTTCGGATAGGCTAAATTCGAGTACCCTAGTCCTCTCTGCCCTCTTTCTCTCTGCATGTCCTCAATCCTGTGGCCTGCCCTCACACACAGGGATCAGGAGGTCTCATTCAGTGGGAGAGCATATCCACCAACCAAATTTCGTCTTACTCTCCTGCATGCCAACCTAAATCAGAGTGAGAGCGCGCCTCCAAAGAACAAGGATATTTATCTGGGAATAGCAGAGCTTTGCAATGGCAACATGTGCGTCACGGGTAAACTCTGAGTGTGTCCAAAGAAGATAAGGCAAGGGGAGAGATTAACACTGAAATGGGGAGGTATTTTTAAATGGGCATCCTTAAACAGAGCGTTTTGAGATCGGTATTCCTGCAAAGCATTACTTCTATTGGGTTGTGTAGCTACAGTACATGGTTGCATTTTTTGTAAGTCACTTGTATTACCAGTCATATAGGTGCAGGGTCCTCTTCCTTCATAACCTCCTCTTGCCTATATGTGTTCTGTGGGGCTAAGAGTTCACAAAAGAGACTCTGCTTTGATTCTGACAACCTTCACTTGCATTTCCATAGCAACAATGGCGGATGCAGGATGACAGCCATTTGTAGATGATGGCATGGAGGAGAACGGGGGAGTTCTGGCTCACAGGTATAATATGTGGTCATCTCGTGCATCTTAGGGAAGTTCTTCTAACCCTGAGAGCCTGGAGACCTCATCCCTCTGTCTCTGGGCCCTTCCTCCGCTCTGTGGCCTGTCTCACATGCAGGGACCTGGGGGCGTGGCCAATAAACCCACCTTTGGTCATGTTAGTCGCTGATCATCTTGATTGGTTTCTGAAAAGGCTTTGAGGTGGCTACACACCCTTTCATGTCTTAGTGACTTGGGTAGAGTAATACTTGGGCCATCAAAATCCTTCTGTCCTTGCGGTAACCTACCATCAAAGTGCAAATTCAAGTTACTCAGCCTTCAAAGAGAAGCTTTTTGTTTGAGGATTTTCAAGTATGCTTGTCAGGTGCATGCCCATCACGGGTAACATCTTCGGAATATACTTGTCGTCTCCCTGACGTCGGTAAATCCATTCGTTCTCAGCTGTAATTTATCTCTTGATAAATCATGCTATCAAGTTGAAGTGTGAGAGCAATACCCTCGGGACATAAAATACCACTGAATCCGCTGTTTGGTTAATTTATTACTTTTATTAGGAAACTGACAGGATTACTTTAAAAACCAAGTGCCCGGGGGCCTCCGGTTTTATCAGGTATTCGATACTAGAACACTGTTCAATCATGCCTGGCTGACCCGGCCACTTTTTTCAACCTCCTTTTGCCACCAGTCCCTCTGGAGAATTCTTGTCAGCAGAGAAGTGGTGGAAGTCAGGCATGGCTCCTTTAAAACGTTCAGACAGATAGTAGGTCTGACAATCAGGAGAATAAAGCCTTGGGGCTTTTCTCAAGGAGGTTGTTTGCTTGCTTAAGAGAACTGTCTCTATTCAGTCCCTGACAGGGTGGCATTATGGATGTTGGGGCACAGCAATGAGGACGGGCGAGACAGGATGACAAGAGCTGAAGCCGAGAGGCAGTAGACATGACTTGCAGGCCTAACTGCCATTTCCTTCCAGTGTGAACCGAGACAAGCTATTTAGTGCTTCCAAGCCTCAGTTTCTTTGCTGAAAAGTAGTGTTAATAAGCATTATTGGGATTGCCTATCTCTTAATAAGTGGCTAACAATGCCTGTTGCTTCCTCTTACTACTGCATTTTAAAATATTTATTTATTTATTTATTTATTTATTTATTTATTTATTTACATTTTTGTAATTCTAAGGATTGAGCCCAGGGCCTTGTGCATCTTGAGTAAGCTTTCTAGCATTTTAGAGGACAGAATTCATAGAGAAAACCCACTGATATTAATTTATGAGTAAATGTCTCTCAGCCCTAAACCTATTTGTTTATCTGTTTCTTTGCATGCTTGTTCATTCAGACCAGGTCTAATGTAGCCCACGCTGGCCTCAAACTAGATATGAATCCAAGGTAGATTTTGATCTTTTGCTTCTCTTCCTCCACCTCCTTAAAACTCTGATCATAGGCATACACCAAGTTTAACCTTTTGTGGAATTGTAGATCCATCCCAGGGCTACCTGCAAACTAGGCCCGAACTCTACCAACCCACATACATCTCCAGCCCCCTCCTTCCCCCTCCCCGGGTTTATTTTCACTTTGGATTCAACATTCAACGGGCTTTGAGGTAGACAGTGACTTAAAATACTTTGGTAAGACTTTTCATGCTTCACTGTCTCAAGGAGCTGCATAGCAAATCCAACTGCAACCTCCATCTAATATGAAAGATAAAAGAAGGAGGAAGTAAAGGCCAAAAGAAAGTGAAGGTATACTGTAATCAACCGAATGATATTTCATAATATTTAACATGTTCAGTGTTTGAGCTTGAGCTTTGTTCTGACAGGATATAACAAAAAGTTCACCTGGATCCAGGTTGATGGTGATAAACCAGGAGCCTACCTTAGTCCTTTCCTTTTGTTGCTCTTCCAACTCCTTCCAGCCACTCTAAACTTCTTCAGAATATGTTACTTCCAAACCCACCTCAGGACCTAATCTTTCCAGATATGATCTCAGCTAGCCCCTCCCCCCTCCTTTGCAGTAAACATAGACCTAAGGTCAATTGTCTCCTCCCCAGAATAGCCATTCCTAAGTACCTCTACTAATCAATGTTTTCACACCCAGTGCCCCTGCATCACATGACACCTCTCGCCCTCTGCCACATCCTCATAGCACTGATCATCACCTGACATGCCTCAGTCACATGAGCAGAGCAGATATTTGCCCATCCTAGTCAACACCTGTACACTTATGAACACCCATAATTATTCCTAGGATAGAGAAGAGAGTGGAAAGAAAGACTGGTGGTCTCTACCATCATGAGAGTTGGGAGGGCATATGCCGTCTCTAAAGCTGAGAGTTCAATTCCTAAAAGCTTAAATTCCAGGACCCAGAAGGAGTAAAATCAACTGCACAACAACTGCCCGGCTTTGCCCTGAGTGCCACAGTCTCCCAGTGATCTTCTACAGGATTGGCCTAACCATTTCCCTTCCTCAAGGCACCTTCTCCTTTTCTTGTTCATTTCAGTTTCATTTTTCTTCATTAATTTTTTTAATTAAGAAATAACTGACATACAACAAAGTGCCTACATTTAAGCTCACTATTCGGTGAGTTTCACATACACCTATACCCATGAATCCATCACGCCATCTCCAGTGATTTACTCATACCCTCACTCCACATAAACCCATACCAGTTTCCATTTTTTCATATTTAGGGCCAAGGATATATTAATGTAGCCAGTCACCTAGTGTGAATGAAGGCCGTGGTCCCTGGAATGAATACATCTGTGTAGTCTACCTTTTCATGTAACTGGAGTCATATTGTATCCAATCCTGTTCACTTACTCATTTATTTATATTTGGATTCTTTCATTCAGCAATTATTTGAAGACTTATCTGTGTTGTGTTGTCGGTATCAATTTGCACTTCTTTCCATTTGACTGTTAAGTGGTATTATTTTGGATGGATATATCACACTTTATTTAGTCACCAGTTGATGGACATTTGGATTGTTTCCAGTTTCTTGCAGTTATGACTAAAGCTGTTATTAACATTCATGGGCATACAAATCATTGTTCAGATGTGCTTTTATGTGAAGACATACCTAGGAGAGAAACACTTGATCATATGGTAGGTGTATGGCTTACTTCTTAAGGACTTATCAAACTCCTTTCCTATAGAGTTGTCGAATTTTATACTCTCAACAGCTGCTCGTGATTGTTCTAGGTGCCCCACTGCCTCACAAACACTTGGCATTCAAGCATCAATTGAAAGACAAATTTGCTCATGTAAGAGACCTCTTCCTCAGGCCTCCTCATTACCCTGCCTGCCAATATATGTGGGAAGCCACATGTGCCATTGCTGAGTGGCACTGACTACTGCTGGCCACCACGCATAAGATTGGACAAACAACCAATGTGTACATATGCAGTAAAGTTTTTTGCAAAGACACTGCCTGGCCCAGGCATGATAATGAGGTTCTGTAAGGTACTGAGAGTATAACCAATCAGATGTGAGACATGCAAATGAGGTATGATAATGAGGTTCTGTAAGGTACTGAGAGTATAACCAATCAGATGTGAGACATGCAAATGAGGTATGATAATGAGGTTCTGTAAGGTACTGAGAGAGAGCAGCCAATCAGATGAGGAACATGCAAATGAGGCTTAGTGCATAACCAATCCGGGTGTGAGACACGCCCCTCCTAGGCCTATAAAAGCAGCACCAGTTCTGGGCTCGAAGTCTTTCGCCTCTACAATCAAGCTCTCCCAATAAACGTGTGCAGAAGGATCCTGTTGCAGCGTCGTTCTTCCTGGCCAGTTGAGCGCGCACAAGAAATATACATGCATCTTGAACCATAGTTTCTCATACCCATTCACCAGTCTCTAGACTTTCCCCTCCAAATCTATAGATTACTTTGGGTTTTGCCAACCACACTGCACCAAATCCTAACTCTTGGCCAGTGTAAAAGCCTTGGTGCATTGTGTCAATGAACTATGTCCCCCTCAAAATCTGTCTGCTGATGTCCTAATCCCAAGCACCTTAGAATGTGACTGAATTTTGAGATAATGTTGACCAAAAAATGTTGGGAGAGAGGAGAGAAATATAATCCAATGTGACTGTCATCTTTACCAGAAGAAAAACTGTGGACATAGAAACATACATATACACAGAGATTAGACCATCTATATAAGTCAATGCAAGAGGTCTAGTCAAGGTCCTTCTTCCCTCTCCCTCGGAAGAAGCTCTTCCTGCCAACACTTCCATACAAGACTTCAAACCTCCAGGAAGACAGAAGATAATGTGTAGTAGATTAATCCATCCACTCTGTGGACTTTGTTTTGGCAGTTCCAGCAAATAATACACTTACTCATTGATGAATGAACAACTGGGTTGTTGCTTTCTCTGTTAATTCCCCTACCCAGGTTTAATTGCCTTCTTTTATCCTTCTCCTGGTACTTTGTTCATACATCCGTTGGGACTTTCATCTCACTGTAGTTAATTATTGGCTTAAGTGTTGGTCTATCTTCCCCACTAGGCAAGATTCTTTTGTAGATGTTTTATCTTCTCATCCCAAGCTGTCTAGATTAGTCTCCTGACACCACGCAGGCTTCTAGGCGTTTTTGTTGTGTGGATTCTCTGCAATTAAGCTGCACACTCAAATTTCTTTCCTCAACATCTTCCTATTGTCCTTTTTAGGAGAAAGAATGCTAGCAATGCTCCTTTACAGGAGGTTTATCCCAAGGAGAATTTTGAATAAGTACATAAAAATGGATGTACAAGAAAGTTCATTAAAGCATTGATTATAATATCAAAAACTTACAATTGGCATAATTATTATTCAATAGGGATTAGTTAAATAAACTACAGTATGTCTCACAGAGGAATATTGTGCAGTCAATAAAAATGATGATGTGGATCTATATTTATTGACACAGAAATTAAAAAAATACCGCCTACTATTGAATAAGAAAGCAAGATGTGTGGCTGTTGGTGCAGCGGTACTCAGTGCAGGAGGTAATGTGTGTGTGTAACTGGCACCAAGTCAGATAGAAGGATGCTTATCAAATGGTACAATAGGTAAGTCTGGGTAGTAAGAATGCAGATAACTTCCCCTTTTTCTCTGTGAATCCCAAGGTCGTTCCAATTTTAAGAGTAGACTGCATTATTTGATCAGCAGAATAAAGTTATTTCATATTGAAGAAAATACAATAAAAAGCAAAGTAGCTGAACTCCATTCCTTTTCTGTGCCAGTGCCCTCCCCTGAACCTGAAAAGATGGCTCTGATCAGTCAGGAACATGGTTGTACTGACTCATTCCTCAGCATGAGGCTGGACTGCTAAATTCTGATGTGGAAAAAGAAAGATGAGGAAAATATGGAGACTCAGTGATAGAGATGGATATGGGGATGGGGATACGGATATAAAATCTAGAAAAAGCCAATACAGTTCCTGGAGAAATTATGAAAGTAGCAAGATAGTAGGGATCTTCAGAAAAATAGAATCAGTAAGATGTAAATAGTCATGTAAAGATCTGTATATCATGGAAAAGACCTGGTATAGGAATCAGCTCCTGAAATTCTAGAGCATTTACCCCATGAGCCAGCTACACGTTAAAGAAGCATGATCTCCAATTCCCTTTAGTCTGGAGGACTGGTAACAAGACCATCAGTGTCCAAGGGCAGGAAGCCATAGATGTCTCTTCCCCACGAAAGAGACAAGCTCTACTTTCCTCTTCTTTCTATCCCGGTCCTGAGTAGATTGGATGACTTCTATGAGCATTGCCAAAGATAACCGTGATAACCCAGTCTACTGACTCAAATGCTAGGTTCTTCCAGAAGCATCTCCATAAACACATTCGGAAATATTATTTACCAACCACATGGGTCTCCCTTAGTTCAGTCAAGCTGACATATAAAACAAACCATCACAGATAATGAACCAAAGGAGCCAATGAGGAACAAAATTGGGACTATCGGTACACACGCTAAGGCAGACCTTTCCCCTACCCCAGCATGCAGAATTTCATTCTCCTTAGATATACACATCACTTCTCTTTGTTCACACCTGTACACATGAATAGTGACTGCTAGTTATAGTTACAACATATGTGACAAAATAACATTGTGACACATTTCCCTGGACTTTGTATTACCCATGTTTTCTGCTAATCTCCCTATGGCATATTACATTTTCCAAATGTGGATACACAAATACACATTCCACTACACATCCCCTTAATGTGACAGGGACAGAGTCAAGGCTGCAGGCCAAATCCACCCACCCACCCACCCACCCACCCACCCCACCCCACCCCCACAACAGCAATGGTGAGAGGATCTTTGTAACTGCCTTAACTTTTAAATGATGCTATGCCTTTTATAAGGTTTGTCATAAGAGATAACAGAACTTCTGCCTGATGCTCTCATGGGTGTGATCGCACCCCTGTCTTTGTTCTCTCTTCTTCTTCTTTCTTTTTCTCTCTGTCTCTCTTCCCCTCTGGTCTCTCTCTCTCTCTCTCTCTCTCTCTCTCTCTCTCTCTCTGTCTCTCTTGCTCTCTCTCTCCACCTCAAATGTGCCCTGGTAACTCTGCCACCATATTTGAAAAGGCCCATATTACATTGATAGAGGAGCCATGTATGGTTCTTCCAGTTGAACAGCAACCCCAAGGCACCTCTTCCATGAGTGTTGGGATGATTTCAGTGACAACCCCCACCCCACCCAACTTAGATAATTTTCAGACATCCCAGATATGCAAAGAATCCAACTCTCATCTGCAGTGCACCCTGTCTGAATCCCTGACCCACAAAAATGAAGAGACTATATGGAATGTCTGTTATTGCTTTGGGAATAACTAGCTCACCCACCCTTTTATCACTGCTCTCAGGTTAAGTTGTTAAGTGGGAAAAGTGACAATTTTTTTTGAGTTTAAAAGCAGTTTGGAGAGTCAGCTATATGATGGTATCTTAAAGGAGCGAGAGGTAGAATCTAAGTGCCCTAGCATTTGACTGTGGAAAGAAAAGCCTTAGAGAATTTAGAAGCACAATATTTTTCTAAACCTAAACAACATATTTGGAGAAAGCAAAGATCTGAGAGTGATCATCTAGTAAGAAATCTAAAACTTCCTTTTTATTCTAGAGATAAGAGAAAATGTGTGAAGGGTGAACCTGAAGGCATGTGGAGCCTCTGAGGAGGGTCTTCAAAAAAAAAAAAAAAAAAAAAAAAAAAAAGATCCCAGGTAGCCCAGACTCCGGGGAGGGACTGGTTGGTGTCAGTAGATCCCAGTGAGATTTATGACAAGCATCAGCATGGGGACTATACATACCAGGCTAGCCAACACCCTCAGCACTACAGGATGCCACCATAGGACCTGATGGGCCCTTCAATACCCAGAAGTGTCAGGGGCAACTTAATACCATCATTTTTGAACATTTTTTAAACTTGGAATAAATCATGTTAGACAATCTGCTAACAGTCATGGAGTGTTTAGAACAGTGTTTGAATCCACTTATTGGAAACTAGGTATCATCATTGGTATTTTATTAGATACTTTTTAACAGTTCATGATTTAGCTTCATTACTAAAGAGTTACTTCCAAGAGAGGAGGGAGATGACTGTCTCAGAGCAAGTGCATAACACAAATATGTTGAATGAGTCAGTGGATGAATGGGAATAGCAAGCTCTGTCTCCAAAGTGAGATCATCCAACTATCTACAAGAACGTAATCCTTAGGGAGCCCAAGAGTCTCAATCGATGTTTCTAATCATACAACTAAAGCTCGTGCCCCACTGCCTCTTAAGCTACTGAAGAACAGGGGCCAAGCCTCAGTCCCTTTAAACAGTCCTTCAACCTAGCATAAGGCCCAGTAAATAGCCAATCCAACAAATATTTGTTGAACCAATAAAATGCATGTAAGGCTACAGCTACATTGCAAACCCTAACAAGAATGATGTGTAATTTGATCACCTTTTTAAGTGCATACATGTAAAATGACATCTCCAGGGTAATAGCAAAGTGAGGCTGTCATCATGTTTTTTTCATGGGACTGCAACATTTTCTAACTGGGCAGCATTTAAGGAATAATGGTGCTATTGCCCAGGAGTCTGGCACAGTGGTTTTTCTATGACTCCTCTCTCTGTTACTCTGACTGATAGCCGCTCTGAGCTATCTCCTGGTGAGCAGCTACTGCCCCTGCTGCTTACCGCCTCTCCCCACCCCCATTTTTATCAAAAGTACATACGTGCTGTCATCTTTTATAATCCTCAGAACTTGAAGATTGCCCTTTACTTAAGTTTTCCGAGCTGAAATTAGGTTTGAATAATAATCAGGATTGTGGATCTTCTAAAGCAAAGGGACTTTATGAGAAAATGCTATCTTATGATTCTTCTAGGCATAGAGTTTCAGAGTTGAAAGACTTTTTTCCACCCTAGGATTTTATCTTATTAATATTCTTCTTTGCAATTCAAGTGCCAAGAACTGGAAAAATCTCTGATTGTCCTGCAGCAACGGCATTAAAGGCTCCTTATAACACAGAGGACCAGAATTGTTCCATAATTTAGTGAAATTGAACATTACCCTGTGACTGCTAATTTTCTATTGAGATGATTCTGCCTCTAACAAGAAAAGAAAAGGTAAAATTTTCAGAGGAAATATAGCCTCTTTCTAAGTATTACAATAACTATAAGATAACTTAGAGTACATATGCTTTATAAAACAACAACACAAACAGAATCTCATGTTGTTCCAGTTGGCCTCAAACTCACTACTATATAGGCAAGGATGACCCCACAGTTCTGACCCTCTTGCCTCTACTACACAAGGGCTAGAATTGTAGGGATGTACCACCACCTTTGCCTTCATGTGTACAAGGTCCCGCTAAAAATATTTGTTTCTAGAATGTTATAACTGACACTTCCTTTTTTAGTCTTCCATTTGGTAAACCCAGCTATAATTGTGCAGAGATGGTGCCTTCTGTTTTGAGAGACTGCTGTATCAGCACGTTTATTTTTAACCTTTATTTTCAATTATCTGCAGTTTGGGATTTAGTCTCCAAAGTTAATTTGGGAGAGTTCTCTTTTAATAAAGGAAGCTAATTTACCCATTCTGCAGACAAACTCATTCAAAAAATATAAACACTTGTGCATGTTATCCTTGAGTTTAGGAATTTGCTTTTTAAATTTTTTAAATGTATTTATCATCCACCTACATGCCATATTTTTCCCATATCTGTTCATTGTAATGTGCTTGAGAATTGAATCTCATCAACTTCTGAATTATTGATATTATGATAGTGTTGTGAATGTGACAGAATCTAGAATCACTTGGGACATGAACATTACAAGCAGGCATAACCACCAGGGGATTATTTTGATTTACCTGATGTGTGAAGGCTCATCTTAATTATGGGAGGAACCAAGTCGTAGCTCACCAACCCTTCTCTGGTTGTTCAGTCAAGTCAGACCTAAACTAAATGGCCCAAGTCTTGTTTCAACATAGAAGGCTGCACCCTGTAGCCAGGGTTTCCAGGGAGTGACCATCCAGCGCATGTGGGTTGTGGGACCAGAAAAAAAAATGCACAAAGTACATATGCCTTTTTAAAATGGGATTATTTTCTTGCTTTAAAAAAAAATTAAAGCAAAACTCTGTGCACACTGTGGTATTTAAAATGGTAGGCTCTGAAATCTGTTAGAACGAGTGGTTTATTTCTATAACCTCAAACAAGTTACCTCTATAGGTCTTGCTTCTTCCTAAAGCCCGAGGATAACCATATACCATTGCACTGTAGAGAAGTGTATTAGATTATACTAGCCAGCTTGAGTAAGTTGGAGGCAGTGTTTTCTGTGTGACTCAACTTTAGGATTAACCCAAAAGAAACATACACAGGATTGGGGACACGAGAGCGAGGCAGCAGAGAGAAGGGCAGAGCTTCCTCTCTGCTGTCAGATAATTACAGAGAAAGCCGTGTCTGATGAATTCCCACAGCTCTGACTCCAATCTGCTCCCTGCCAGACTTGTCTTCTTGATGTTGACTCTGATAAACAACAGTCACCATGGGTATCCACCTCCCCAGCTGCCTGACATGAGCCCAAAGAGGCAATGGTCAACAGAGACAGCAGCTTCCCATGGGCCTCTTTAAGTCTCCTCTTTTGCGGCATGTCTTTGGTAGTTGTCTATCCACACCATCAAAGACTTTTCTGGAGCTCTGAGTTGTCCACGGAGGGACACACTGACACCTTTCTCCAGACTTTCACTTTCCCTGCTCCTTTTAGTCATGCACTATGACTATTCTTCAGGACAGCATGGGGCCTTGAGATGCTAGTCTCTTGGTGTAAATTCTCACCCCTCAAGCTACCGACATGAGGTCACTGGATGAAGAATTGGCACTAGAGACACACAGGTACTCTTAGCAGGCCATGGAAACTTAAGGTAGAGTGTCACTGAGTGAATGATAAACCCCTCTACTCACAGTGGCTTTGCTCCACTGACTGAATTCTATCTGCTCAAACAGGGGCATCAGGAGACTGTTGCTATCGTGCACAATGGCACAGAGTAAATGCTCAATAAATTAAATTAAGTGTGTCACTCAAGCTAATCCTGTGATGACTGGATTTATATCTGCTCAGGCCATGTATTTACCTGCAACCTGCAAAGAAGGGGGAAAATAAAACCATTCAGAAATGGAGGGATTTTTCCAACGAACGCAAGAACCGTTTTTACATATATTAATAAAAGCTGTTGCTTTCTTTAAAAAACTAAATAAGCAAATTCCATTTTCTACAAGACAAATAGATTAAGTAAATTATAGAATCTTTTGTACATGTGACCAAGAGGAGTCAGAGTCTATGAATATTAAACAGTGATTTCATAGTTAACATTAAGTGAATATCTCAGAAAAAGACTTACAGTTTCTTAGTCTGTCCAGAAGACTGAAGCTCTTTTCCAATAACCGTAATAACAGATGAAGCCTGTGTAAATTTAAATTTAAATACTGCCCTTCCTCTCCTGCCTGCTCTCTTGACTTCATGCTCTCTGGCTATGTCGCTATGGTCACAGAATATAAATACCCTTATCTCATCACTGAAGCACTTTCAAAATTCAAAGCACTTTGACATACAGAGTTCTTTGCTTCCCAGGCTTATCAAACGTTATGACTTTAATAATTTTGAGTTATGCTTAATTTTAAGCAATGTTTTTAATTGAAATTTTTGTTTTCCCATCTGCAAGAGACTAAATCAAAACTCACTTAATCACTGATTGCCTATGGATTATTAGATGATTAATTCAGGCATTAGTTACGGCACTGAAAACATATATAACTAACAAATCCTGTGCTCATTGGTTTTTGTTAACTTGACACAAATCTAAACATATCTTGAAAGGGAATATTAGTTTGGATAACGTCTCCATAAGAGCAGCCTGTAGGCATTTTCTTAATTAGTGATTGATGTGTAAGGGCCCCGTTCACCGGGAGCAGTGCCACCTCTGGGTTATATAAGAAACAGGTCCAGGGCTGGTGAGATGGCTCAGTGGGTAAGAGCACCCGACTGCTCTTCCAAAGGTCCGGAGTTCAAACCCCAGCAACCACATGGTGGCTCACAACCATCCGTAACAAGATCTGATGCCCTCTTCTGGAGTGTCTGAAGACAGCTACAGTGTACTTACATATAATAAATAAATAAATAAATCTTTAAAAAAAAAAAAAGAAAGAAAGAAAGAAAGAGGTCCAGCAAACCACAAGGAGCAAGCAGTAAGTAGGGCTCTCCAAGTCCTCTGCTTCAGTTCTTGCTTTCAGGTTCCTGCCTGAGTTCCCATCCATGGCGGGGTCTGACCTACGAGCTGTAATCTGAAATAAACCCTTTCCTCCCCAAATGGCTTTAAGTCATGGTGTCTAATCACATCAATGGAATGCAAAACTAAGATGCCTTCTTATCTCTGAATGGGTGAAACTTGTAAATGTCTTTCCACGGAGACTGTGCAAATTTGCTTTTCCCCTTTGCCTGGGGGCTGCACGATTTGCTGATGGCCTTCTTGGTTTTACAAACATCTGACGCCACTGTGCTCTGCCAAGGATGCTTCTTTATATGAGGGCTTTCAACCAAAGATCAGAGAATTTTCAGTATCTCAGCCAACTCAGCTCTGAGTTTACCTTTAAGTCATCAAGCTTATTTCTGAGGCGATTTAGTTGCCTCTAAAGTGTACTCTGGTGACAGTGGCTGGGTGTACTCACTTGGAGGTGACATTTTTTTCTTCTAATCTGTCTTTCTGAACTGCAATGTGGCAATGGGAAGGATTTTATAAATCCATTGGGAAGAGAAAAGTTATAAACAAGATCAAGATTAACTATAGCCTGAAGGAAGTAACCCTTATTGTACAGAATTCACTGCTTTTACATTATATCTTACATAAAGCGATCAACATTGAAGAAGCGAAACTCATTGCATCTCAAAAAAGCAGCATGCTCCAAAGTCTGGTGGGGGGAGAAACATGTCATGATTCAATAGCAAGCTATTTGCCAAAGGCAGAACACAGGTGGTAGACTTACAATGTCATGAAGTGTGCTGGTTTTCCTTCTGAGTTTGAGTCAGTGGGATGTCTCCTGCCATCCCTAGTCTAGGGTCAAGTTATGTCAGAGGAACAGAACCAAGTTTAGCGATGGAATTAAGCTGGAGGATAGAATGAAGGGACACATCTTTCTTTACATTTTGTGAAATGTATGACATCAAAATGCCTACTTAAGTTTGAAATGACAAACTTCAAATCCAAAGCTTTAAGAATTGGGATGGAGAGATGGCTCTGTGGATAAAGTGCTTGCCTTACACCATAAGGGACTGAGAATCTACAAAAAGCCAGACACATTCTAACACACACACACATACACACACACACATACACACACACACACACACACACACACACAATTTTAAAAGAATTTTAGCAGGTAAGAATTAGGTTGGGAAAATAATACGTAGTATGTAAAATATTTGTCATGAATGCATGAGGACCCACATTCAACCTCTTGCACCAATGGGACAAAAAAAAAAAAAAAAAAAAAAAAAGCCTAACTGTCCTCTTAGAGGTTTCACCCAGCAGCCAATAGAAACACATGCAGAGACTCACAGCCAAACATTGGATGGAACTTGAGGAGTCTTGTAGAAGAGTTGGGGGAAGGAGTGAAGTCCTGAGAAGAGAGGGACTGACTCCACAGGAAGATTAACAGAATCAACTAACCTGGACCCTTAGGGGCTCGCAGGGACTGAGCCAACAATCAAAGAGAAAGTATGGGCTGAACCTAGGTCTGTGGCCCCACCTCCTGCCTCATCCTCACCCCACTCCCAGCACCCACCCCACACACATATGTAGCAGCTTGGTTTTCACGAAGGTAATCCAACAACTGGAGCAGGGGCTGTCTCTGAATCAATCCTCTGCCCGTGGATCCTGTTCCTCTAACTGAGCTGCTTTGTCTGGCCTCAGTTGGAGAGGATGCATCTAGTTCTGCAGTGACTTAATGTGTAGGGGAGGAGGTGATATCTACAGGATCTCCCCCTTCTCAGAGAAGAATGGGAGGGAAGAATGGGGGATCTGTGTGAGGGGGTACTGAGAGGAGAGAAGGGGGCTGATATAGGGATGTAAAGTAATAAATACATTAATTATAATAAAAAAAATAGTTACGGTAATATGTGCCTATAATCCCAGTACTGGAGAGAAAGAGACAGGGGGATCCCTGAGTCTTGCTAGCCAGACAGTCTAACCAAACAGTGAGCTCCCGGCTCAATGGGAGACTCTCAAAACCTAAATTGGAGAATAATTGAAGAAGACCATTGACATCATTCTCTAACATCTACACACACACACACACACACACACACACACACACACACACACACAAGAATCTACTGGGTGGTTTTTAGCATAGAAAGTATGTGAGAAAATTTGCATCAAGAGCAAGACTGGGATAAAGAACCAATTGGGAATTACAAACAGCACCTGTGTAAAAAGTGACAGTACCTCACTAAAGCAAGCTCTGAGACATAGCAGGGCTAGGGTAATAACTAATAGATGAGGAGTCACATGCAAAGCCTTTAGAAGTCTTGTGAGGGCTTGGGAGTTACCCTAGAGGTCTGCTTGTGAAGTCAGGGGGTTTCCACTTCATAGGGTAAACAGACAAAAAAAGAATGTATGGAGTAGGAGAGAGTCAGCATTTGTGCTATCGAGATTTTAGTTTTGTGTTCTTTTACTGTCACTGTGTCAAAATCTGATAAATTCAACCTAATTGGGGAGAGATTGATTTTGCCTCACTTGGATCCAGTCTGCTGTAGACAGGCTTCATTGCTTTGAGCCTAAGGTGAAGAAAAACATCTCGGCAGAGAAAGCATGATGAGAAGGAGGTTCTTTTATCATGGAAGGCAAGAAACAATGAGAGTGTGAAGATGAGGCCCAGAGAAAGAGATGCTCCAAAGGCATGCCAGTCAGTGACTGACTTCTTCCAGCTAGCTGCCCCCACCTATGTTTCTACAACCTCTCAGCAATAACATTAAATTAAGACTCCATGTACCTACCACTCAGAGTCCTCAGGACCGACTGAGGACTGCTCACTCTCTAAGAAATCCATCAACTGGAGAGCAAGGTAGAGGATGTATGGGCCACCATTGCTGTTACATGCAGCCTTCTCTTCCCTCCCATACTTCCTGAAGATCCCTTGAGGTCTTCTGTATTTTCACCCATTCTTGGCGTTTGTCACCTCTGTTCACTCCATCAATAATGTGTCCTCATATTTGTTACTTCTCTCCAGGAATATTATTTATTTATATCTGACCTCTTCTAAAACAATCTATCCCTCCAGCTCTTTGGTACCACACAACCAAAATGTAATGTGTTCTCTCCCAACTCATGCAGTCTCAGGGATTGTCTTTCCATAGTCTCTTGATTCACAATCTTCTCTGCAGCCAAGTTGAGTGACTTCCTTGGTGTGGTTCCCCTCATACCAAGAGTTGAACAAATTTTGTTGACTGATTCTATTCCCCCCCTGCTTTGTTTCCCTTTCTGTCCTTCCTCCTAGCCTTGGCATCGTTACTTCTGTATGTCCTATGTATTGGCCCAGCCACTTCCTGCATGACCTCTTGCCTTCTTACCTGTCCTCCTTGCAAATTGTCATCTGTCAGATTTCCAGGATTCTTTCATGCTGTCATCTTGCTTGTTACATTTTCAAATCTATACATATTCCAGAGGAAAACCCACAAATTCCCAGGTGAGGTTGTTGAGGTTGGGGGCAGCCGTCCCTCCGGCTTCATTTCTTAACCAGCAGTCTATGAAACCTGCTCCATTCCTTCTTCTTGTGTGTCCTACAGTTCCACCCTCTGTCCTTGTCTTTCAGAGTTTATCATAGAGACCTTACCCCATGTCTTTAGGCAAAGCTGGCAGTCTTCATTTTTTCCTGTAGCAATCTATGAATCCCTCTCTTTCAGTCTTTATCTCATTCCTAGTCTTTGCCATTCTTTCCCCTCTTAGGCTAGAATCCATTCTAGAATAAGGTTTGTGTTCCTTCTCCCCAGTACTCTGGGTAGTACTTGGAACACAGTTATCTTTTGATCCAAATCTACTGAATCAATAGGTAAGTGCCTGAGGGGACAAAGGAGCAGAAACTCCTACATCCCTTCTGGAAGCTGCCTGAAATCTCTCAGACACTCTTTTCATGATACATTTGCTTATATTCAGAACTTCCCAGGAGCCAATAAATAAAGAGATATAATGAGGCCTAGGACACTTTCTTTAAGAAAGCCAACCTTCTACTTCCTCCCTCCTAGTAACCTTTAAAAGGAATCTATCACGTGAATCCGTGCACAGAACACTGAACAGCACACGAGGCAGTAACTTTCAGCAGAGCATAAAGGAGCCCCAGAGATATTTCTTTTTTTTTTTTTACTGTTTCTAAAATTAGTGCTTTCAAAAAGATAAAGACCTAACACAGAAACATGGCTAATCAAAGAGTGTTCACTGGGTGAGGCTAAGCTAATGAGCATCTCTTTGAGGCATTTTCTGGTGATGCAGTGTAGCACCTAGGAGAGAGACTG
Source organism: Mus musculus (assembly GCF_000001635.26). NCBI lineage: Eukaryota > Metazoa > Chordata > Mammalia > Rodentia > Muridae > Mus > Mus musculus. Next base: position 80,072,311 of record NC_000080.6, on the reverse strand, counting down.
AACATCTATAAACTATTTCTGAACTATCAATTGTCTCAGGCAGGCTTCCACAAGAACTGAAAGACAGCCCCAAATTGTATTCTTTGGTGAGAGCCTAGAAAACTCCCTCTCATTCAAGGGGAACGTGTAAATGCTTTCCAGAATGAATGGAGAATTTGGCCCAGGGAATAAAAACATAGACAAGGAATGTGTGGAAATTGTAGGAGAGGCCAGGGTTGGTTGCCTAGCCAGACACTGCTTGGTTTCAATGTGCTGCAAAGAGGCAGCAAAACAAAACGGTATGTGAGCTTATCACTGGCCCACAAGCATACCAAGACGCACAAAGTACCTTCTTTTTATGACTTTGTTTCAAAGGGCAATATTCTCTTCCCCCAGCCTTCGTCTACAAAGACACATTTGAATTCATCAGGAATTAAACTTTTAGAAATGGGACTCAGGGTAAATTGTCAAAGGAAGACTAAGATGTCTAAAGAGCTAACAATGCTTCGGGGTGTCAAACACAATCAAAGATTTCATTTTTAGTCACTTCCCTGCTTGCAAGTGGGGAGTAGAGCCATCCATAACAAGTCAGATCAGACCAGCATCGGGCTGAGCCACACACCTGCAGATGTTGTCGAGTCCAGTTCTATCATTGCTCTAATAACAAGATCTCAGTGTAGCAAAGTCAAGATGTAGCTATGACAGTAATCATGATGGGGTTATCCAAGAAAGACGTTCACAGGATTTAGAGAGAGAGAGAGAGAGAGAGAGAGAGAGAGAGAGAGAGAACCAAAGCAAAAGTCATTGCAATAATTATCTCCACAGTTAGCACAACTAAATATTGAGACCCCTGATACAAAGAAAATGAAAAGAACATTGACTGTTAAAAATAAAGCCCACTAGAAAAACAGCAGCAAAATCGTCTTCTAGAACACAGATGGAAGTTGCTTCAGAGTATCGATTGAAAAGAATCCAAACACACTGACTTATGTGTAATTAACAAAAATGTTTAATTAATCTGATGATGGAAAATGTCATCAATCTTATTTGAGTTAGTTTTAATTCAAAGATGATACCATCATGGGTATTTTGCTCAAGTAATTTCATTTAATTAATCAAAAAGCATGTTCTCACATATGCCTTTAGTCTCGGTAAATCACAAAATGGCTGACAAATTTTCTTTCTAGGAGAAAAATTAAAGATATCAATTGGAAACACTTTCTTTGATATTACTGCTTGATGCGTTCCAAAGCAAAAATTAAAAAATGTTCCAAAAGATACATCATCTTTTCCTCTCCCTCTCAGCGTCATAGAAGACAGCAGTTCTTTTGTGAATGTTCCTGGATCCATGAGCAAATTCTTTCACTTATTTTGAAGAAAAGGTTGTGTTTTCTCAGGCTTGAGGGAAATCTGAGTTTGTTTTTCTCAGAACTTGGCAGAAAAACAAAGACCAACTACTGGATAATCATTCAAATGACAAGTCTCCATTAGGTTGAATTTCTGAAATGAAACTGTTTCGGTAATTGTCATTCCCCTTCCATCCTATGCAGCAAACTGAAATGAACAAAATACACTTTGGGTCCAGAAAGCATATCCCCCAAAGCCAATTAATGCTCCCAAGCTAGTAGGATGCTAATTAGCAATTATTTCTGCCCACGGATGCCCAGGCATCCTGGGTCGCTAAATTTTTCCCTTGTCTAGGTAAGTCTTTTATTTTCTAAACCTCCAGAGGACACTCCCTGGATATCAGTAGTGCAGTCAAGAGCCTTTTACAGAATATGTGGCTTTAACACACCAAACACCCTCTTCCCTCATCCTTAATAAAGATAAATTGTACACAGGTAGGAGAGGGAGTGGAATAAATAGAGATTGTTGTTTTAAAGAAAAGACACTAAGGACTGACTGAGTGGCATTGAGGTGTGTGGTAGGTAAGGAGGAAGGCGATGGTGGGATGAAGGCATAGTGTTTAGGTAGAGATACGAGGAAGAAATAGGCAGAGGGAATGGAGCGGAATTGCACCCCACCCCACCCCCTCTTTCCTCTCTCCACAGTGTGAGTCAGTTAGTAGAGCACACAGTAAGCCCTAATTAAACCCCAAAGTCCCCTCAATCCCGTTGGCTTTAGTAATCAAAAGGCCAAGAGCTCAGCTGTGGTCTGAAGAAGAAAATCCCACAGAGAGGATTGCCAGGATTTTGGACTATTGCCATAACATTTATTTCCACTAAGTACAATTTTTCTAAAATAAATAAATAAATACTTTTTTTTAATGCCAAATGAGAAACCTAGAACAGGAGGTGACATAATTCTACCCTCAGAATCTGTGACTCTGTAGCCATTGATGCATTAAAGTTCTAGGAGATCCTTTGGTAAGTTGTGGTGTCCATAGGAGGCAAATGACCCCAGGGAAGATTCTCTCCCTTAACAAATTTTGGTTTAACAAATAATTATTTCTATCTCGATTTGTACAGTAGTATCCTATGAACCATAGGAAAACCAAATGTAAAGTAGTTCTACCCTTTAAAAGGTGGACAAAGAGAATAACAAAAAGCGTCGAGCTCCATTAACAAAATCCAATAACGTGGAGGCCATAAAAAGAAACAGGGAAATAAAATAGGAAGTCGGGGTAAATTTTTCTTGGTTTCCCTGGGAGATATCTGTTTGTTGAGAAACCATGACATTTACTCAGTCTGGGGGCTATATCCTAGGTAAGACCTACACACAGTAGTGAACAAAGCAAGCCAAAAAGGACAACTATTTAAAGGATCAGATAAAACTCTAGGCACCTTTTGCTTTTTTTTCCCCACATGCTCACTACTTTTTTTGGCAAAAAAAGAAAACTCATTACTCCTTGATTTAGTCCACATCATCCAGCAACTGTTGCAATGGACATTTTTCTCGGGGCTCTGTGATGTTCCACTACGCTTAATGGTGCCAGTGCCCAAGTCCAGGGCTGTGCACATCACTGAGCTACACACTGGACGATATTTCTTTTCTCTATTCTTCATTCCTACCTCCATTTGCCTTCTCTAGCCTTTGATGCTTTTCCTGTCCTCCGTTAATTTTATTTGACATAATTTGTAAGGATCTTTGGTTTATTCCTGATGTTTAATCTTTATCATATAGGCAGAAACAATTAGTATTTAGTCTTGATGGAATAAAATTTACCCACCATTTTCTCTGTAGTGTATGCTTTTTGGTTCTTAACATTTCTTCTTTAGCAAGTTAAAGTTTTTCTTATATTTTTGCAACACATTTTCCCTGATATTTTTAGTCTTTCAGTTTTCATCCTTCTGCCTGGAATTTGTGTATGTTGTGAATTAATGATCAAGTTTTCATTTGTTTTTCTCACAGAAAGTAATTTGTCACAACACCATGTGTTTTATAGAGTATTTTCCCCAAGTGATTGCAGTGTCATTTTAGTAACAAACCAAGTTCCTTATCTAAGTCAGGATCTGGGGTCACTGTGCTGTTCCAATGATTTGCTTATAGATTTCTAGCAACCACCTGTTGTTTTCAATACGGTCGCCTTGTGGGAACTGTCTCTACAGTGATACCCCCACTGGTCTCCCTTTTCAAAATTACCTTAGCCATAAAGCTAAAGCATCCTGTTACTAGTCCTATGAATTTTAAGACCACATCACAGGGTATCAACATTCTGTAGAGATTTTTAGTGGTGTAGCATTGGATTTATAAATGTCTTTACTATCTGGTCATCTCCTTTACTAGCTGGCCATCTCCTCCGTGAGCATGTTACAGCCCACATGTGTTCACGTCTTCCTTACACTCATCAGTTAACGCCTTAAGATTTTTGCCATATTTACATGAAAGGCATTTGCCTTGCATATTTAATGCTCCCCCTCTCTTGAGGATGTTTTGTTTTTATTAATGTCATAAATAGTGTCTCACTCTATATTATTTTTTTGTTGTTGTTAACATAACCCTCAGTGTCTGCTTAGATTTATACTTCTTTAATTAAGTTCTTGTTCTTTGTGGGCTGTGTTGTTCTTGTTTGGATTCTGAGGATCCTCTAAAATCTTCTGTGTTCCCACTGTGTCGGCTTGGTTCCCACTCTGGTGGTATTCTGATGGAGGGCTTTGGGAGGTGACTGCACTGTGAGGCCTCTGGTCTCGTGAATAAACAGCTATGGGAAGTAGTGGAAACTTCAGGAAGTGACGTCTAGTGGGAGGAAATAGGTCTACTGGGACTCTACCCCAAAGGGTGTATTGTGCTCTCCCCCACCCCACCCCAATCTTGCTCCCTCCCCATTTTCTCCTTTGCTTCCTGGACACAATGAAAGGTATACTGTATTCTTTCTTCCTGTCTCTCCCCACTTTCTCCTTTGCTTCCCGGCCACCGTGAAGTGAACAGTTTTGCTCTATCACATGTCCTACATGATCTGCCCCAAGCCTACAGCAATAGGAGAAAGTGACCAAGGACCTCTGCAGCCCTGAGCTAAACCACAAGTTTCTCTTTAAGCTGACCCTTCTTAGGTGGCTTTTCAATGGTGGACAAAAGCTGACTACCACACTTCATATAACACTTTCTGTAGCCTCTGTTATTTTTCACCTTACACTCTCTTTGTCTACATTAAAACTGCTATGCTAGATCTCCTTTTAGTAAATCCTTGCCTGACACATCCTTTTCCTTTATTAATTTTAAAGATTCCCATATTCTTTTAACTTTTTCGGAGACATTTTTCTACAAAAAGGCATGTTCACATGTTGGTTTGTTTTACCTTCTAAGATCTTGCCTTACAATAAGTGAGTTTGATCTCTTTTCATTTGTAATTTAAAATGTTCTTAGACTTGTGTAATAAATGATATAATCTCTAAGTATGAAGACATCCGTTATATCTCACAATGAGAAGCTGCCCAGAGGTGGGCAAATTCAAGACACAGTGTGACCAATGGCTCAGTGATGGAGAACTTGCTCTTGAACAAGAATGAATAAATTGGTTTATTTAGTTCATCTAGGACCCTCATCGTTCTGTAGTCATCAGCATCCTTGGCCTGCATTTATCATGAGCAATAAACCTGAAGGAGGCACAGAGACTCAACCGCTGTGCCACTACTAATAGGATTGGATTATGATATCATATCTGTTGTTTTATCTTGTCCTGATTTCATTTTACTATTTTAATTTCTATCTTGTCTTGTTTTGTTAGTTAACCACACTTTATCTGATTTATTTTCCTTCACCCACCTAAAGTTAGTCTGTGATTGTTTGAGCAATTATACCTAAACCTTTTATTTATCATATATAGGAAATATATGTATATATTTATATGAAAATTATATAGGTAGACTAATTTAGATGTTTCTTTCAGAACCTCAAGCTAGTACATGAATCGGCCTTCCTGTCACAGTAAAGTAAGCCTTCTGTACACTTTAACTCCCTTCTGGATTCTCCAAACTAACTCATCTGCTACTATGTCCTTATATCTGGTTTGGATGATATTTTGGTTCCATCTTGTTCTAATCACATATCATACTCAGTTTTGTTTAGTGGATTTGTTTAGACTTGCCACCATAATTAAGTGTTTTCTCTGCTTCTTGCATCCATCTCCTTCCTTTTTGGTTCTGATTCAAGCTAAAGTCTAACTTGGTCATCATTTGGTGAGTACAATCCTAGTGAGCCCAAGATGCCTTTATCTTCTTTTCACCCTTCTACTTAATTTCTTGGGTAGGTATAAAAGTACATGTAGCTATTCAAAGTATAATTGAAAGGTTGGTTCATTATGGGCTTCAAGAACCCAATTATTTGCTTTTAGGGCTTTGGAAATACAGTTCAGTACATAACAATTGTGAAAAGAAGTAAGTTTCTAGTCTTATGATTGTGAGATCATAGTTAATATTTTTTCTCTTCCCACCACTGATTTTTAAGATATATACTATTCTTGCTATTCAGTGCTTGCACCACCATGTGTTGAACTCTTCTACGTATCCCTACTTTTCTACCTCTAAATCTCCCAGTTGGGTAACTTTATAGCTTCTGTGCCCAGGCATTGCAGCTATTCAGCGCCAGGGTAGACTTAGAAGTAGGTTATGTTCCTGGATCTCTTGCTTCACACAGGTAGCATCACTCAAGCCTACACAAGACGCAGCCCTGAAGTGGCTCCCTCACCTTAGACCATAGCTTGTCTGAGATATCAGCTAGCTAGCTTCAGACTCAAACCCTCTCTTGTGAGCAAGGACCTTTTCACCCCCATTAAAGAAAAACATTTCTATCTTCACATAAAATATCCAAATTCTGTCCTGCTCCCTCAGGGCCAAGACTCATGGGTGTCTTGTCACCACAGTGTTGCCAACCCATAAGTACCAACATCTGTTCCAGATCATCCTGAAAAAAAGGTGACATTTAAAACTCGGCTATTTTGATTTCTAACACTGAGAATCTTTCATCTTTCTTTTAAGATACTTTTATTTTTATTTTATACATATGGGGGGTTCTTACCTTCATGTGTGTTTGTGTACTGTGTGTCTACCTGGTACCCAGGGAGGTCAGAAAACAGTATGAAATTCCCCTGAAACTGGAATTATGCATGATTGTGAGCCAACATGTAGTTACTGGAAGCTCAACTGAGATTCTCAACAGGAGCAGCAAGTGTTCTTAGCTGCTGAGCTATCTTTCCAGCACCATCCCTCATTCTCTTGGTTTTGGCTGTATTTGGATGGAACTTAGGGCTTTATACCAAAGTGCTGTACCAGTAAGCTTCACTCCCAGCCCACTAGTTTTCTTGCTTTTTGGTGTGACTTTTCTACAATTTTTAATAGTGTTTTCATCCTGTCTATGACTTCAGTTGGAGAAGCATGTCTAATTACATTCAGTCTACACTTTGGCCCAGGAAATTCCTTGGTCCTTAGGATCGCCAAGGTTAGAAATTGTGAAATTATACTGATTCTTTCCCTGCTACTCAGTTACAATTCCCTGCTTATTCTGTTCATTTCTCTCCATTTTACACTTCCTCCTGCCAAAGCCAGATCTCTATTGTAGGCCAGTGGCCTTCCCTGCCTAATTGACCTCTTCTAATACCAGACCCTAGAGGCTCTGGTGTGTACTTTAAAAAGGAGAGCAGCATTGTGGGAGACTTAACATGGAGTGTTTATATTCCTGTCCCCTCTGTCCTCTCCCATAGTAACCTCACATCTGAATAAAAGTTTAATATCTACCTCTACTCCTCCTACCAGCAATATAACCTCATGCCTTCCAGTGGATGGAGATCCCCTCTTTATCCCCTTTCAGTTCCAATACGAAAGTACTTATGTTGCTGCTCTTCTCTCCCATCATTACTTTCTGTCCTCCAAAAGGCATCAATGGGCAAGTGAAAGGATTTCTCAGTTATTAGACCTACTTACCGGCCTGTTCTGTGTCCAGCTCAGCATTGGATCCACAATGGGTCAGGCATGAAGGGCCAAGGGAGTGCATGGGAATGCTGTAGTGGAAAAGCATCCCAGGAAGAGGGACACTGATGGACAGCAGTGGAGACTCCACTCTAGAAGCACTCCATTTCATAGAATTCAACTCAGTTTCACTACTCTCCCACAGCAAACGAGCAGAAATGGAGAACCAGGTAAGAGCTTCCAAAATTTGCCTACAGGTAGAGTAAACAAGGGGCCCTGGAGTGATTTCTAAGAACTGCGTGCTGTTGCTGGTATTGAAGAAGCTAGCCACTGGGGTCCTGGAACAGAGGTGACATAAGTTAGGAGGTGGAGTTACAGACAAAGCATTCCAGAACATTCTTCCCTAGAACAACAATGAACATGGGTATTTATGTCGGAGAAAAAAAAAAAAACCTCATAATCAAATATTTGGAAAACTCTGAATTTTTCCCATTGTAAAATGGAGACAGGATTTTTCTGTGTAGCTTTGGCTGTCTTGGAACTCACTCTGTAGACCAAGCTAGCCTCTAACTCACAAAGATCTGATTGCCTCTGCCTCCTGTGTGCTGGGATTAAAGGTGTAGACCACCATTACCCAGCAAGTTTTCTAAGAGATTAAATTTTGCAAAGTGTCTTATGAGCCTTCTAAAGTGAGAGGCAGTATCAATTTTTACTCAGTGTATTTAGCATAGCATATGTATTGATTCTTGTTGCTGGAACATGGTCCTCAGCAGTGTGGCTTCGGCAACAGAAATGTATTGTCTCAGAGTTCTGCAAGCCCAAGTCCAAAATCTGAATCTTCCTGTTGCCGGTGAGGGAGAATCTATCCCTGGTGGTTGGTTGGTCAGGCACTCCTTAGTGTCTTTGACTCTCCTTAGCTTGTAGAACTGGCCCGCTTTCTATCTTTATGTTCATATGCATCCTCCCTGGGTGAAATATGCTATCTTCACACTCAGCATTCTTGTAAGGACACCAATCATGTTGAATGATAGACTTACTCTACTCTAGTGATTAAGAGATCTGCAACAATTCTACTTCCAGATGAAATCTTATTCTAAGAAATTGGTAGTCAGAATGAATGTCATTGTGAACTTAAAAGGAAAACAAGTCAACCTATAAGATGACCATATAAGGAGTCCTCAGGATGTGTCAGCAATCCAGAAACAGTCACATGGTAGCAGTTTTGCAAATGGGGTAGCAGACCCTGATTGTGCAAGACACTTGTTCAAAGTGACCACAGTGTGGTTCAAAGTAAACTCTGCCTCACTAAAAAGTCACCCCCGTCTCAATCTCTCTCTCTCTCTCTCTCTCTCTCTCTCTCTCTCTCTCTGCCAACTTGCTGCTCCCCAAAAGAATATAAAGCTTACTAAAATGAAATCCTAGCTGTGGAAATAATGGGGTTATTTTTCCACCCCTCACTAATACCTAATCCATACTAAAAAGTAGATGAGATTTGAAACACAGCAAAACCAATGAGGCTTCCTCCTCAGCACTGAGATGAATCTGTTTAATACGTACAAGGCACTCCTGGTTAAATGCTTACCTTTTGAACCCTATACGGAAGGAAATGGTTTCCTGAAGCTCTGGCTAATCTTTCAACAAACTGTCAAAGTCAAAACTTGGGTGCTTCTTGATGAGGATTTTAACTGCAGTATTGATTAGAGTGCAGCTAGAAACCATTTTCAGTCTTATCTTCATATGATTTAATTGACATTGCGTGGTATTTTAATTGAAACGTTAGGCTTCCTCGGTAGAACAACCCTTTGTTTCTTGCAAGGCAATCTAGCTTTTATGCTTTTAATCGCCATCTGTTGTTCAATAAATGTCAAATCGTTCCTAATGGTCTCTCTAAGCATAGGGTTGGTTTTGTTTAATTTGCTTTTGTGCTCAGTGTTCGTTATGGGCAAATGAGTCCTTGCCGTAAAAGAGTGCCGTTTCTCATGGTGCTTCAGTCCCGTTAGAAGGAAGGAGTGATTAGAAATAAAGAGACAAGAGAAATGCTTCTTTTTTTTTTTTCCAATCCTTCTCAGCAGTGGAGAGATTTAGAAAGTCTATAAAAATGTTTCCTCTCAGTAGTGCTGGTTTTAGTCCTATTCAAAGCATAAAAGGAGCATGGACCTCCAGAAGTCTTTGAGTCACACAAATTATCAGAAATGGTAGAAGCTAATACACACACACTCACACACACACATACACACACGTACATATATATGTATATATGGTAAAGTAATATATATATATGGTAATATACAGATATATCCATATATATATATATATATATACATATATATATATATATATATATATGATAAGTAAGGTAGAGTAAGGTAGGGAGCTCCACTGGGCAGATCCAAATTCAACATGAACCGAAGGTCTCTCAATGTCATAAGCCTAAGGAACAGATTTTCTCAATCCTATGAGTGTTTTGTGGGGCTATAGAAGCATCACAAGAACTGCATTAGGCAAGACCCACCCCCACGCCTGCACTCCCACTCCGGTGAGACGCTGCATCGAGCAACCCTCTCAGAAGTAGAGGAAGATGTCATGGAGAGAAAGAAGTGAGAGATACTGTCTGGGAAGATGCAGACAACCACTGTAAGAGCTATGGGTGATTTCATCTCATCCTTCTTGTTCCCCTGACACTAAACATCTAGTGTAAAAGGTCATCTTCCAAAGTTAAGCTAGTAAATGACATGTGTTCTAAATAACTCCAAAACAGATAAGGATTATGTGGCTATTTGAGGAACTTTGGGCAGTTACAGAGACCCATGAATATCAGGGCACAGTTTTTCAACCAAGAAATATGCTTGATTGCTTAGATCAGGGTTTAAAATATTCTCTAGGAGCTGAGAAGTATATTCTAAGAGGTAATTAGAATGGGTTGAAATACAGGGCTATAAATGGGGGACTGGCACAATTTTATAAGAAACAGATCATAACTCAACATTCTAATGACTTTTTCTCTGGAGAAGGTCAGCAAAGCTATTAACTAGGGAAGGGGGCATACGGAGTTCTCCATCCCCAAATGTGACTGAACTTTGAACAAAGTACCTCGGTCAGGATTCTTTCTTTAATTATCTGGGCTGACTGCCTTTTTTCCAACTACAAATGCTGAGAGAGCTAAATGGGCAGTTGGGCTTCCCTGTGCCCTTCTGCTCTTCACTAGTTCTCTTCCCCCAAAAGGAACAAGAATAAAGATGCTGACATGTTGATTTTGTGTAGGCATCGTAGCCAAAAATAGACTCATTCTTGCAAAAAATTAAAGTCCCCCCAGACCCAGGTAGAATTTTCTACACTGAAAATAAGAGATAAGGTTTACCAGTGGTATCCCCAATCAGCATGGTCCCTGTCATAAGAGCTGGTCAAATGCACCAGCGTGTGTAATGTGGCCACCATAGAGTTTCAAAGATGAGTCCCACTTCATCTTCTGCACATCTTGAATCACATTTACTTCCCCATTGCTGCCTAGTATTGTTAGTACATATATCCACTATATACCCACACACATTAGGTTTAATTTATGGTTAGAGAATTGCTTTTGTTTCCCTGAACCCCTATCGTTTGAGCTTCAATGGATTCCCTAGAGCTTCTACAATAAACTTTTTTTTTTTAATTAAAAAAATTGTGACCTAGAAAGGTATGGTTGTGAACCTTTGTAATCCTGGCACTTGACAGGCTGAGACAGGAAAACTGAGAGATGGAGGGCAGCTGGAGATACAGAATGAAGCCCTACCTAGGACAAAACAGCTACAGACTAGAAGTTTGGAAGGTCTTGATCGTCTTCTGGACTCTACTAGTCATCAGTTGGCCTTGGGGGAAGTGGGTGATCAGGATTTTTTTCTCTACACAACTTTAACGTCTCTAGACAAGCAGCGTCTGCTCTGTTCTTTGGTCCCTCTTGGGTTCACTTTAGACTTAACTCCTATAGTGCTTGAGGATGTAGCCCACGTGATGGAGTTTAGCATGTGTGAGACTCTGCATTTGATCCCCAGCATTAGGTAATGGATTTTTGTTTAAAGCTCTTGTTGCTCCCAGCTTTCAGAAATTGTAAGATTAATGATTAGTGTCATCTGACTTAGCTCTTTAGAGCAATGGTACTCCTAGCCTGCAACACCTTGGTCAAGGAGCTCACTCCCATATCCTGCTTCAGAGTCATCTCAGGTCCCTCTGTTTCCTGACCCCCCTGTCCATGGACACTATGGGTCATACTCTGATGATGATTCTTTATAACCAAGATATTAATACATTTTCATAATTACTCGTCAAAGATATTTATCACCGAATGCCAGAAGAATGCTTTTCAAGCCTCCTGCCGTTAAGCATGCTAAAGGTTAAGGTCTCCAGTAAACTGTGATTAGGAAAAAAAAATCAACGAAATAACTGTATAATCACGAGCTATATTTAGCAAGCTAGATTTGCACAGTCACCTGGCATTTCTGCCCTGCAGCCTTCTTCAACACCTCAGGAAGTCTCCTGGCCAGGACAGGATACTTTGCCAGCCCAGCACCTGGAGTACAGCTACAAGCCCAAAATATCTCACCATTTCCCACAATAAAAGGGAATCCAATGAGGAGGAAGGGAGAGGGAGAGACAGAGGTGGGAGGGGGAGGGGAGACGTAGAGAGGAAGAGGGAGGGGGAGGGGAGATCAGAGAGGGGGTGGGGAGGCAGAGGGAGGGGAGAGGGGGAGGGAGAGAAGAAAGAAATAAAGAAAAAATGTACTATAAAATGGTTTAGATGACATAGTACGAGTTCATAAAGCAAAACTGTTATTATATAAACTTGAAGCCAGTCTTGTTTGTCCCTTCCAATTGGTGTGAGATACAGACCGGCTCTTTCCATTATGCAGGACCCAGTACCAAGCACTTGAGGATGGCAGAGAAGTTGTGGCCTTTTCTCTCTCTTGTTTGTCTGTCTCCATTAGTTCCCTTTTTTAAACTTCTAATGTCACTCTGTTCTTTGCCCCCACAAATAGGATACTTGTTAGGAAGACTGCCATTCATAACTTAGGGTACTCTGACAAAATAATAGCTAATGCTGATTGCAAAAGATGGAGTAGGAACTGTATACAGTGCACCGTGTGTATTAATTCAAGTCTCAAAAGAAAATCTGAGGTGGAGAGAGGGGAAGAAAGGTCCATGCCTATCACACAGCCAGTAAGAACCCATTACTCTGAACCATTTTCAGGAGTCTGGAGTAGTGTGAATGTTGAGTCCAGCCCTTTAGAAGCATCTATAGATTCTGTCTATACTTCAACTGCCCCTCTGCAACTAGCAGAAGAAAGAAAGAAAAATGGACCAACTGGTCTTCAGAGAGAGGGAAGCTGAGAGAGAAACTCACTAGAATTGTCAACCTCTTTTCTACACTTTTTTCAATTACACCCTGAGAGAGGAGTGAGGGCTGTAGACAGAGCTGATTTCCATTACGTCAGCACTAGCTACCCTCAGTCTCGTGAGTAGAATGTCTTGGTGGGAACGTCACTGAATATAGAGGTTCAGAGCTCAGACAGAACTGGGACAACTGAAAATAGAGCAACAGCCCAGGTATCAGTTTCCCTAATCGCCAAAGCCCTTCTCACATCTAATTTACACAGTGCAGTATTCCCTGGAAAGAAAGGGTGGACAGGGGAAGACTTATAGCACAACCTGAAGTAATCTGGCAGCCTATTACCATCTCTGACTGTCAGCTCTTTTTGCCCAAAGCAGAGAGAGGTCCCCCAAGGGAAGCAGACACGCTATGGAGGACTGGGACTCGTATCTTCAGCTCCGTCAGGCAAGCCTAAAATATGTTTAAGGGTAAATGGAAAAAAGATGAATCTGTGAAAACGTCCTTCCAGCAAGCACAAACCATTTGGATATCCATTTCCTCGCTTGTCTTCAAAATCCCTTAATTTAGTTGTGCATTGTACGCCTTCGGTCTGTGTGCCTATCTAATCGAGTGGAAGGCTTAAGAAGGTCTACAAACTGGGGTACGTGTGTGTGTGTGTGTGTGTGTGTGTGTGTGTGTGTGTGTGTATGAGACAGAGAGAGAGAGAGAGAAAGAGAGAGAGAGAGAGAGAATATGATTCATGCTAGAAGCCAGTTGGAGAGTTCATTCATATATATATACATGTGTGTGTGTCTAAGTAACAGGGTTTCTTTCTCTTTTCTTCCTCCCTCCCCCTTTCCCTCTCTAGCTCCTTTTTCTTCCTTCCTTCCTCCCTCCCTCCCTCCCTTTCTCCTCCCCCTTCCTTCCTGTCCTTGACAGGGTCTCATTCAAACTCACAATGCTCTTCCCTCTGCTGGGATTGCATCACACTCAGCTCTGAACTGTTTTCCATAGAGCAGAGGATCAATGCCCTCCTCACAGTTTGCATCCTGACTCAGCATAATCTTATTTGGGGCAGCCTCAGACTCTTGACAGAGCACAGTGGTCAATAGGAAAATCCTGGAGCTTATCTGTCACACTGGGCTTTCAACCCAGTTCTCTAAGTAACAAGCTGTGGGGTTTCTGGGGGCATCCTAGGCAACCTCTACCTGGTGTAACATCTGTAAAGTGTAACATCTGTAACCTGGTGTAACATCTGTAAAGTGTGAATGATCGTACTTGTGCCTACAGATTGGGGTTCTTCTAAGTGTGAAGTGCCAGCAAAAGTTCCATGACTCAGGTGACAGCAGATGCTGGCGAGGATGTGGAGAAAGAGGAACACTCCTCCATTGCTGGTGGGACTGCAAGCTTGTACAACCACTCTGGTAATCAGTTTGGTGGTTCCTCAGAAAATTGGACATAGTTCTACCAGAAGATCTAGCAATACCTCTACTGGGCAAATACCCAGAAGATGCTCCAACATGTAATTAGGACACATGCTCCACTATGTTCATAGCAGCCTTATTTATAATAGCCAGAAGCTGGAAAGAACCCAGATATCCCTCAACAGAGGAATAGACACAGAAAATGTGGTACATTTACACAATGGAGTACTACTCAGCTATTAAAAACAATGAGTCTATGAAATTCTTGGGCAAATGGATGGATCTGGAGGGTATCATCTTGAGTGAGGTAACCCAATTACAAAAGAACACACATGATATGTACTCACTGATAAGTGGATATTAGCCCAGAATCTCAGAATCCTTCTTAGAAGGGGGAACAAAATACCCATGGAAGGAGTTATAGAAACAAAGTTCAGAGCAGAGTCTGAAAGAATGACCATCCAGAGACTGCCCCACTTGGGGATCCACCCCATAAGCAACCACCAAACCCAGACACTATGGCAGATGCCAACAAGAGCTTGCTGACAGGAGCCTGATATAGCTGTCTTCTGAAGGCCTTTGCCAGTGTGTCGCGCCCGCTCTCGACCAGCAAGAACGACGCGACCACCAGTCCTTCTAACAGCAGTTTATTCAGTCCTGATTCTTCTTGTTTATATCTCCCCCGAACCCTGAGCCTCTCACTCCTTTTATACTCTCTCTCATCCACGCACCGCAGGCCACGCCCCCTCGCCAGTCACGAGGCTTTAGCTAATCAGGGCAGCAGGGGCAAATCTCCACCAAATTGGATTCACCTGTATCCTGGTACACCTGCGCAGCACTCAAGATGTTTGTGTCTTATATGAGGAAGTCAGGTGCAAGTCATATGACTTAGCTGCAGTCCCTGGCGCCTTTGGGACTGCCGCCACACCCGCTCCCCACACCAGTGCCTGGCAAATACAGAAGTGGATGCTCACAATCATCCACTGGACAGAGCACAAGGTTCCCAATGAAGGAGCTAGAGAAAATACCCAAGGAGCTGAAGGGGTCTGAAGCCCCATAGGAGGAACATCAATGAGAACTAACCAGTACTCCCAGAGATCCTTGGAACTAAACCACCAACCAAAGAAAACACATGGTGGAACATGTGGCTCTAGCTGTATATGTAGCTAAGGATGGCCTAGTAGGTCATAAATGGGAGGCGAGGCCCTAGGTCCTGGGAAGGTTCTATGCCCCAGTATAGGGGAAGGCCAGGACTGGGAATGGGAGTAGGTGGGTTGGGGAGCAGGGCAAGGGGGGAGGGTTAGGGGTTTTTCGGAGAGAAAACTAGGAAAGGGGATAACATTTGAAATGTAAATAAAGAAAATATCTAATAAAAAAAAATCAACTAACCAAAGACTGGTGCTATTAGCAGTTGATGGCTAACAATAAAAGAAAAGTTCCATGAATGCTAGCTGTTAGCTTTCTATAGCTACAGAGGGGCCTACCAAGCTGTTCCTACCCCCAGCTCAGTCCTAATTCTGCTTCTTCTTGGGTTCCCACAAGAGGCCCCAAATGCTGGCATTGCAGAATGCAGACACCCAGTTAAAATGGAAGACTTGCAGGCATCCTAGCTGCTGACAGTCAGAAGTTACAAGGTCCCTGGGAGAGACTGGCACTTCGTTAGGCTTTCTTGCTGGTATAACTGAAAATGGAAAAAGTTGCCCGGAGCATCTTGTGATCAGAACACATATTCTTCATTCATTCGCCACACATTCATTAAGCACATTTTAAAAATAATAGCCAACATTGCATAAACATTTCCCGAGTAAATGCTGTGCTAAGTGCTTTCCATTCCCCCTTCATTCACATCAGCGCTGGAAGGCAGGTAATGCCATTCTTTAGGTTTGTGCACAAGAAGGAAGGGGAACACGCCTTGGGTCATACAATAAACAGCACAGCTACAATTCAACCCTGGCGAAACTCAGCTTTTCAATACTCTGCCATTTTCCTGTGTCAAAGAACTTAGCCTCCAGATCCATGCAGACAGAAGAGTCAAGGTAGCCTGTGGCATCGTGCCCTCTCCCTTATCTGTGAAGCTGGAGGATCTCCATCTCATCTGCTTTCTCACTGACTCATGGGAAAATCCCCAGGCTTTAGTCCACACATTGAATCCAGAAGAGAATAACGTTGGTAAAGCATTGCTATTTAAATACACAAACTCTAGCGTGCATCATAGACTCTGCATGCAACCCCCCTGTTTGCTCTCAGCCACCACAGTCAGACAGAAGGTAGAAAGAGAGAGTACCTTGTTTTCAAGCTATTCAGATGTAATTGTGCTAAAGATTGTCTGGGGCGTGCCTGTCTCAGGCATTTGTAACATTTTGGGCTGTTTCAAGGAAAGACTTTTTTTTTTTCTTTTAAGAGATGAATTAAATCATTTGTTTGTTATTATTAGCAGTGAGCATTTTATCAATTGAATAATAAAGCTACACAAGAAGTAAAGATAATGTAATTACAGAATATTCAGGAGGTCTCTAAAATTATTCATATTGACACCACATTAAATATGTAGCTCCTTAGCACCCCTCACCACTAAACACACAAAGACACACACACACACACACACACACACACAGAGAGAGAGAGAGAGAGAGAGAGAGAGAGAGAGAGAGAGAGAGAGAAACACAAGGATACCTTGCTTGGTGATTTATCTATATATTCTCATTCAAACTCAATGAAAGTTATGTTGCTAGTACTCCATGCAGTGCTTTGAAAACTTGTATTAAAGACAAAACAACAAACAAACAAAGAAAAACAAAGAAACAAGCCATAGAGCAAATCTTCTGCTTAAAAGCATTTTTAATGCAGAGGGTCCCCTGAACCCAATGTTGGTCAGTCTCTTAACCTCCTAAGGATAGCATGGAAGGTGCAGTAGGCACTATGACTCACAGTGTCCATGCTGGAGAATGAAACTGCTCCCTGCCCTTCTCAGAGAGCACAAGGCATCTCTGCCCTCTCCCAGGCTGCTGGGATGTGAGTAGGCAGTATCTGCCCAGGCTCTGCCCTCTGGAGCCCACTCCTTACCAGCAGCTCTGTCAAAACCACTCTTCACCAGTGGTTAAACAGCAGTGTTGGCAGTAGCAGCATCCTGGAGAAGAGCAACTGTAGCTCTGTTGGTAAAGTGCTTACTATGAAAAGCATGAAGACCTGAGATCAATTCCAGAAACCATGTAAAAAAAAAAGTTAGGCATGACTACACACTTTAATCACAGTGTTGCTATAGTGGAAATAGATTTAGCCTTGTGGCTCATTGGCCTGCCAGACTAGCCTACTCAATATGCTTCAGGACCAGGAAGGAGGAGGAGGAGGAGGAGGAGGAGGAGGAAGAAGAGAGAGAGAGAGAGAGAGAGAGAGAGAGAGAGAGAGAGAGAGAGAGAGAGAACATGAGTGCAAACTACAAATGGCACCTGAGGAATGACACCTGAACTTCTCC
Source organism: Mus musculus (assembly GCF_000001635.26). Classification (NCBI taxonomy): domain Eukaryota; kingdom Metazoa; phylum Chordata; class Mammalia; order Rodentia; family Muridae; genus Mus; species Mus musculus. The sequence continues at coordinate 80,054,752 of NC_000080.6, read as the reverse complement.
TCTGGCCTCCATACATGGCACATATAAGGGCATACACACTCATACACAAATGTACACACATCCCTTACCCACTACACCACTGACAGGTGGCAAGCTGAGAGCATAAAATATGCCAGTTGCTGTATTAGGGCCACTTTTGAGACTTTGTTTTTTACAATTTTGCATCTACCAGATGGTGGAAAGAGAACTAACATATTAGGACTATTGCGAGATGAAAGGCACAGAGGTCTTTGGTAAATACTCAGTGTAAGACTCAGCTCACATTGACTACATATTCTGTATTTCGTCTTCTTTTCCTAGTGGAGTTAAGCTTTGAAATGACCAGCGGAAGAGCATAGGCAGTAGCAGCTGTCTGGAAAGGGTGGAACTGAAGGAAGAGTGAGATGTGACCCGGAGGATCAGCACGTGGCTCACCCAAAGCTAGCAATAGGAAGGAAAATTTGTGCAAGCTAAGTGGGTGTTGGTCTTCCTTGTGAGACTGTTGTCCCTACTGTTCATAGGGCCTCCTCTCTATCAGGTCCTTGTAACAAAGCAGAGACCTAGCCATGATGTCTCTTGACAATTATACTAATAAGTCAGAAGTCAAAAAATAAATAACATAAGGGCTGAAAAGGTGTCTGAGCATTTAATAGCACTTCCTGCTCTTCCAGAAGACGGAATTTGGTTCCCAGCACCCACACTGGGCAGTTCATAACTGCCTGTAACTCCAGCTCCAGAGAATCTAGAACTTTCTTCTGAAAACATTGCACTCATGTACACAAACTCATGCACAGACAACACACAGACACAATTTTTTTAGTTAAATAAAATAGTGAAAAATCAAGACACCTGATTTACACAATGCATTTTCTCCATCTTCAGAAGGTGGTACCCTAGGAGAGTATTGTCCTCACTTGCTGCCCTTGAGCCTCCAGATGGATATACCATTAAGCCCCTGCCAACTCAGAGAACTCTCCTGAATCTCCATACCAGAGATGGTCAAGCCCGCCAGCTCGCAGCACATATCATCCATCACTGTTCCTCCTCAGTGAGGGGAGACTTAGTTTCCATACAGATATCAACTACTAGTCAATCAAAGTTGAAACAGTGTGGGATTCAAGATCTGGATTCCTCATTTAGTCCTGACAACTCAGGAAACTTTCCTGAATCTACATAATAAAGATGGTCAAGCCTAGTCTATATGCTGCCATACTTCCCTGCTCTATTTACAGCAGACAGCATTAGCCACCCAAACTTCCCCTCCCCAGTGAGGAAAGACCTAGTTTCCTACTCAGATATCAACTACCAATCAGTCAAAGTTGAACCATCGTGTGATTCATGATCTGGATTATTCAGTCATTATCCAAGAAGCTGAAGTGCACAGAAGGGCAGACATTCCTTTGCCTGCCTGCCAAGAACCCAACCTCTGAGCTTTGATTTATCCCCAGAGCCACTTGTGTCAAGAGAGATGGCATGTGCCACAGAGGTGTTTTTCTATACTTATCAACTCAAGATTACACATTTATGTGAAAGCCAATAAGAGATGGACCCTCATCTCCAGGCTCTCCAGGAGTTACCATGGCACAAGTTAAAGATGGGTGTCTTCTTCATGCTGACATAATTCTACTCTGACGTCATCCTCACTAGAAACATAGAAAAAAATGCAAACCACTAGCTGAGTTATTTGTAAGACTGGGATGTCACTAAGTTAGCAGAGTGCTTACCCAGCATGCAAAAAGCCCTGGACTAGATCCTCAACACTACATAAACCAGATGCTAACACATGCCTATAACCCCAGCACTCTAGAGGTAGAAGCAGAGAGATCAGAAGTTCAAGATCATAATTGATTATGGATCAAGTTCAAGACCAGCCTAGGATACCTGAGACCCTATCTTTAACAGAAAACAAAAAAATAAGGCTTATGTTGTGCTTCTTACTTTTTTTCCACAAAGTTCCACAAAGAGAAACATTTTTGTCCCTCAAACTAACCAACTCCTGTCTATGAATATGAAGATTTTTCTGGTTGGGATACAGTCCTATCAAGGTCCAGAAGATAGAGGAAAGAGTTCTTTCTGACTTTGTTCCCCACTTTCCGCTAGAAGGGAAACACTAATTAGTAATAATTCATGTCACTAAGATTGACACCAGCTCTGAGATGTGTGTATCCTTTTACAAATAACAGGACTAGGCTTCAGAGAGATTAAAATCCTTTGCCGAAGTCACACAGTTAGTAATGGACTTGAATCAAAGGGTAGAATGTTATCGCTTTTAATTCCAAACTCTTGTTGTCCATGTGACAAATCCTGCAAAGTCATGTTCAAAGCTAGGCTGGCCTAAACCAAGACTGTATTGTCCCATTCTTGCCCTTAGGACATACAAGTAAATGTTTGATCCCTAAAAGGCAACAATCACATTGCTTATATAATAAAGTTTTGTGGAACAGAAACAACTGAGTGTTGGGTTCTCAATGACCCAGGAAGATGAGCTTGATATAGTATCAATATATATTCATATATATTCTCTCAGACCCCAAATTGATGCTGAAAAACAGACAAATGACAGCAATGGCTTTGGCCCATTTCTCCAAGGTAGTTAAATCTAACTACAACAAATCCATCAGTATGTTTGTGAATACCACCTCTTCCTTTCACTTGCATGTGTCTCAGCCACTGTCAAAAATCTCTAGACGTGCTGCAGTAGCGTAACTTAGGCCCCTCCTTCACTGTGTTCCAGAATCTGCTCCATATAGCCACCCAACTCCCTCTGTGAAAGGTACAATAACTTTTCATCGCTCGTTGGAATAAAGTCTGGCTGCTGCTGCTGCTTATAGAATTCTACCCTGTGGGCTTCTGACTTCTCTCCTCATCTTTAATTTACCCATTTTTAAAATCCATTTTATGTATGTTTATTCATACCGAACATTTACTTGGAGAAGCGCATATTTTTCTTGTGTTATTTTTATAACCTAGCATCTATAGAACTGCCTGGTTTATACTCACTGCTCAAAACTGTCTGTTGACTTTATAAATGAACATTATCTGTAACACGTAAATGAACATAAACTCCCTCCCAACATTGCTTTCTGGATGGCTTGGTTTGAAGAACGTGAGGGGTGTAATAGCCTAGAAACAAGTCTTGGATCAGGCATTCCATTGCTGTTTCCATTAACAGCATGAGCCTAGAAAGATCCTCAGTCTCAGGTTCCTTATGTATGAGTGTTGACTGCATCATGGACAGATAAGTTGATGCCATTCACACATCAAATGGCATTGGATGACTATTGTATACCAGGCACTGTCCTTGGCACTGATTGTGACAACCTCAATGAGATACATTCCCTGCCTAGGGCTTAACTCAGGATGAAAAGAGTATATAAATAAGTCACAACTGTCTACTGTGTGGTCCAAAAGAAAGCCAACGGAAAGACAAGATGACACAATGGAGCAAGAAGTCAGCTCATCTGAGGTATGGAATGGACACTATTCTTGAACTAGTTGTGATGATCAATAGGCTATCCCCGCACAGTAGGGTCATGCTAGTGTGTGGACCATGCAAAAGTGTGGCAGTGAATATGCATGGAATAGGAAGTTGTTCAACATCACTGGTTATAAAGTATGAAGTGGAAATGGGGTTGGACAGGCATCCTTGTCCATGAAGTGTAAAACTTTATGCTAGGCTAAGGAGTCCCGTAAGAAAAGGGCTTTAACCAGTAGCCAACATCAAAGTAAATGGTGAGAAGCTGGAAGCAATCCCACTAAAATCAGGGACTAGACAAGGCTGTCCACTTTCTCCCTACCTATTCAACATTGTACTTGAAGTCCTAGCCAGAGCAATTACACAACAAAAGGAGATCAAGGGGATAAAAATTGGAAAGGAAGAAGTCAAAATATCACTTTTTGCAGATGATATGATAGTATATATATAAGTGACCCTAAAAATTCCACCAGAGAACTCCTAAGCCTGATAAACAGCTTCAGTGAAGTAGCTGGATATAAAATTAACTCACACAAGTCAATAGCCTTTCTGTACACAAAGGATAAACAGGCTGAGAAAGAAATTAGGGAAACAACACCTTTCTCAATAGTCACAAATAATATAAAATATCTTGGCGTGACTCTAACTAAGGAAGTGAAAGATCTGTATAATAAGAACTTCAAGTCTCTGAAGAAAGAAATTAAAGAAGATCTCAGAAGATGGAAAAATCTCCCATGCTCATGGATTGGCAGGATCAACAATGTAAAAATGGCTATCTTGCCAAAAGCAATCTACAGATTCAATGCAATCCCCATCAAAATTCCAACTCAATTCTTCAACAAATTAGAAAGAGCAATCTGCAAATTCATTTGGAATAACAAAAAACCTAGGATAGCAAAAACTCTTCTCAAAGATAAAAGAACCTCTGGTGGAATCACCATGCCTGACCTAAAGCTTTACTACAGAGCAATTGTGATAAAAACTGCATGGTACTGGTATAATGACAGACAAGTAGACCAATGGAATAGAATTGAAGACCCAGAAATGAACCCACACACCTATGGTCACTTGATCTTTGACAAGGGAGCTAAAACCATCCAGTGGAAAAAAGACAGCATTTTCAAAAAATGGTGCTGGCACAACTGGTGGTTATCATGTAGAAAAATGCGAATTGATCCATTCCTATCTCCTTGTACTAAGGTCAAATCTAAGTGTATTAAGGAACTCCACATAAAACCAGAGACACTGGAATTTATAGAGGAGAAAGTGGGGAAAAGCCTCGAAGATATGGGTACAGGGAAAAAATTCCTGAATAGAACAGCAATAGCTTGTGCTGTAAGATCGAGAATCGATAAATGGGACCTCATAACGTTGCAAAGCTTCTGCAAGGCAAAAGACACCGTCAATAGGACAAAAAGACCACCAACAGATTGGGAAAGGATCTTTACCTATCCTAAATCAGGGGACTAATATCTAATATATATAAGGAACTCAAGAAGGTGGACTCCAGAAAATCAAATAACCCCATTAAAAATGGGGCTCAGAGCTGAACAAAGAATTCTCACCTAAGGATTACCGAATGGCAGAGAAGCACCTGAAAAAAATGTTCAACATCCTTAATCATCAGGGAAATGCAAATCAAAACAACCCTGAGATTCTACCTCACACCAGTCAGAATGGCTAAGATGAAAATTTCAGGTGACAGCAAATGCTGGCGAGGATGTGGAGAAAGAGGAACACTCCTCCATTGTTGGTGGGATTGCAAGCTTTTACAACCACTCTGGAAATCAGTCTGGCGGTTCCTCAGAAAATTGGACATAGTACTACCGGAGGATCCAGCAATACCTCTCCTGGGCATATATCCAGAAGATGCCCCAACGGGTAAGAAGGACACATGCTCCACTATGTTCATAGCAGCCTTATTTATAATAGCCAGAAGCTAGAAAGAACCCAGATGCCCCTCAACAGAGGAATGGATACAAAAAAATGTGGTACATTTACACAATGGAGTACTACTCAGCTATTAAAAAGAATGAATTTATGAAATTCCTAGGCAAATGGATGGACCTGGAGGGCATCATCCTGAGTGATGTAACACATTCACAAAGGAACTCACACAATATGTACTCATTGATAAGTGGATATTAGCCCAGAAACTTAGGATACCCAAAATATAAGATACAATTTGCTAAACGCATGAAACTCAGAAGAACGAAGACCAAAGTGTGGACACTTTGCCCCTTCTTAGAATTGGGAACAAAACACCCATGGAAGGAGTTACAGAGACAAAGTTTGGAGCTGTGACAAAAGGATGGACCATCTAGAGACTGCCATATCTGGGGATCCATCCCATAATCAGCTTCCAAACGCTGACACCATTGCATACACTAACAAGATTTTGCTGAAAGGACCCTGATATAGCTGTCTCTTGTGAGACTATGCCGGGGCCTAGCAAACAGAAGTGGATGCTCACAGTCAGCTATTGGATGGATAACATGGCCCCCAATGGAGGAGCTAGAGAAAGTACCCAAGGAGCTAAAGGGATCTGCAACCCTATAGGGGGAACAACATTATGAACTAACCAGTACCCCGGAGCTCTTGACTCTAGCTGCATATGTATCCTAGTCGGCCATCAATGGAAAGAGAGGCCCATTGGACTTGCAAACTTTATATGTCCCAGTACAGGGGAATGCCAGGGCCAAAAAGTGGGAGTAGGTGGTTAGGGTAATGGGGGGGAGGGTATGGGGGACTTTTGGGATAGCATTGGAAATGTAAATGAGGAAAATACCTAAAAAAAATATTAAAAAAAAAAAAAGAAAAGGGCTTTAAATGAAGTCAAACCAAAGAGTGTCCTTCAGGGAAAAAAAAAAATCATTCTAAGAGTTGCCTGGAGGGTGGCATAGGAGAAAACAGCAGAAATAATCAGAGAGTAAACTGTGACAATAATATGGACAAGCAGGCTTCATTTAGTCTCTGAGAGATGGCAACATAGAGCTCGTAGGACCATTGAGGACTGTGGGGTGCCTTCATTTCAAAACAGCTGGACATTCCAGGCATAGGTCACTAAAAAATAACATTTTCTATGTTGTTTATTCACCTTGTCACTGATAAATAACAGCATATTGAAAGAGGTATTTAGGAACAAATATTCAAAATCTGCTTCTAAACCCTAGAGTCTATTCCCTGTGCGAACATCTAAGTGTGATAGATTGTGGTCCCCGTCTTTTTTTGTTTTTGCATGGTCACAGAAGCTGTGACCCCTACAATGGATCTATCATTCCTCTATCTCCTCTCAGGTGTGAGGAAAGCCAGTTATGATGGCTTCCTTCCTCATGGGGGTGTAGTGGGGCTTTCTTAGCTGTTGAAAGAGCTATGTCACATGCAGACAAAAAGGGATCTGTTTGTGAGGAGCATAAGGAGACCAAGCATAAAGAAGCATTTAAAAGGCCGCCTGAAGGGTAGGAGACAGGCTTGCAGGGGGCTCATTCTGGCTTCATAATGAGATTTAAAGATTCAGAGATGAAAAACAGAAGATACAGGCAGCAGAAGATGTGGATGAGTTCTCTCTCCAGATGGATTAACATTTGGATTGTGTTTCCCAGATGTGAGTGCCCAGGATTAAAAACCTACCATATTTCTTCTGCAGGGGGATACTCACACAGAGGCAGTTGAGATCCCCTGGGGGTGGCGTAAAGACACAGCTGTCATCAACTCACTATGGGGACATCACTACAAAGGTGCAGAAGCTGGGGGCCATGCAGTTTCAAGCATGAGTTACAACTTGTCACAGGCCAGGGAGCTACCACCAGTCAAGCTCACAAAGCCCATGGGGAATGGACATCAGACAACTGCGCCCAGAAGCCTGGAAAAGATAGAAAACAGTTTGCTTAGTCCTAAACGCCAGATGGTTTCCTTTCAGTTAAGACTTCCCAAGTGTCCCCAGCAACCTTTCCTCTCAGCTAACCTTTGAGGCAAGCCCCCTTTCCCTTCCCTGAATGCAACTGCCTCCTGCCAGCTGTTCTCCCCCACCCCCAAGGGCTCTGAGAAAATGAGGCTCTGTAAGTTCTGGAGGTGAATAATGTCTCCCCTAAGAAACAAGTCTCCAGAAGCAAGAGTAGCGTCTTCTGCCTGCATGGCATGACTCCTTCACACATGTTCCTCTCTCCCACTCCCATTCCTCCCACCATGACCAGTACAGGGTGCTTGCTTGTGCTTCCTCTTCAACCTGAAAAAAAAATCACATTTCCTCCAAGCTTCCAGCCAAAGCTGGATTCTAGCTCTTCCTTGCTCTCCCAGCTCATTTGTCATGTTTTGTTGTCCACAACCCTAAGTCTATTTGAACTATACTTGCTGTATATCTAAGTTTCTCTCCTATTCTCACTTTTCAGCCTTGGAGGGAGCTATCTCGGACTCACTGTGTTAGCTTCCAGGTCCTGCCACACTGAAGCCATTTAGACAGTGTTTGTGGAACTCATCAGAATAGGTGAGGAGAAGCCACACAAGGTGCACTGCTGCAGCGAGGAAAGGCAGGTGTTCTCAAAATGAGTGTGTTTATATGAGCTGCCTGGATTTCATAACCCAATGTTATTGCAGGGGGATTTAGGGATATCTGGTCTGGCAAGAGCCGTGGTTATAAGCTTGACTAGTCTCTGGCCAGAGCTGCCAGCAGTTCACAGGGACAGAGGCTTCATGGCTCTGCGAAGCATCCTGGCTTAGACATGGATTGGTGGAATGCTGGCATTGGCTCCTTGAAATAGCAAGACAGTGTCTGGTCCTCTGGGTTTCTCAATCCCTTCTTCTGCAAAGCGATGAGTATCATTCCTGTGCTTACCAACTGTTATATGAACAATGGAATCTGTGGTACAGGTGGGCGCTTTTCAGTGTCTCTCCAAACTGGCATGCAACCAATTTGTTTAATAATTCATTCATTGGTGGAGAATATTAACTAAGAAGTACACAGCCTAGAGATAGAGACCCCTCAGACTTTAAACAAGGTTCAAAGATGAGGTGCAGGTTAGCAGAAATGTCTCTATGTTAATACCCTGGGAACCCACAGACTATGCCAACCAGAGAGGCAGGTAGGCTAACTACAGATCTTCATCTCTCCTTCCTCTTGCCCAAATCCAGTCCTCCAGTCTCATCATCGGCTCTGTGGCAGATGACCTGCTGCAGCCTTCCCTTTCTCTATGCGATGATCTCCAATGGATCACACAAATGGGCTCCTTCAATCTGCCTTCTCCCTCTACTGATTCCATTTCTCACTCCAAGCAGGCACCTGAGAACCTACCAGACAAGCCTGTCAGAGAAACAAGTAGGCAAGCTAGGCAGGTACACTAGGTTCAGGTCTTTACTCTTCCTCCTCTTCTCCAAACACAACCCTCATCCCAAGCAATACTGAAGACTCCCTACTACAGCTTCTCCTCATTCTCTGCCCTCTTCCCATAGGACTAAGCATTTGGTGACACACCCAAATCCCTCCCTCATGTAGACCCTCAGCAACTACTCCCAGCCCATCCCCATTCCCAGCTTTTGGTACACATCCAACCTGGAACCCCCAGTGGCCACACATGGATCACTGAAGACTTGCCTTCCAGGAAACACACAGCCACCACAGCCTCCTAAGAACAGGAGTAGGTAACAGAAACCAAGGAACAAGACAACAACCCAACAAAAAGCCGACCAGGTATCAGCACTTAGAATTGCAATCATCCCAAGCCCAGATGTCTAGATTCTAACATAAAAACACAATCAACAATAGGCAGGACAATATGTCTCCACTCAAGCCCAGCAACCTTACTACAGTAGGCCCTGAGATATACAACATAACTGAAGCACAAGACAAGGGTATTATAGTGCTTATAAATATGATAGAGGTACTTAAAGAAGAAATGAGTTAGTCAATCCCTTAAAGATATCAATCCATTAGGTTAAATTCCTTAAACAAATCAATCCCTCTGTGTGTGTGTGTGTGTGTGTGTGTGTGTGTGTGTGTGTGTGTGTGTAAACATGACTACTGAAAGGAAATAAATAAAACAGTTCAAGATCTGAAAGTGGAAATAGAATTAATAAAGAAAACCCAAACTGAGAGAAATAAAGAAACAAAAGATTTAGAAGCTCAAACAGAACCTTAGAGGCAAGCCTTACCAACAGAATACAAGAGATAGAAGGGAGAATCTCAGGCATTGGAAACATAACTGTAAAAATGCATACCTCAGCCAAAAAATAAGTTAAATCTAAAAAAAAAAAAAAAAATCTGGCACAAAACATCCAGGAAATCTGGGACACTGTGAAAAGACCAGATCTAAGAAAAATAGGAATAGATGAAGGAAAAGAAGCCCAAGTCAAAGTCCCAGAAAAAAAAATTCCCTAACTTAAAAAAAGGAGATGCCTATCAAGGTAAAAGAAGCATTCAGAACATCACATAGACTAGACTGGAAAAGAAATTTCCCTCAGCATAATAATCAACATACAAAATGTACAGAAAAAGACAGAATACTAAATGCTACAAGGAAAAATGACCAAGTAACATATAAAGGCAGACCTATTGAAATAATAACTGAAATACCTGACCTCTCATTGGAGACTCTAAAAGTCTAAAGGGCCTGAACAGATGTTCTACAAACTCTAAGAAACCACAGATGCCAGACCAAATTACTATACCCAACAGAACTTTCAATCACCACAGATAGAGAAAATAAGACATTCTGCAATAAAGCCAAATTTAAGCAGTATCTATCTATAAATACAGCCCTAAATAAGACTCTAGAAAGAAAACTTTAACATGAAGAGATTAACCACACAAGGAAAGCACAAGGAATGAATTATTGCAGACCAACAAATCAGAAAACGGAACACACCACCACCACCACCACCACCACCACCACCACCACCACCAACAACAACAACAACAACAACAAAATGGTTGGAGTCAATCATTGATCTCTTTCAACATCAATTGTCTTAATTCCCCAGTAGGAAGACATAGACAAAGAGAACAGGTGTGAAAACAGAATCCATTGTTTAGTTGCATCCAAGAAACACAACATAACATCAAGGATAGACACCACCTAAGTGTATAAGGATAAAAAGGATATTCTAAGTAAATGGAGTTAAGAAGGGAGCTGGTATAGCTATTTCAATATCTGATAAAATAGACTTCAACTAAACTGATCAGAAGAGATAGGGAAGGACACTACATATGCATCAAATGAAAAATCCACCAAGAGAACTTTGCAGTTCTTAACATCTATGTACCAAAAATAAGGCCACCCAAGTTCCTAAAAGAAACACTACTGCAGCTTAAATCACCTAATGACCCTCACACAATCATAGTAGGAGACTTCAAAACCCAGCTCTCACTAGTAGACAGGTGATCTATAATAGACAAAAGTTAAACAGAGAAATACAGGAGCTAACTAAATTTGTAAACCAAGTGAACCCAACATATATTTACAGAGCATTTCACCTAAACACAGAAGAATATGCCTTCTTCTCATAACATTTCTTCTCATGTAACTTTCTCCAAAATTGACCACATCCTCAAACATAAAGCTAGTCTCAACAAATAAAAGAAAATTGAAATAAAGCACTGCCTCCTCTCTGACCACCACAGATTAAAGCTGGGATATCGACAACAACAGAAAAAAATAGAAAAATTTAAGACATGTGGAAAATGGGAAGAGTAGAGGGAGGAGAAACTTTAATTAGGATACAGTATGTGGAAAAAAAACTGTTTTCAATAAAAGAAAATGTCTATATATTAATAAACCTATAAAATGGGTACAGAACCTGAGTTCTAACCTAGCTTCTCTGCCACTCAATAATGCACTGGATGATCTTCTGAATCTTGCCCACAAAGGACCAAAGCCATGGTTCTCGTCACTATCTTCATGGGTTAGTAGGAGAAAAATAAGTCACAGAATGTAGACATCTTACACAACTATGCCTTCAGCCTTCAGGGAGCAAGCCACGAATAAGGGGTTGCTTTTGTTTGTACTGTTATATAGTTTAAATCGGCTAGATTCTAAGTGTCTTGGAGCCAGCAACTGCGTCAGTTTTACTTCAAACTTTGTACTCAAATTCTCAATACAGTATCTGGCAAGTGGGGTGGGGATGAGAGAGAGAGAGAGAGAGAGAGAGAGAGAGAGATTAGTAAACTGTCCAGCCTTTGTAAAACTGAGACTCAGAAAGCCTGTGATAGTCTAATCAGATGATGACCAGTGCAAGGCAGGAAACATTTCAGCTATTGAATCTGTGACTGCATTGTATCGTGAATAAAAATAAATCAACATCTTTCTCAATCTACTGATTATCTCCCGGCAGTAATTATGGATTGGGAGAAACTCTATGTTCCTTCTTTTTCTAAATGTTGACCCACAAGTTTACAATCTTGAATATGTAGTAACAATTAGTATTGATTAACTTAATTTGCAAACGTGGACACATTGCTATGGGATTGGAATTCTGAAGATCTTCTTGACACTGACAGACAACAATCAGCATCCATAACCACCATGAGACACCTCTAGACCAAAGACCCAGACAGACTTCCCATTCTATCCAAAGGCTCTAGGAGTAGAATGGAAAAGGCCATTTTAATGTGCTAGCCCTATGTAGGTACTTTGTATTCATGTGACAGTAATTAAAGATACCTGCCATCCAAACACCCCAAGCTTTTCTTCTAGCCCTAGACTTGATCTGAACTATGAAATGTAAGCAGCATTTTGAAGAGCCAGCATCATAGTTTGCACATCCACAGACTCTCTGCCATGGCAATGAATCATATAGTGATGCCTCCTCCTCCAGCCTGAAGTCCAGAGAGAAGATGATCTGGACCAGAGTCCTCAACTTATTCCACATGAATATGTGTCATTATCAACAAATCAGTTCTCAGGTATAAGGCACTGAGAACTGTCAGCCACTGTTGCTAAAGGGTAGCATTTACTAACCCAACTGATAAAATGTGTTAGAGTCCCCAATGTTCTTTTTCTCCTCCTTTCTTTCTTTCTCTCTCTCTTTCTTTTTCTTTCTTTCTTTCTTTCTTTCTTTCTTCCTTCCTTCCTTCCTTCCTTCCTTTCCTTCTTCCTCCCTCCCTCTCTTTCTTTCTTTCTTTCTTTCTTTCTTTCTTTCCTTCTTTCTTTATTTGTCTATGAGGTGGTATTGAAAGACAATTCTTAAGGGCTCTCATGAATCCCATGGTGTCTTTCGAGCAAGACACTAGCTTTCTTTGTTTCAGAGTATCTTCTCAAGGACATCAATAGAACTAACAGCCTGGAAAAATAGCATAAGTGGCTTCTTGCAGAGGAAATTCTAAGCATACTTACTGTCCATTTTAAATTCAGGTACTCTAAAGCTTGGAATCCCTCTCATTTAGTATAGCTCATTGTGCATGCAGGCATCCCTCTGGCTATTTGCAAGGGAAATATATGTAAATATGTTGTCTTCTATACTCTGCCTTGTCGTAATAAAGTCCTTGTATCTGACCCAAACCTTTTATATCTTCTGCCAGCATCTTTGAGATTGTAACAAGCAAGATTTTAGATATGGTGGTTAGTAAAATCTTAGACTTACCACAATTCTCAACAGTAGCTGTTTGCACTGATGAAACAGAGCCCTGGAGAAAGCAATGCTCAAGGTGACTCCACTAGTAATTTCTTTTTAAAATCCCATTTACCCTATTATTCCACAGTGGTTGCCATGGCTGAAAATCAAAAGCATCACTTATTCAATATTCTACTCCTGAATTCATTCATTCTTTTATTCAGTTGATGTTTATTAACTATTTTTCTTCAGGCACTATGCTAAAGTGATGTTTTCTAGGGTTCATCAAAAATATCACTAAAGTAAGGAAAAACACATTTTTATTTAGACACAAAGGGGGGAATGTAGGAGGATGTTCTGTATTCAAATGCTAAATACTGGCCCCCAAGATCTGGTTGCCTCTGACAAGGAGACCCTCATATATATACCAAGTGATGCTATGTAACCTTACTCCCCAAGTTAATTTGTCAATAAAAGGTTAAACCCTGTGGTTGGATAATAGGTAGGTAGGTGGGTTTTCTGTTACCTGGTTGGGGGTCAGAGAAAAGGAGAAAAGAAAGGACACCAAACTAGAGGAAGAAGCTGCCATGAGACGAGATGGACCATGGGCATGTGGCCAGGAGAAACAGCAAATAACAAGGGACACAGCTGGGGTATAAGCTAGAATAACTCCAAAACCTGCCCAGTCTAGGCTTACAGCTTGGAAATAAATTACCTGGTTTGTGTGTCTTTTATATGGGATAGCTTGAGTTTATATCTCCTACATATCACAATGGAGTCTCCTCCTAATATAACTGGTTTGGATTCCTACTGAGATTGTCTTAATCTTGACAGATATTATACTTACTTTTACTGGCCTTTACCCAGCAAGTAGATGACCTGTGTAGTATAGCAGAGAATCAGATGTCCTACAAATTAATATCCAGGGCACACTTTGGCTACTGGTACAGTAATAGGTCTGGCAGCTTGGAGACTTCAGAAGCAAGCATAGTGTCTGTGCAGAATCAACAGTATTTGGAGTCTTAAAAGCTACTTATTACAAAGAGTACTGAAACTCAAACAGAGTATTCAATTTCTCTGAGTTCTCCTAGGCACTGCCACAATTAAAAGGGAACAAGAGGCTAAGAATAGCTAAACTGCAACTGAGGCATGCATCTCCCCATATTGCAAAAGTCTGGGCATCTGGGACCCCAAGAAAACTACCAGTCTCCTAGCATCCTGACTTGAAGTCCTCATTTGCAGCATGGTCCAGAGGACTTAGGCTGACTGATGAAGACTTAACTCTCAATTCTACTTCTAACGAACTATTTCCATGACTCTGGTATAGGTTGTTTTAATCTTTTCTGGACTCTCATCTTCTCTCCCATAAAAGTTACCATCCTGTTTTATAAAATTCTCATGCAGTCTAACAAATAAGACCCTGTTGGTAAAGTGTAGTACCTAGCACATAGTAGGCTTTCAATATGTGGTCGCAACTTACACTATTACTGTCATCATGTTTCTTTGGCTTGGTAAAATGAACATCCCTTTAAACAGAAAGAAAATTAGAGATTAGGTGCAGAGCCACTGGCTGAAAGCCAAGGGGGGAGATAAAGCTTTTAATTGCCTCTCCTGGGAAAAGCAATAAATCCAGGCAGCTGTGCTCCTCCCACACTTGGGCTGCCAGAGGAGAGCTGTGTCTGTGGACTTAGACACTGTCTTGGAACGCGTGAACATCATCTTGGAACATGTGAACAGCTTTATACTGTGCATAAAGCACTCTGTGCCTGGTATGATAGACACATGTGGGCAAGCCTCAGTCCTGCCCTGTGGAAACATGTTATCTGTACAGACTAGACAAAAGGAGTGATACACCACCAAAGAAGTCGTTTTAGTCTGAGGCAAGCATTCTTAAAGAGAAGAACATGCATGAGGTAGTCATCAAGGGTGAGATTTCAGTGTGGCCAGCAGGGGCAGGGCGGCATTATTACAGGCCTTAATAGGAATATAAGGGATATTAGGGATAAGAATTGATATGTAAGCTTCAGTAGAGAGACCCAGAGAAGCAACAAATGAATGAGTATGGCAAGGAGTAGGTTCACTGGGCTAACAGCAAGTAAGTCTGTTTGACTGCAAGTCGGATGTTATAACCAGTGTCAATACTGTGGATGGTCATTAGGGCTGCCTGGTGTGCTTGTCAGTGGGAGTGGCAGCCTTTGGACACTAAGAAGGAAGGGTGTGTTGGGCGCTACATGGTCAATAGGCTAGAGGAAGAAGTCAGAACCAGAAAGGTCAACTAGGGGAATGGGCTATACATGGTGCATTCAGAATGGAAGCCAATGGGTGGAGGAGATGCCCTCCAGGCCCTATGCTTTAAGTCAGAGCTTCTGTCTATAGGCAGCTGCTGGGTGAGAGAGAATCATTCTTTTTGAGGATATTCTCACTGATATGTGTGTATGCTTCATGCCCATGTATATGTAGACTAAACTAATTGGTTTTAGTGGGTTGCCTCTGTGTGTGTGTGTGTGTGTGTGTGTGTGTGTGTGTGTTGGGGAGATATAGAGGCAGTTGGAAGAGGAGCATGGGGGCTGTGTGTTATCATGTGTCATTGAATGTACATGTACAGAATTCTCAAGATCAAGAAAACTTATAATTAAAAAATCTTACATCTAGGAATCCATCATAAAAGATGATTAAAGGCTTAGACAGGATTCATATACCAACAAGTTTAAAAAGGCACAAAAGTTTTTTTTTTTTTTTAAGCATAGTAAAGGAAGGAAAGAAAAACAAATTAAATCCCAGCACTAGGGAAGAGGTTAGATTATTTTATGTGTATGGGATACTTTCATATATTAAAAATCCCATTTCTTCAGATATTTCATCAATTTGAAGATATGAGAACAACATATTCTTTAGCTCTAGGTACCATAAGGTTATACAACACTCCCCCCAAGACACATTTTTGAAAAGTGGGGGGAACTTGTTTACAAAAGAGTGCTGAATTAAACAACAAATAGCTTACTGAACTGCATATACTTTAGGACAGTGTATTGTCTGGTTTTGTGACTTGACACAAGCTGGAGTCATCAGAGAGGAAGGAGCCTAATTGAGAAAGTGACTCCATAAGATCCAACTATAAGACATTTTTCAGCTAGTGATTGTGATGGTTGTATATGCTTGGCCGAGGGAGTGGCACTGTTAGGAGGTGTGGCCTTGTTGGAGTAGGTGTGACCTTGTAGGTGTGGGCTTTAATACCCTTGCCCTAGCTGCCTGGAAGCCTGTAGCAGCCTTCAGATAAAGATGTAGAACTTTCAGCTCCTTCTGCACTGTGTCTGCCTGGATGCTGCCATGCTCCCACCTTGATGATAATGGACTGAACCTCTGATCCTGTAAGCCACCCCCAGTTAAATGTTGTCCTTTATAAGACTTGCCATGGTCATGGTGTCTGTTCACACCAGTAAAGCCCTAACTAGGACAGTCATCAATGAGGGAGGGCCCACATTGGACACGCAAACTTTATATGCCCCAGTACAGGGGAACGCCAGGGCCAAAAAGGGGGAGTGGGTGGGTAGGGGAGTGGGGGTGGGTGGGTATGGGGGACTTTTGGTATAGCATTGGAAATGTAAATGAGCTAAATACCTAATAAAAAATGGAAAAAAAAATGAGGGAGGGCCCAGCCCATTGGTGGATAGTACCATCCCTGTCCTGGCAGTCCTGAATTCTGTATGAAAGCAAGCTGAGCAAGCCAGAGAAAGCAATTCAGTAAGCAACACCCCTTCATGGCTTCTGTATCATCTCCTGTCTCCAGGATCCTGCCCTGTTTGAGTTCCTGCCCTGACTTCCTTCAGTGATGAATAGCAATGTAGAAGTGTAAGCCAAATAACCCTTTTCCCCTCAATTTTCATTTTTGGTCATAGTGTTTATTCACAGCAATAGAAAACCTAACTAATATAAGTTGGTACAAGAAATCAGGTATTGCTGTAACAGACCTGACCATGTTTTGGGAAGGGTTGTGGAAGAGCTTTGGAATTTTAGAAGAGCCATTAAGTGTTGAGAGCTCTGAGGGATGTTCTGTGGGAGTTTGGAAGATAAGAATGTTGAGAACAGTGCAGACAATGGAGACTTGGCTTGTGAAATTCAGAGGGAAATTTAGAGACACTATCAGGGTCATTTGTTATTTTAAATTAAGGTTCTGTGGTTCTTGTCAGCTGTGGTTCTGGTCAGCTTTGACTAACAAGATACTAGAACAACTAAAGTGAATCTTTGTTTTGCTAGTATGCTTGATGCTGATCAGCTGGAGCTAAGAAGTTAGTAGTGATTAAGGAGAGAACAGCACTGGCCTAACTAGATGTTGGTATGTAGAAGCATGCAAATCGATCCATATCTATCTCCCTGAACAAAACTCAAGTTCAAGTGTATCAAAAACCTCAACATAAAACCAGATACACTAAACCTGATAGAAAAGAATGTAGGGAATAGCCTTGAATGCATGGGCACTGAAGACAGTTTTCTGAACAGAACACCAATAGCTCAGACACTAAGATCAACAATTAATAAATGAGACTACATGAAATAGAAAAGTTTTTGCAAAGCAAAGAACACTATCAGTAGGACAAAACAGCACCTCACAGAATGAGAAAATATTTCATCAACTCCACATCTGACAGAGGGCTAATATCCAAAATATATAAAAAGCTCAAGAAACTAGATATCAACAGATCAAGCAATCCAATTTTAAAAATGGGGTGCAGATCTAAACAGATAACTCTTAACAGAGGAATCTTAAAAGGTCAGAGAACCTTTAAGAAATCTTCAACATCCTTAGCCTTCAGGGAAAGGCAAATCAGAACAACTTTGAGATTCCATCTTGCACTGGTCAGAATGACTAAGATCAAAAACACAAGTGACAGTTCATGGCAAGGATGTGGAACACTCCCCCACTGCTGGTGGGAGTGTAAACTTGTACAGCCACATTAGAGAACAATATGGTGGTTTCTCAGAAGATTGAGAATCCATCTACCTCAATACCCAGCTATACCACTCCTGGGCATACTCTACCCTACCACAACAGTAATTGTTTAACTATGTTCATAGCAGATTTATTCATAATAGCCAGAAACTGGAAGCAACCTAGATTTCCTGCAACCAAATAACAGATAAAGAAAATGTTATATAGTTATACAATGGAGTACTCCTCAGCTGTTAAAAACAATGAGATTATGAAATTTGCAGGCAAATGGGAAAAAAATCCTGACTGAGGGAACTCAGACACAGAAATACAAGCATGGTATGTACTCACTTATAAACAGATACTAACTGTAGCATAAAGGATAGTTACGCTACAGTCCACAGACTCAGAGAGGCTAAGTAGCAAGGAAAGCTTAAAGGAAGACACAAGGATCCCCCTAGGAAAAGGAAACAGAATAGATTTTGAAGGTGGACTAGGGGTAGATTGGGGTTGGGAAAAGGAAGGGTCAGATGGCAGAGTGTGGGGAGGGAGGGAGAAAATCCTGGAAGAAATGACTGGAATTGGGAATGGCACTTCGGGGGCAAGGTAGAAACAGTGCAATAAAAACTCCTTGAAATCTATAAGAATAACCCTAGCAAAAACTCCTAGTAATCGGGGACGTGGGGCCTAAACATGCCATCAGAGATGGAGGGAGCTGTCTCTGACTCTTTGCCTTCTTGTGGGACCCTTCTCCACCTACTGGGTTAGCTGATCCAGCCTCAGTGTGATGTTATGTGCCTGGTCTTATTGTAGCTTGTTATGCTGTGTCTGGTTAATGTCCCTGGGAACCCTGCTTTTTTTTTTCCTGAGGGGGAGATGGAGGAAGGAGTGGATGTGGGGGAAAGAAGGTAGGGTGATGGGAAGACTGAGAGGGAGGGGAGGGAAAGAAAACTGCAGCCTGAATGCAATATATGAGAATATAAATAATTCAGCACTAAAACAATCACGGAGAGGTAGGGGATGGAGGTAAAGAAGGAGAAAGAGGAAGAGGAAGAAGAGAAGGAGGAGAAGGAGCCGGAGCAAGAGCAGGAGAAGCAGCACTGAGGGGTTCTCTAAAAATTGTTTCCTAGGATCACAGAGCAGCATTGTTCCAGAAGAGACCAACGTTGTACCTCAGGCCGGCAGTCAGACTTGAGAATGTGTAAGAGAAATTCAGGTGGTCTTGAAACCATGAAGGAATCATGGAGAGGAGCTGAGGCTTTGAACTGTGAGAGGCCAGGAGAGGCCATTGGTGAAGGTGCAGCCTCAGTGGCAGCTGAAAGCCCAGGACTGAAGGGGTCAAGCAAAGAAGCTTATGAGAGGCAATTGGTGAAAATGCAGCCCAGTTGCAGCAGATGACCATAGCATTTCAGAGATGCCAGTATCATGGGGTGACCACCAAGAAGAACAGCAGCAGTAGTGTGGATCCAGCCAGAGCCTAGAAGACAAGCCTGTGTGTGTGCTGCAGAGGGCAGAGCCCGAGAAGTAACCCGAGCCCTTTGGAGGAGACCAGAAGGTCATGAGGGAATCCCTGATAGTGGACAGTGGAAATTTAGTTTCACCTTGATTTGATTGTGACTATGCCCTAATATCCCCCACCCCTTGAAGTAAGAAAGTGTTTTACTGGAGCCCGCAATTAAAAGACTTTGAATTTTAAAAGAGATTGGCTATTTAAAGAGACTGAGATTTGAATGTGTTTGAATTTGTAAAGACTATTGGATTTTTAAAGTTATTTATGTTTTTATTGTGAGAACTTGGGGATGAATAAGAAAGGACGGGTTGTGGCTGAAATTTACTTAATTAGCTAATTGCTCACAATGGCAAGTGATGTGTTTGTGTGTCAAGTTGGTGAGGAGTCAGTTGTACTAGCTGGTTTTGTGTGTCAATTTGACACAAGCTACAGTCATCAGAGAGAAAGGAGTCTAGTTGAGTAAGTGCCTCTATAAAATCCAGCTATATGGCATTTTCTCAACTAGTGATTAATGGGGGAAGCTAGCACACGATGGGTGGTGCCATCCTTGGGTTGGTAGTCCTAGATTCCATAAGAAAGCTGGCAGAGCAAGCCATGAGGAGCAAGCCACAAAGCAGCACCTTGGCCTTTGCATCAAATTTTGCCTCCAGATTCCTGCCCTGCTTGATTATGTTCCTTTCCTGACTTCTGTCAATGATGAATGATGAACAGCGATGTGGAAGTGTAAGCCAATAAACCCTTTGCTCCCCAACTTGCTTTTTGGGCGTGGTGTATTGTTGCAGCAATAGAAACCCTAACGAAGACAGATAGCATGCTAGCACAGTAAATGGTTTTACCCTCAGTCTGAGGATTGAAACAGATTTCATTTTCTTTCTCAGAAACCTCTAAACTTTCTAATTTACATCCATAAGTTTGCCTTACAGCAATAATAGACATGCATGGAGGACTATCCAGTTCCAGGTAAGTACTATGTGCTTTCCATGTGTGTCATCCCATCCAGTCCTCGTAGTAACTACAGAACAACTGTCGAGCCAGTTTTACAGCTGAGGAAAGAGAGGCTTTAAGGAGGTTAATTGATCAATATCACGTGGGAGGGAAAGGGCAGTGCTCAAAGTCAAAGTCAAATCCAGTGGCCACAGTCTCTCTCCCCCCATCTTCACTCACAGTGTCCTTCTTTCCCCCAGCATTTACTCTTAGGAAAGCACAGGGCATTTGACAGAGGAGAATATGACCTTCAGAGCTAGACTCTCATTTGCTGCCCTGTAATTTACCTTTGGATGGCAAGGTCACTTCAAGACCAACGATAACTCCTTTGCAGTTGAAGGGATATGCTTTTCGGGCAAAGAAAACTACTTTCCATTGTGAGCTATTAGCTAATTAAGTAAATTATGTTAGATAGTCAACACTTAAAGCCAGGCATTAGAGTTTATGAGTAGATTAAGAACAAGTGAGAATGTGGCTTTGTTTTTACTGTTTTCTTTGTTTGCTTGTTTGTTTAGTTTGGAACATAATGAAATTAGAAAGATCAACCCATCCCATCCCCCAGGGAACCCCCCACCCTGACTATGTTCCAATAGGCAGAGCCATGGAGAGGCCCAAAGAAGCTCACTGGGGCTTTTGACACAGCTCAGCCACTTGAAGATGTTATAAGGGCTTTGGGAAACTATCCACCCTGTGTGTCTGTTTCATCATCTATAAAACAAAGGAATCTATATGTTTCTAGCTCTGGTGATATCTTCCCTATGACAGGCAGTATAGAAGACAAACCTCTGTATTAATATCTCGCAAGGCCAGGTGGAGAAACCCAAATTTTTATATTGCTACTTCTCCCTGAGAAAGAAGGATCTGGAAGCCACAACTATGCTCACCAAGGGCAAGGATTTCTGCAGCAAAGCAGCTAAAATGAGGATTACTAAGGAAGTCAAGTAGGACAGTACAGGAGGGAGAATATGACTCTTTTGGGGTGGCCAGATCAAATTTACCCATGATGCCCTTTGCGAACTACCACTCAGAACACTATGTACTGACTCTCTCCCTTTCCAAGGGATTCATAATCCCGAGATGAGGATAGGAAGTTACTTCCTGGGCATGTGGCATGATCTTCCCCTGACAGAGTCCTCACTGGGCTGGCAGTACCTGGCTTGATTTTCATCCTCACCAGTTGATATTCTGCTTATGACACAGAGCACAGGAAAATCAAGGCCAAACACAGATGCGGTACAACAGAAAGGGGCTGTTTAATGGGGAGAGGTCCTAGTCCCATCTTACCATTTAGGGGTAACAGGACAAAGAAAGTGAAACAGACCTCCACGGTGTCTTTGAAAGTCAAAGATCCACACTAAATATCTCCAGGACTGACTTGTAGGAACTTCAAAAATTACAACAGTCCTGAATTCCTGTGCTTTATTCTTCCAGCCATCCACAGACTGATGCGTACTAGACTCTGTGCAGATTTGAGGTCTCAGAATTAGTTGGGTCAGACCTGGATGTCACTCATAAAGAACATGAAAATGGAGATAAACTCAAAGATGGCTTCCTCACCAGAAGAGAGAACATTTCTCTCTGCACACACCTCCCTCTGCTCTGGGTTCCGAAACTTGACAACTGGGAGACAAAATAAATAACACATGGTGACTAACCAGATGGGTCACCCATGCTACCAAAATTTGGAACAGATTTTATCATATAGTCTTCACAACCACCAAACTTCATAGCGAGGGAAACTGAGACTTACAGTCTCAGTTTAGAAACCTGGTAAGATCAACACAGCTGGTAAGCTGTGGGGAAGAGGGAATTTAAATTCAGGTTCTAGTGCTCTGATGCTCCCCAGACCTAAGATACTTCTGTGAAGCTTCTCATGGTATTATATCAATGGTTTAGTGTCTATGTTATGGGGTGTGTCTCTGCATATGGATATCTTCAGAACTGAGCAAAAGTTTTGTTATCCAAGATGTCATCCAAGCATGGCAAGAGGAATCCAAGATGCAGTATCAGCCTTCAATGCCTTCTGGAGTTAAGAGCAAATGTGACTAAGTATCTCTGCCATCAGATGCCCCATCACTTACCAGCTCGGTCAACATAATGCTTTCAAGAAAAAATTCCACTCAAGCTCCTGGGCCATTTTCAAAGGCTCCACCTTGCTCCTCTGGCACAGTAGCCTCAGAGCAGTGGTCTCTGTCAGATGGCACTGGATGGCACCGGGGGCACTGGATGTCCTATTGCAGTCAACATTTTTTTGATATACCCTGGTTTCCTTGAGACCAGTCTTATTTTTTTCCAGTAGAATTGTGATTCTGCTCATCACTAAATAGCTATGTGAAAGTAGAGGCCACATGTCTCCTTGCAGCTTGCCCAAAGCAATAACAAAAAGAGTGAAGAGATAAACAAACACTAGACTTTTTCCTATGAGGTAGCTACCGTTAGGGTGAGTTTGTGAGCTATTGTTCATACTAGACCATCTCTGAGAGTGAATGTGCACAATCAATATTTACTCCAAAAGCCAGCTGTGGAGATGCATGCCTGTAAACTCAGTCAGTACTCAGGAGACTGAGGCAAACGGATTATGAGTTAGAAGCCAGCTTGGACAACATATTGAGATCGTGTCTCAAACACAAGCAAACAACCGACTTGACATTACATAAATCAAATTGTCCATTGGAGTCAAGATGTCAAACCCCTGAATAGGATGTAACTTGAGCAAGCCACTTCTATATCCCTGCTCTTGACTGTGTAGCCTGTAGCATCCTAGGACAAAGTCATGGTTGTTGTTATAGTTTTTTTTTTTTTATATCTGTACAATACAAAAAACAAGAGATTTTTATTTCCCCCAGGAAAGGAGCTGAAAGAAGGGAAAATAGTATGGAATGTGTGTGGATTTGTTGTAGTAGTAGTAGTTGTTGTTGTTGTTTTCCTTTTGTTTTGGTTTTGATTTTGGTTTTTTGTTTGTTTTTTGGTTTTTGCTCATACCACTCCCTTCCTACCCCTTGAGCCACCCCAATGTCCCTCGTCTGTATTCAGGTCCTCTTCACTCAACATATTTATCTATCCCATGACTTAAACTTTTCAGGCAAGGTTTTCAAAACCAAATCGTTATAAATACATTATCTCTCCCTAAGTTGTTTGCACTTTGACTGTGAACAGATCTCTAAATCCAAGGAGTAGTTCTTGGCACCTGATTCTATACCAGGTATGAAAGCAACCTATTCCTCCTCTCACAAGTCCCCTTCATAATGAAAAGCACCAGCCCCTTCTTAAGTTTGCCAAAAGGCATGAAGGGAATAACCTGGCCTTCATGCATATTGAGCCCCAGGATTAACCGACTCTGGGCTTTGTCAGTACAAGGTTAATGAGAGGCTCATGCTGTGGATGCATGACATGCCAGTCGTACACCTCAACATATACCACACAGATACAGGAGCCTACTCTACAGTCTCTGCCTCCTATTGACAAAAAAATGAAGTTTCTTTCCCTGCAGGCAGTGACAGTCCCGCAGACCTGAGGTCTGCTGCTGGCCAGGTCTACAGCCAAATAACAGCAGACACCACCAGGAAAGAGCTTCCAGGATACTTCTTAATTGGGTACACAGAACCCAGAGCCTACTAATGGCCATTTAAATACCAGTGCCATTAGCCATTTCACTGTTGAACAACTTACCAGATCAGATGTATAACTACCATGTTTACTGGTTTGTTTGCAGCTGGTTATACCTTCTCTGGCCTCATGCCCCATTCATTCAAATAGCTGTTTCTCCATCTGCTTAAATGAAGAAATGTGATGCAGCCAGGGATACATAGTCTCATGCATGCACAGAGTGCCTCGTACAGGATTGGCAAGGAAGACAATGTCAAGCTCAGGTGCCAGCAACAGGCTGATTTTTGTTGTTGTTGTTGTTGTTGTTGTTGTTGTTGTTACAAAACAACATTTAAGAAGAACAAATGTGTTCTTGCTACCAGAATGCTGTAGTTGCTTTTGCTGTTGGGAGAGGAAAAGCCCCTTGGATGTTTTATTCAACAAGACTAGACCACTGCTTACTAGAAATTTTCTTCCCGAATTAACTTCTCTGAGCATAGACTGCTGGAATTTCTCCTTCTCCTAGGCAGTTCTGCCTTCCTTTGCTGACCTCTCAGCTCTGGGTAGGGAACCTATCTCCTGAGTTTCAGTAAGGTTCTTTGTGAAAAGAAAGACTGAAAGGTACAGAGCTTCCACGACCCGCCTGGACTCTTCTTGTGGAGGTAGAGCTTGCTGAAAGCCTGGGTGCTCTCCAAATGTGATGCTACCTCAGGATTCTGGGAAAACCTCCCAAGAGCAGCAGCTTGTCAACCAATGATCCCATTGACCAGACAAGGGAAGAACCAAGACAATGGATTGGGATACTCCAAATTCTGGAAGATTCTGGATGATTTTAAATATAGAAAATATTGTTACCCAAAGGTAGAGGAGACTTGAAGTCTGGATACCTCCTAAGACAGGGTGGGTGACATAAGAATGACTCACTACCCAGAGAAGTTCATCTCTAGTGAAGTCTAACAGAGGGGCTGTAAAGTTGTAAAAGCTAGCTCCTCTTCCAAAGGTCACTGGGAGTCATCACTATTGAAAGAGACTCTCCTCGCTATGTTGGTATCAGACAAAGCTATCACTGGAGTGTGACGATTAAATATACAAAAACATATATTTATGTAATATATATTTAAGTCTATATTTATACACACATACACAGATGGCTTTGAGTTAAAATGTTTCAACTTCATGATGGTGCAAAAGCAATACAAATTCCTCAGAAATCATACTTCACATTTTGAATTTGGATCATTTCCCAGGCTAGCTATATTCAGCACAATACTCTCGAGGTGCTGGGCAATAACAGCCACATACAGCTAGCTCCAAGCCAGTCAGACAAACATGGGGGGGGGGGGCAGAGGACAGTATTCCATAGTGTACTATGTTGCTAAGCTCTAAGGTTGGGGAGGTTGGAGGTGTTCAATGCATTTTTTTTAACTTGATGTTTTAAAACCAACTGTAAGCCTATCTAAAACAAGCCCCAACACAAATTGAGAAGCATTTGTAGTCAGGCATGTCCAGAAGATAAATTACGGGTGCTGAGAAAAACATTCCCCTAAGACAAAATGGGAGCATCAGTAACAGCCAAAGTAGTGGCATTAACATCAATTCCCCGCCTCTCCTGTCATCTTCTCTTTATCACAAGGAAAGGGATCATTTCAAGAACACATAGGGGAAAAGGTGCAGCCACCAAAACTAAGTATGTATGACACAGCCACAGGATGCCTGTTAGCGTGTGTGCTATTTAAAAAGAAAGAAGGAAACTATTTCTGTGTGTTCTCTGGAGATCTTTTTCTGTGGATACTTTAGACTCAGTCAACAAAATCCACTTCCGTTAGATTTGGAAGGCAAAGATTTCTTCGGGAACAGGGTACGCAGTGAGCATCGCAGAGCTGACTGTCTGCAGCAGACGGACTCTCGGCTCCATTGTCTCTTACAAGTTTGGAGGGGTTCAGGGATGCCACCTAGTAGCAGATGCAGGTTCTTGGTTTCTGGATTGTAGGCACAATATGACCTTGAAGCCAAATGTTAAATGATAGTATGTGGTTGCTACGCCTCTAACCTTCCCTAGAACTTCTGGAGCAAGTCTTTGAATTATCTCCTTTCTTTGTAATACCTTCAGTGGTAAAGCAGACTGACTGGCTACTCCAAAGCCATTTTTCTTTCTGCTGTGTCCCCAGTACATTGTACATTTCCCACCCTGCTTTGCAGCTAGCTGTGGCCCCGTGCTAATGGATACAGATAGGAATGATATACATTGCTTTCAGATCAGAGCTGAGCCCACCTTTCACATAAGATGCTTCATATCACTTTC
Source organism: Mus musculus (assembly GCF_000001635.26). Lineage (NCBI taxonomy): Eukaryota > Metazoa > Chordata > Mammalia > Rodentia > Muridae > Mus > Mus musculus. Next base: position 80,028,450 of record NC_000080.6, on the reverse strand, counting down.
CTATCTAGCTGCTTTGTATAAATAGCCACAGTGACCTTAGAAGTTACATGGAATAAGCTTGAGTCCTAAAGTCACTGCTTAGAAGAGAATCATTTTGAATGAGAGAAAATAAGTCCTGGTGGCACCTGAAAACACACACACACACACACACACACACACACACAAGTGGGACATGAAGTAGAGAAGAAAAGGTTTGGGTCATGAGGAAGAAGTTAAAAGAAATACTAATAAGAATAAAATAGTGAAATTGGCACCACTGAACTGAGGGAGAAAAAGCATGCAGCTGTGCCAAGCCATTCGTTATGGTTTGAATGTAAAATGTTCCCTACAGGCTCGTGTGTTTGAATACTTGGTCCCCAGATACTGGCATTGTATCAGAAGGTTATGAAACCTTTGGCAAGTGGGGCATAGCGGAGAAAGTGGGTCACTATGGGGCAGGCCTTAGAGGTTCTCCTAGTTAGCTTCAGCTTTCAAATTGACACAGTCTAGAGTTATCTGAGGGAATACTAACTGGGGTATTACTTACATCAGATTGGCCTGTGGCATATCTGTGGGAGCATTTTCTTGATTGTTTATTGATGTAGGAAGGATCTGCCCACCATGGGCAACACCATCCCTAGTTAGTGAGCCCTGGCATATGTAAGAAGGCTGGGTGAGCATTAAAGTGAGAATGAGCCAGTAAGCAATGTTTCTTCATGAATTCTACCTCAAGCACCTGTCTTGCATGTCTGCTTAGGTTACCCTCAATGACTGTCTATCATCATAAGCTGAAATAAACTGAGTAAACTCAAGTTGGTTTTGGTCATAGTATGTTATCAAACAACAGAAACAGTAGTAGGGGAGGCTGGAACCCATTTTCTAAAGATTTCTCTCTGCTTCTTGGCCTAGTGAGATGCAAGATAATTATGGTCAGACACTAAGGCTATCACAGAGCCACCCCACCATGCCTTTCCTGTCATATTGGACTATATCATCTCAAACTGTGAACAAAATAACTTTTTCTCCCTTAAGCTGTCTTACCAGGTATTCAGACATAGCACCATTGAATTAATCAGGCTTGGTTAACAGAATCAGCAGAACTCCACTTAAAGAAGTTGTTTCTATCCTTAAAATAAAATGATAGCTGATAATAGTCACTCTAGTGAAAGTTAGAGTAAGTACCAATAATAGCTATATAAAAACATTATCGAAGGTTGGTGGCACATCACAATTGTAGAGGTTTTGCTGCCTAGCATGCTTAAGGCCACGAGTTTAATCTCCAGTCCTAAAAATGCATCAAGAGAATTATTGCCTACATTTCAAAAGCAATGCAGTTGGTTGACAGAAGCCAAGTAAAAGGAAATAAATTTAGTCTTTATACGGGACAATGGGCATGTTAATAAGCTTAAAAGCATTGAGCATTTCACAGTGCACCATGGACATGCAGTCAAAGTCATATGCCTAATGTTTGCTTATTATTTCCAAGAAAGTTAAAGTGGGAATTTTAAAAAGAAGGAAGGAAAGGAGAGGAGAGGAGAGGAGAGGAGAGGAGAGGAGAGGAGAGGAGAGGAGAGGAGAGGAGAGGAGAGGAGAGGAGAGGAGAGGAGAGGAGAGGAAAGGAAAGGAAAGGAAAGGAAAGGAAAGGAAAGGAAAGGAAAGGAAAGGAAAGGAAAGGAAAGGAAAGGAAAGGAAAGGAAAAAAGAAAGGAAAAGAAAGGAAAAGAGAGAGGGAGGGAGGGAGGGAGGGAGGGAGGGAGGGAGGGAGGGAGGGAGGGAGGGAGGGAGAAAACAAAGATATTTGGAGTCACCATACGTTTCCTGGGTGGACACAGGAATCTAATTCCTTTTGCCATATCCTCTGCCACCTTCACATTCGCTGAGATCCAAGCCATCTGAAACTTCTCGATCACACAGGTCTTACTTTAGTAATTCTAATGTGAGTCAAGGTCTGGGAAATCATCCTTGTAGTGGAACTCCTGACTCTAAGAAACCCTGGGGTGACAACCTATGAAAAAAAAAAAAAAAAAAAACTCTTCTGATGCACCGAAGATCATCTTTCTCCACCATGGACCTTGACTCCAAGGGTGGTTTCCCTTGAATGAGCTCCAAGAACAGATGCAAATTTCAGAGACAAACGGGTACATCCCATGCTACCAATGTGGGGCCTGGCAACGAGCTGACAACTTAAATAGCATGCCTTACCCATGAGCCAAGCCAGCTGGTCTGTTTTACTCGTTGGGACTATGCCTTAGAAATGTGCTTGCGTTTTATTTTCTGGTATGTTGCAATTCACCCCTTTGTTGCTATGGGATATTCAGGAACACAGGAGGCTAATGATGCTTCATGATATGACATCTGTTTGAGATGAGGAACGGCTCAGACTCAGACCCTAACTATGTCATCCTGGAGGGAGCTGCACACTGTCCCCTGTCTCTCTCTTGTAGAGCTTTCCCTCTGCAGAGCTCACAACTTAAAAAGACAAAGCATTCCACCATGCTTAGTAACTTAACACATTCAAACATAACTAAAAGTGACATGCAAAATAAAACCCATCCCTGTTCTGAAGACCAATGTCCCTGTTGAGTACAGAGAAGCCAGTGGAAAACAGACACATCTATTTTAAACTTATCCACAGAGCGTGATGAAGCCGGCTTCCAGCTAAGTTAAAAAGAAAATGGCAATGGGCTCAATTTCTACTTTCCTTGTTGGCTTTATTCATCCACCGAAGCACAGGAAGTATCAAGTCTAAAGACCCAATCTCGGATGCAAGGACAGAGAGAGAATGTTCTTGCAACTCTTTCAGGCCAAAATGTTCCTGCTCAAAGAGAAACTGCTTGCACCAGCTAACATCGAGAGAAATGTAACTTCCAGGGCCAGTTATCCTTTTACCTTATCAACACAATGACTACCCTCAACCTAAATCGAAAGAAACAGAGGTAACTGTTTGTGAAGGGCAGAGCGCATACCGGAGTTTATATTCTTAGCATCATTTAATTCACCCAAAAAGACTCCTATCTGGGTGGTCATGCAGAATTATCATACAGAAAATGACATTGAGTCTCAGGAGTGAAAGGCACCTGCCTACAGCCATACCGTTAGAATCATCAGAAGAGTCAAATCAGCTTTGCACGACTCTGAATCCTGTACTCAGAGGCACTCCATGTGTCATGAGTTAGCATCAAGTCTCACTTGAGTGAGAGATGCTCAAGGCACAAAGTACGGAGTTGAAGAAAAGCCTTTGCATAGCTAGGTGCCAGGAAACTTTCACACTTTGGAGGTACCTTCCCTTGATGGCAGCTCCAAGCCACAGGCCCCTTATGCAGCCCCAAGGATAGTAATAGAAAATGAAGGACACCTCCAGAGCTCTGATAAAGCCCTGGTATAATTTTAACCCACTGTCTATCCTTAAAAGGAAAATGAAGAACCCAGACTCGAAAGGCTATACTTCATGTTCTTCCATGTCAATGACTTTCTGGAAAGAATAAACGTAAGATGACAGTATAACACACCCATTGGTGGTATGGAGACTGGAAGGTGAAAGAGTAGGTGACTATAAAAGGGTTTGAGATGTATTTTCTTAAAGGTATAATGGAAATGTTTTCTTTCCTAATTATGGTAGGCATCACATTACTATCCATTTGTCAAAATTCACTGAATTATACACCAAAACTCAGCACGCTTTACGCATATAAATTATACATCAGTAACCCTTAAGTTTGTGTGCACACGGGAAGCTGAAGTGACAGCTTAATCAATAAGTGCTTACCATGCAAGTATGAGGATCCCAGCACCCATGTTAAAAGCTAAGTGTGGTGATTCACACCATCATAATCCCGGAGATCCCTAGGGCTCCCTGACCAGCCAGCCTCGCCTAGCGTGCAAACCCTCGTCCCAGTGGGAGACCCTGTCTCAAATAATAAAGTGAACAGCTCCTGCTTAACAAACCCCAAAGATCTCCAACCTCCTCATGTAAGCACATACATGTCTACACGTGTGCAAGCGCCCATGCACACAAGGACATGTAGAAAAAAAATCTACGGTTCTGCTTAGATGTACACGTATGTGTCTCAAACAGACAATAGTTGATAAATCTTGGGCTAAAATGTCTTTGTATAACTGCAGTGCATAAACCCATGAGTCCAAACACCTCCATCATTCAGCCTTCCTGGTGGGGAGATTTTTCTACAGGCAGCCACTGTAAGCTGACACACCATGGCCAGGGAGGGTCTGAAGGGACTTTTCAGGCAAATGCTTCTGTAACAGTTGGAGTGAGAAGCTGATTGTTCGGGTTCTCTTGGCTTCCTGCCTCCTTTCCAGAATTTTCAGAGGTCATTCTGTGTACTTAATAGAAACACTCATCTGGAAAATTGCCTTAAGCTAGATTACATATAATGTCACTGTTTTTTAACCTGTGTTTCGTATAGCATGTGTGTCTTTATCTTCATATCTTGTTGCAATTTGAAGGACATACCTGTCTCTAGGCTGAGCCCTGAACAGATTTGGGGGGGGGGGGGGATTTTGCTTAAAATACCAAACAGTATAGCTTCCGGTTGTCTAAAATAGCTTGGCATGGTTTTGTTTTTGTTGTTTTTGTTGTTGTTGTTTTTTTTTTTTTAGTTTTTTGAGACAGGGTTTTTCTGTGTAGCCCTGGCTGTCCTGGAACTCACTCTGTAGACCAGGCTGGCCTTGAACTCAGAAATCCGCCTGCCTCTGCCTCCCAAGTGCTGGGATTAAAGGTGTGTGTGCCAACATCACCCGCTTGGCATGTATTTTAACTGAGAATTTGGTGAAAATAAACACATTAACCCAGGTTCTCTCTTCCTCCATTTGAGTTATATGTTTCCATATACATCTTCCTTGGGGAAGGTGTTTCTCTTTTTAATTTGGCCTCCTGGTCCCTTTGTTTTCTATCCAACACATGTTATTTGAGAAGGATCTGAAGTTTTTCAGACCCATTGTTGTTAGCTTAGTTGTGAAAGGAACATAAGCCACACACATATGGACTTGCATTGAAAATAATCAGGTCAGTCATGCAAATTAATAAGCCCATGAGGTCATACCCCCAAAGAGAAAAGAGTAGACTCATACGATAAAAGCTGCCAGAAAGAGTAGGTTTCAAAGGGAAATGAACACTAAAAATCCATCCAACTTTGGGCTCTTCTAAAAGTTATTGATATTTTCTGCTAGTGTGTACACTCCTGACCTCAAATGTTTAGGTGATAGGCCTTGTTCATACCCCATAGCAGGGATATGATCACTCTATTAAGTCGGGTGTTTCTCTGTCTGTCTCCTTTTAAAATTAAAAATGGTAAATAAAATGAAAATCTTTAGTTCAGTTCACTCTTTAGTAGTTTATTTTTAAAAAATAGAAAGACAGAATTTAAAGATTAGGATTTGAACATCAATGGAAAATAACCAAGACCATGTGATAGAGCCATTCAAAGCCACCAGAGGATCTGCACCTAGCATGCTCTCAAGCGGTGCCCTGATTAAGCTGATACTACAAGGTGATTTCCTACATTATTTTTATATATAAAGTTTTACATATAAAAAATTTTCACTTTCTTGCAAATTCCAGGATTAAAGAGAGAAACTATATGAAACAACTGGTACAATTTATTTCACGATCTTTATTATATAGCTAGAAATGCAACCAGCAACATCACTAACAACTGGTATTTTTTTACAGTCTTGTAATTACATAAACCAAAATTGCAGGAAAATACAAGAGAAAGTTCATTGATTTTATATCTGACCCATAAAAAAAAAAACTAGTTAATGTCTAAGAAAAACACATAAGCAGTAAAGAAATGTGACTGGTTGTTAAGTCTGTTTCTAATCTTATGGTTGCCCTGGGACCTGAATTATGAGGTAAAGGGGTCTACTGAATTGTGTAGGTGAAGAATGAGAGAAAAGAAAACCCAAGTATATCATCTGAAAACCCTTCCAGGACATATTTGCACTGTGCAACTTAACATAAAGTAGGTCCATTCTGCAGAAAACTCAAAATGTCTGAGAGATATCATTTAAGATGCCAAATTTACCTATCTGCTATACACAGGTTTCAGGAGCCAGGAGGAAAACAAAGCTAAATATTTGCTCTCATGTCCACCTCCTGATGTTGATCTACCTAATTAAGCCCCAGCGTCCTTTCTGTCATGCACAACTCAATGGTTCTATGTGGTGGGTCACCATGCAAATTTTCTAAGAGAAAGAATTCCCAGAATTCATACTAAGTACCCCTTAAGTTCTTTATCTTCTAGACTTTACCTCACTAGAAACTTTATTAGGCTCATAGCACCCCTAGCCGCTGAGAACTTTACTTGCAAAGACCTTATTTCATTTGTTAAATCTATCCAAAGAGGATGATAATTCCCAAGAGAAATCAAACTGAGACAAATAGCCTAGGTCTCTATTGTGATAAAACTATCTCTACTAACATCATGACTAAAGAAACACACTCCTAGACTTCCCTGAAGCTGTCTAAATATGTAGAGAAGAAAATTGCCATCAAACATTTCATTCCTCCTTCACCCTAACACTTAGACAGGTTGCCTGGGCGTCTGTAAGAAGACAAGATCATAGTTCAGAAGATAACCATCATTATAGACATAAAGTTTTTGGTCAAAGGGATGGTAATTGATGCTCTGAATTCTTTCCTGCATCTTTCTCATTGTGATGCCTAGGTTGCCTTCCCTCTCTGTGTTTGTGTCATAATAGTAAAAGATCTCTTCTGTTTTGGTGTTCAAAGTGCGAGTAGCATAAAGAACTCCACATACCATGAAGGCATTCGAAACAGATGGCTTGTACTGCTTGGTAACCCAAGTGCTTATCACCTCAAGAGTGGTGTCATTGAGTTTACTAATCACTATGTTACCAGTGCTGGCCTCAGTTGCATAAATTGCCCACAGTGCTTGCTCATCCACAGCAAGGTCAATGTCTTGCCAATTCACATTAGCATATGAGAAGCGATTATTGTAGGCAGCCAGAGGGAGGGGCCGATTCACATCAACTACATTGGTAGTTAGATTAATTTTGGCAATGTTCCCCCCATTGTACCAATTCACATACAGGTTGTTGTTGAATGCTACTGTACCACCTCCTTGGCCATAGCGAATCCGATAGTCTCGGAAGTGGGAATAGATTAACAAATTGTCCAATGAGTCGTAAAGTCTGTAATACTCTAGAGCCCTTGCATCTGTATTCAAAGGTGCCACCCAGTACAGGGTTCTCTCTGGATGCTGAGGAGAGTAATCTCGGCCCCAGGCACCATATTTATAACTAAACCCCAGCCAGTTGAGCTGAATCACAGAAGGAGCGCTGATGTTCACCACGCCACCATGACTACAGCTTCCTATAAAAGAAAAAAAGAAAAGACATTCTTAGAGAAAATGGGTGATTAAACAATTTAATATCCTAAGAACCAAAATCAATCCTCAAAACTTTTCCCGCCATAGTTCAATAACAGTCATTTTCTAGAGGAGAAGAGCCACCCTTTGTTTCTGTCTCAGTGTGAGCCTACTGCCAGAGGTAGAGATCTGTGCATGTAGTATGAAAACTGCCTCATGTTTTCATCAGTAGGTTTTCAAATTGGAAAATGGATGTAATAGAATTCCATAAAGCCACATTTTAAAGTTTGATATCTCAGAAATAAGGGGGGAAAGTTGATATTGTGTACATTTTCTTCTCCCAGATCGCATTTTTCAAGTATCTTAATTTTCTGTAGCAAAATTGAGAAAGTAATATCATTCTAGGAACACATTCTTTCCTCATAAAGCCCTACTTATCAGGGTCAGCCCTAGGAAAAACTATGATTAATGAAAGATAATCCTAGGGGGAGTCTTCCTGCCTTTCCTGGGACACCGAGGAGGAGGAGGAGGAGAAGAAGGGAAGAAAGAAAGAAAGAAAGAAAGAAAGAAAGAAAGAAAGAAAAGAAAAGAAAAGAAAAGAAAAGAAGTTGTTTTTTTAAATACAGCATCTGATACGTCCAAACAGATAGTCCTATGAGAATGGGATTTCAGCCTTGAGAAGCTACAGAGTCATTTAGCAATGGACATCCCATCACCTAAGTCATTTGCTGACCATCTTTCCTCAGAGCTTTAGATGAGCCCTGCTCTTCATAACCCATGTGCTACTGCCCCCATAGAATGGCAGGCAAGTATTTCATCCTTCCCATTCTGACACAGCCATTGTACAAACATGTGTACAAACACATGGCACCAGATGCACTGATCTATTGAATCTTCATTCCATGTAACCCTTGGATAAGTTAACCCAGTGGGCAACTGGTCATTTATTTGTATACTCTCCAAAATGCCTGCCAACCAAAAGGGTTTGTGATATATATATATATGATTTCTCCAGCATCTTCATAACATCTATCCAAAGAACTGGACACACATTAACTGGTGTTATAACAAATATTGGTCTTTAAAACATAGTAAGATACTTTATTGGATAACAATGAAAATATCTAATGTTTGGTACATTTGAGGTCATTTTCCTTGTTTGCTGCTCCAATTATGGAGGGAAAAGGAAGGAAGGAAAGAAGGAAGGAAGGAAGGAAGGAAGGAAGGAAGGAAGGAAGGAAGGAAGGAGAAAGAGAGAGCAGAACATGAACGCTCTTTCTGGCTCTAAGTGCCCAGGAGGAAACACAGAGCCATGGAGGGCACAGGCATGAACTAGAGCCAAAAGCAAAGTTGCTCTGAACTGCCTGATACTAGCACCAGGAATTAAGGGGAACCAAGTGACAGCCTGGGTCCAAGAGGGAAAGACCCATTCCTCTCCTTGCTAAATGCTTTGCTCTCTCCCCCTCCCTTACTCAAGGACTGCTGGGAGGTGAAACCATTACTAGAAATCCTGCTTTTATTTTTCCAATCTGCTGGGACTTTTCAGTCTCAGAATTAAATACGTGCTCCTTAAATGCTCTCATAAATCCACAGTTGGTGGGAAAGCCAGCCAACCATACAACAGGTAGAGAAATAAAACCACACTGTACCCAACCTCAAATAATTTTGCATATCATTAAGCAGAACACAGTCACAGGTTTATTTTAATAATGCATGCACCATTTCATAAATAAAAAAGCAACGTGTGTTCAGCCAAGAGACTGTTCTCTGCTAAAGAAATAATAAATAAAATTATAAATTATTATTTCTTCCCCTAAAAGTGATCCCTCAGATGAATGCTTGTTTGCCTTTGTTTATGAAACAACGCATAAATTATTAAAATAAAGTTAGCAGTGTGTTCAGCTTAACGATAACAAAAACTGTTCCCATTTCCATAGGCTAAGGCTGGATTTTCTGCATAAAATACCTAGAAGAGAGCTTATTTATGCAACTACATTTCACAGCGAGGAAATCAAAGTCACTTCTCTTCTTTCAGGTTGGAAGACTTAAGGGTTGCTTGCTTCATTGAACCTGACTTTCCTGGAAAGAAAATATCCCAAACCAACAGTAACACAATATTTCAGAAAAGTTGATGATGCATATAACTTATCCTCATATTATTAGGGGTTTAAAGATAGACCAGCCTGTCTCCGATGTAAAATCTTTAGATATAAAGGAACCAAAATCCACTATTAATTCTGCTAAAATTACAGCAATAGTTCCATCGCTAAAACAATAATTCTACTTCAAATATAGTACTAATAGTGTTCCTACTGATAATAGGTCTATCATTTCTTAAGTTGACCAGAAATTTAAATTGTGCATGTTACAAAGATTAAACTTAAATGATGCTTCCATTTTTCCCCCTCATCTCCCAATCATTCCCAAATACTCATCTAATCTGTTTCATTACTTCCCTTCTGTCTCCTCCCCCCTTGAGATATTTTTAGTGCCCTGGATCTTGACAAAAGGAAGTAGAAATAGGAACTGAAGGGGGGCAACTGTTACTGACACAACTGCAACTGTGGCTTCAGCAGTGACAAGTCAGGGGGACAAAGGGTGGAGGGCTTCCCCAATGGCCAGAAATAAACCTTAAGGAAACTATCCAAACTGATGACCATCTTGGAGCCAACTCTCAGCAGAGTGCCACCCTCCTGTATCCTTTTTATTTGGATCTTCCACCCAAGGCTATATCCTAAGCCTATTTGCTTGGCTCAGCTTTATTTCACACCCTTCTCTACTCTTGCCTTCATGTCAAGATGCTAGATATATTCTACTCCCTTTATTGCTCATTTCCCTTCCCAACTTCATCAGGACCCTTTGGCAACAATCAAGTGTCCAGCCCATGATCCAAGAACTACCAAGGGCCAATGAAACATTTTGCGTGTGCTGGTGGAAAAGAGAAAAGCACCAAAAGTTCAGGATCCAGAGGATACTTCCAGCTGCTCTGTGAGCAAGGAAGCAAAGCTAACTAAGAGCTGATCAGGTGGATGCCTTGTTGGAACTGCCTTGTTGTTCCAGACACCACAGTGACACCCCCTTGTTAGAGCAGCTATGGACACACACCAGCCTAGCACAGAGTAGCTATTAGCAGACAGGCTCCAGTCTAAATCCTGACTCCACTCTTCAGTTGCTTAACGGTCTTAGACTCAGTTTCCTTAAGTCAAATAAGCAATGCCTACCCTGCAGGACTGTTAGGAAGAACAGGGATAAGGCTTGTAAATGCGACTCCATCCAGTATAGCCACCTTCATTATAATCACATCAGGGCATAGACTCTCGTTTACATGGCTCTTTCCTAGATAGTGGCTTCTAGGTGTTTCTTCACCCCTTCTGATAGTCCTAGCAAACATAAGAGGGCCTACCACATAAAGGAATAATCAAATCATTAAACCCAACCTCTCATTGATAAAACACTAGACATCCAGGCTGCTACACATCTGATGTATTTACAGAATGTGGAGCAATGAATTCTCTATGCAAAGGTATTCTCTTCATCATGCAATCCATTAGCGCCTGCTCTGGTCCTGAGCCTTGAAATGTGGCTAGGCAAACTTTTTAAACTAATAGAGTGGATTTTCCAAGCCAAACATGGTATGCCTACAGTGAATGCTTAATTGCAGGTCTGTCAGTGCAGAGTCTCACCCGATCAACTATGCTGTCTTATGTACTAAGACTAGAGAAAATATGGTTAGCTTGTAACAATCAGGTGATTAAGCCAGGTATAGTGGCTCACACTTTTAAGCCCCATACTTAGAAGCCTTAGAATATAGGCTTGACATGAATGTCAGGCAAACCTAGGCTACAGAGTGAAACCCTGTCTCAAAACATTTCAAAACAACCAAGGAATTAGGTGAGCAAAATGGTTATAATTGTAAGGAAAATGATAATAAACTGATTCTGAGTCACTGGATGTACTTCCAACACAACCCAGCATCTCTAAGCTTAGAAACTTAGCCTGCCTCTTTCTAGAGTCTTCTATGTCTCATCCACTCACCCACCATTTACTTATGTACCTTCTGTGGACCTACAAAGCCCAAGGTCCTCACATAACAATGTGACCCCTGAGAATTCTCACTATATATATATATATATATATATATATATATATATATATATATATGTATATATATATATTTCAAGAATATATTTCAATACGGTGCTGTCATTTAGATTCAGAGGGAAAAAAATAGAATGGAGTCAGTTGTTGGGGAAGGGGCCCATAAATATAAGAACAGTTATTTTAAGTTAGAAAGTTCTGTCAAATGATGTAGGAAAAGATGTTTTTGCAGCAACACACACATACCCACACACATGCAAATGCACACACATACCTCTCTCTCTCTCTCTCTCTCTCTCTCTCTCTCTCTCACACACACACACACATACACACACACACACGAACACATATACACAAACACACACACACTGCATACATTGCATTTTATTACAACTGACATATACCGGGTTCAAGCTGATCACTAGTTTAGCCCACTACAGCTGCAAGGGAGCCAAGAGAGTGTAAAGTTATTTTAGAGCTGAGATGCCTGCATACAGCCTTTTTTGTTGTTGTTCTATGCAACTCTGCAGGAAAAAAAAAAAAAGCAGACAGGCCAGATTTTTAAAGTCCCATAATAGTGAGGAACTTTAATTAAAGTCTCCACAGGCTCACAACTTTGTGGTGCCTGGGGATTTTCCAATTCTGCATTATCAACCAATCCAAACATGAGGAGAGCAAGTGAAAGAAATTGATTTAAAAACATGACAAAATTCAGCTTAATATAAACATCATAAATATAATATGAACAAAGCTGTAGAAGGGCCAAGTGACTTGGCAGGGGTCCAGGTGCAGCCAAGGTTGTGCAAAAGTGAGTGGAAGGCTGGGTTCACTTTGCTTAAACAACACAGCTGGGCTGAAATAGTTCACAGAAGTCTAAATGTAAAGGCCCAAGGGAAAGTTCTGGAAATATTTCTAAGGAAACTCACTCAAAAGGCCCATTTGCTTTCTTCCCTAAATGCTAAGCAATGGATTTTTCTTCGTCAATGCCACCCCTACATGATTGACACCTGACCAGGGACAGAATACGTGTTGCAGCATGGACTCTGTCACTTACTGCAGGTGTGCCTTCAAGAAAAGCTGCATCCTTCAGACTCAAGCCCCTCCACTGGGACATCAGAAAACTAAGTTAGAGGGCCCCAGTTACTCATTCTTTCTTTAAAATCGCCTCAGTTCCAGAAACCAGTGCCAGGAAAATCTATTACAAGAGAGATATTTGCTGGGGCCTGCCTGCTCATCTTTATCAGAGGTCATGACACTGCTTTGACTCCCGCCTTAAAGAGCTGTCTGGCCCAACAGAACCAGCTCCCACTTCTGACATGTTTATAACACTGATCTCAGACCTATTCAGCTTTAGTTTGTCTCTGAAGACAGAACACGGTCCTCACCTAAATGCCCTCTGTAAGTCAGATTAGAACAGACCTCTAACAACAATTGGAGAGACATGTCCACTGAACAAGACCAAAAGGCTTTTATAACTATAGTCCTAGCTGATTGAAGCCTTAAAGAAATGAGTTGCATTGGCGAGATCCAGAAATATACAGTGCGAAGGAAAGGGCTTATGAGAATTAGAATCCAAAAACACAACAAGGGCTTCACAATTTGATGACAAGCAATAGTTACCATTCAGGCTCAAATGCTTAAGACCCTGAGAGAAGTTCCTTTGGCGTGGTCTCTCTAAGGGAATGGGCTGAAGGATGTGAGTGATAGCCTGGCAGAAGCTCCTTCAGTGTACCAGGATTTAGCCCTTTCTCTGTTCAAAGCCAGGTTTTCACTTCAATTATCATGATTACTAATAATATCCATTGCCGGTGTGTGGATGCTGATTACAGAGCCCCGAGCTTCCCGAGCACTGTCTCATTAATCCCCATAGCAACCCTATAAGGTGAGCACAATTATTCTCCCATTTCACAAGTAAGATAAAGGATCTTTTCTCTGCAGCCACAGAGCTGGTAAAGTCGAGGATTCCAAAGCTATTCTCTCTGAGCTGCCACTCCACTGTTTCCATTCACCGATGAATTTAAGTACCTGCCTGCTCTGCCCCCACCCCTCCCTCCCACACACACTTATTGTTCCAGAGTTAACCTGGGGAACCTGGGAGAGAACGAGATCCTTTCCTGTTTGATGGGCAGCAAGGCATGCCCATAGCACGTGAGACCACACTCCCTTTAATTCTCAGTGACTTCCAGGACTCAGAATGTAGCAGGCACCCCCAGCATGCACATCAGAGGTGTGTGAAGTGCAGGGGAGTGTGAAAGGGAGGGCAAAAAGAGAGGAATAGCAGAAAAACAAAGGCACACACCCAACCTGTGCCTAACTGAGCCAATCGGCCCTTATCATCTACCAAAAGGCAATACCACTTAAAGATTCTGGATGCTCAACCATCCCCAGTTCCATAGCTCTTACCCTAACAGCTTTCCTGCTAGGCCAGTGCAAAAGGAATTATGTGTAGCTAGTGGGCTTTGTTTACAAAACACTTACCATGCTCTTCCTCTGGGAAACCCAGAATACTGTTAATAAAACCAGTTGAAAGTGGGAGAATTTAAAGTGTGGAAGAATAAACTCAGAACTGCAAAAATGCCCTGCTACCTCCATTACTATAATTCCCACCCCACTCCACCCCAAATCAAGGCTCATTATGGGGTCTCCCTTGGTTAAAAACAGATACAGAGCAGGCTTACCAGGAGCAGGAGGAGGGGGTGTGGCAGGCACAAGGTCACTTTTGGAGGCCTCACATTCTTTCAGCTTGGTCTTCAGAGCCAAGATCTGGCGGCGAATGCTAAGGACATTGTTTTGGTCTAGAGACTCCAGCTTCTCTACCAAGAGGGTCATATTCCTTATCTAAAGAAATAAAAATTCAGAGTGACTTTATATTATTGTGCAATTTCTTTCATAAACATTCTGGGGCTGAATTTGTCATTTAGTGAAACATTGCTACAGAATACACCAGAGATTCTTCTGAATGGTTTCATTTGGAAGAATACATTTTATGGTTTAGACTGAACGCCTGTCACATCTCAGGCAATGTGTGTGACAAGAAGAAAATGGCAAAGATTTTAACAGCTTTAATAATAGAGCACAGGCTCACTCCAGGCATTCACAAATGTCCATTAAAGTTCATTTCTAATAACCTTCCCCTATAAACTCGTGTTTACTCATGTTGTATTATAATTAAGTTTCTAATGAATGGTGAGGGCTAGGGAAAAAATGTAAATTCTAAAACATGTAACTAGAATTCTCAATTATAGGCCGTGTCATGACTGTGCTGGTAAATGCTGGTTGATGTAAATTACCCAACCATAACATTAATATGATAATCTTATCCATAGATCTTAAAAGACTTTGCTAAAACATATTCACAAGAAATACTTTTTGGCTTAATTCCCAAATGCTTTATTTTTCAGTATGTTCATTGAGAATTTTACACAATATATTTTATCCTATTCTTCCCCTCCCCCAAATCCTCCCTGATCCTCCCCCTGCACACTGGTTCAACTTCACGCTCTTTCCTTCTCCTAAAGAATGAAAATAAAGGGAGAAAGGCAACTAAAAACATGGAGCCCGATTTATGCTGTCAATCTACTCCTGAGCACAGGGTTACTCTGCAGTGTGGTTGATGTACCCAGCATCATTCAATTAAAGAAGACTAATTTAGGAGCTATCATTTACCAATAGCTTCTGGGCTAGGGGTGGGACTTTGTGCCCAACGCCCCTCCCTCATGCTCAGGTTTTCATCTTCCTTGAGCTTGCACACACTGTATGCATGCCGTCAGCCTTTGTGAGTTTGTTGGGTGTCTGCTCTGTTGTACCTGGAGAATGTTGTTTTCTTAAAATAGTCCACCACCTCTGGCTCTTATCATCTTTGTGCCCCCTCTTTCTGGGTAGGTCCCTGAGCATTGAGGTTGGTGTGGTAACCACATCCTATTCAGAACTGAATACTCCAGAGTCTTTCAATTTCTGCACATTGTACGGCTGTCAGTCTCTATGTTAATTACCATCTATTTCAAGAAGAAGCTTCGTTGCTGAGTGTTGAGTGATGCACTGATCTATGGGTATAGCAATATGCCATCCAGAGCTGTTTTAATGCTGTGTTGGACAAATCACCATCCCACATTTCAAGCTGTACTACAGAGCCATAGTAATAAAAAAAAAAATCAGTATGGCACTGGCATTAAAAACAGACACATGGATCAATGTAATAGAATTGAGGGTGAGATATAACTCCACACACATCAGTGGACACCTGACTTTCGACAAAAAGGCAGAAAATGCACACTGAAGAAAAGACAGCACCTTCAACAAATTACACAATTCCAGCTGGACTGCTGCATGCAGAAGACTAGGAATTGATTCATATCTATTACCTTGTACAAAACAACTCCAAACAGATCTACATAAGGCCTGATGCACAAGAAATTTCAGTATGTGGAGAATAACTCTAAGAGAAATAGGTGGTCATTCAAAAAGGGAAGATACCCACAATCAGGGAAACTGTGTTTCTAGCCTCATGAAGATAAATCCAGGACAGAGAAGATGCCTGACTTCAAGTGGCCAAAGACAAGTCATTAAGATTTATGGTACCACTTTCCATAAACCAGAAAGGTCATTTAGTTCTGAGGCAGAATTCTTGGTGTCCGATATCCTCTTCTCAGTCAATATGTTCCCAATACACTTAACTTATTTTGTAAGAATAGGCAGCCATCAAAAACAGAACATGGATAGACCTCATGGTCCTGAGACAGTAGCAGAATTAGGGTTGAGGAAAGAGATAGCCCATCCAGGTCAAGGCACTTGTTAAGTTACTGAATGAAAATTTTTTATTTTTGTTTGTTTGTTTGTTTGTTTGTTTGTTTTAAGACAGAGTTTCTCTGTGTAACAACTTTGGCTGTCCTGGAAAACTCTCTGTAGGCCAGGCTAGCCTTGAACACACAAAGATCTGCCTTCCTCGGCCCCACAAGTGCTGGGGTTAAAGGAATGTGCCACCACTCCCAGCCCCAAAATACGTTCTTGATATACTAAGAGATCAATCATTCCTTACCTCCACTTCGAGCATGTCAATAATATGTGTACTTCCAACAAAATTCTTCTTCAGCTGTAAGACCAGTTTTTGCATCTCCTTCACTTCCAGCTTGATCAACTCAAAGTCCAGTTCTGTGTAAGAGATGCTGTCCTTCTCCATGACCTCTACTCGGACCGTCAGGTTCAGGAGCCTCTTCTCATACACACTTATTAGCTGGACATACTCCTTCACCTAGAGGAGAAACAAAAAGCTTATGTCAACTCACAGAGTGATATCAGGTAGACTTCCTCTACTACGAAAGATGTGAAGGTTATTTGATCCTTGTCAGTCGCTGCAGAAGAATGCATTTTTTTTTTATCCAAATGCAAACTAAAAATACCACATTACAGAGGCGTTTGGTCTCACGTATACTGAAAATAATCCGTATGTATATTTTAATCTCCATTTCAAAGCCTGAGGATGTTAGCTCACTAGACTGAACCAGTTGGGATCATCTCTCTTCTCAGCTCATTTGCTCAAAATCAGAGTTTCTCAGCTTTGGTGCTATTGACATTTCGAGCAAGTCTTTTTCTTGTGGGGTTCTATACAGTACCTTGTAGGATATTCAGTTGCTCCCAGTTATGACAATCAAAAAGTGTCTCAAGACATTACTAAATGTACTTTGGGGACAATCACTACCTCTACCAGCCTTTAGTTTAGAGCCATTGCTCTCTCTAAGTCTCAGTATTTTCTAGAAGAGAAGAAATGCACTGAGTAGAATCATTCCTTTGTGAATCATGTGCCAAGAATTTTGAGCCCCTCTGCCTTTTACAAAGAAGGATAAGGACCCAATTTTCTATACAGTTTGTGAGTGTAGGCACAACTGCAGAATGCACATTTCATTAAGTGAGCTCACATTTATTCTAAGAACTGATTATTGCAATCAGACCTTTAAATTACACATTTGTTGCATACATTTGAATGTCTGATCATTAAGTTAAGGTTCCAAAAATTCCCTTGGTGGTTGAGTGTATAATTGGAATCTCCAAAAGGATATTTCAATAAACAGTCAGGGACACTTTTCTTGGTATGTGATCTCTAAAAGAAATGTCATGGCTTTTTCAAAGACCTGCTCATTAAAAAGTTGCTGCTTTCAGTTTCTTTTTTAAAATGTGAGCATAAGTAATACTTCTCCCCAAACTGCACTGATGTCAAGTGCCTGGATGAATTCAGACAGATGTTGACCCGTGGTCTCTCTAATGACAAAGGCAGCCCTAACTCCTGTCATTGTAACCCTTCCACTTAACCTCACCATGAAAATTAGAATAGACTCATAGGCCATGGACCTTCAGAGCTAGGGCCTCAGGAAAAGAGGTGTCTAATGAACTTTGGAACTGCAGCCCTTGGCACAACTACTGTATCTCCTCAGGCAAGCGATGTTCGCTGCCATCAGACACTCCATTACTCAGTGGCTGATAGGAATCATGATATGGTTGTGTATGTAGGTAGTTTTTTAAAGCATGGGAGGTGCATATAACAAACAAGCTCCCCTCCCAGGACCCCCCAAAAATAAGCACTGACATAAGGTCTTCAGGTTTCAACTTCTTTTAAAAAAAATGGTCACAGAACCTTGCCTGTGGTAAAAATGTAATAATGTAGCGATCCAGTGCGGAAATGGAAGTTTGAGAAATGAATGAGCTTGGTGGCATTTGGCCTCGCCAGCTCTTGGAACAAATGAAACAGCCTCAGCTTTCCTGGAACACTTTGGTGGCACATTACAGCTCCTGCTCTGAGCAAATGAGCGATGCAACAGTCATCTCTGCTAAATAGAATGCGGTCCCTCAGCCACCCCACCCCACCCAACCCCCATTCTCACAGAAACCCAAGGCATGGCCTAGAGTTTGTGGCCTCTGAGAATTTGTGCTGGGCTTTCCTTAAATTCAAATGTAAAACAAAAGGTCTCTCTTAGTCTGCCAGAAAGTGTTGAAGGGCAATCCTTTCTGCTGACATTTGGAGAAGAGCTGAGTGGTATTCAGGAAAAACTGGAATTATCCACAATTATGGTGGGCAGGAGAAAATCTGAAGATGGGCCAGAAAGATTTCACACATGAAATGTGCAGTTTGTATAGACTTTGTGCATGGAGATGGCTCAGGCAGCTCTGAGAACCTGAGGATTTGTCCTGAATAGTCTCGGCTCAGTAACAGCAGGCCAGCTACCCAGTGATGAGTCCAGCCCCAAACCACTGGCATGTAGCATCTTTAGCACATTTCTCCCTCCTGGATTTAGAATCCTTGTTCTGAGCAGAGAGAGGAGGCCCAAGTGGGGAGTTTGTCTCAAGAGGATACTTGTCATGTCTAAAGACATTTTGGTTGTCACATTGAGGACTGGTCAAGTGCTACTACTGGCATTTACAGGCCAGGGCTGCTGTAAAATGTGCTAACAGAGATATGGGTCTAATATGGAGAAGACACATAGCTGGAGCAACATCTTTGCCCCAATTTCATCACTACAGCCAAGTGTAAGCCTGAGAACATTCACCACACTTGCCTTCAAATCACCAGACTAAGATTCATCATTTTATTTTATTGGTATCCACTTAACTATGTCATGGATACATACATACACATATATGTATATATGGTTTATTTGGAGTCTATTTTGAGATGCTGCTGTTGTTTCTTACAATTAATGTGGCCTTGTCATAAATAAAGAGATAATATGGCTGATTATCTGGCTAAATAATTAGCCTGGTTCATAGGTCTATTGGCTCCCCAAAACCCATGTTGATAACTGTAGCCAGATCACTTGATATAAGTAAATGGACTTTGAAACATACTGTTATTTCCAACATATTCTTAAAAGCGAATGTAATTAGGTTAATTGACCTTGAAAATATCATCAAAATGTGCAGTATTTTGGTACAAGAATACTGCCTGAGCTCAAATCTAACTTCAGTACCCACTGGGCAAATCACTTAAATTCTCTTAAGTTTTACTATACTTTCCAAAACAAGGATAACGACATCAAGCTTGCAGGATTATTAGAGACCAGAGATTGTGTACACTAGGGGCCTCACTAATAGATGCTCTATAAATTCTAGAAATGAATAGAGAAATGGCAATTTCAGTGTTTTTTTCAATCTGACCTTTTAATTTACTTTTACTCCACTGCACAAAGCATTGCTCAATCAATGTTGTTTGTTTATAAGTTGTTCAAATATCTCCCAGGCTGCCTCAACCTTCTCATGCATGAGCATCTATTAGCAAATGTGTCATATTAAACGACTTACCCCAAAGACTAGGAGCCTTGAGAGAAAGAAAACAAAACAAACAAACAAACAAAACCTGAGCTGCCTTTTATGTCATCTCCTTCCTAGGTGTGGCCACACAGGGTGTGTCATAAGGAATGGAAAAATCTAAAAGGCTTTCGGTATTTTCTGCAGAGGCAGCTCCTGACTTCGCTGTGTACTGACAGATAATGAATTAATGGAAGGCAGTCTCAAGCCTTTCACCTCTCAGAATGGGCATTCCCCCAGGTTCCTAGATAAATGGTGATTTCCAAGACAGCCTGGAGACAGCTATAATAATTCACCCAGAAATCCAGAAGCCCTCAGCTAAAGAGATAGCTCGGGATTTGAAGGCATAACTGGCCTAGTACATATCTTGGGTCTTCTCAGAAGAGTAATAACAGCCTAGACAGGTGGGAAAGATCTGGCTTGATTCTGAAGGCTCAAAACCCTGACCTGAATATAGTAGCCAAGAGAGGAATGACCTCGGGGGAAGTCCCCTTTCCCATGTGAATGTTGGGTTTTCTGTCATTAAAGTGGAAGGGAGGAGTCCTGCCTATCTCCATTAAAAGCTTGCTTGAAAGAGTAGGGATACCTAGAAGCACTTGGACAGATGCCAATGAAGGTCACCACTGTTATAACTGGTGCCATCTACCATAGTAAATCAGCCCTGCAAACCTCAGCTGATAGTAAACTCCTCTGTTAGGCTTCCATTTGATTTGTGGTGGGGTCGGGGTAGACAGACGAACTGCTGACACCTTCAGAACTGAAAATTGTCTCACCTATGCTGTCCCCATTCTCCTCCAATTATTAGCAAAGCAGGTGCCACCTGGTCATGCCCACTTAGGCACTGGAACTAAATGCCCCACATTCACAAACCTGCCAGGCCACATACTCTCCCTGAAGTGGCTTGAGGTTTCAAACTGTCCTTCACACTCCTGCCAGCAAAGATGCCATACAAATCAGGGGCTTCCACGATTTCAAAGTAAATGACTCCAACTGAAAAAGGTCTTTACCTAGGATTTTCCTCTACTTGTTATGTTTTTATGCATAACTTCTTATCTCCACTTGATTATGCTGGAATAAGGCTATGAATATTAATGGCTGGAATTTATAATTTAGTGCTGTGCCTTTTCTGCTGATTAATTCAAGGACATTTTATTTCTTGGGAAGCTAGGTTCCTGGAGTAGTCAAACACATTTTCCTGGACACTCATTTTAACTTAGAATATTTATCTACCAATTCAAGTTGAAAGCAGGGTCTCAGGATTGCCGTAATTTTTTGTCTTAAAGGATAACTACATTGGATGTTGAGGTAGTGGCTATACTTAAATTGCTAAGGAAAACTTATTTGGCTGCAGTAAAGCCAGAACTCCTTGTAAATTGATGGGGTTGTATTAAATAATGCATAATGTGATTATATTCTAGCCTGTACTTCACCTGGGCGTAAAACAGGAGCCTTCCCAGTTGATTTGTAGCGTGGCAAAAAGCTGAAATGGGGTCGAAACTGGAATGGCAAGTCGCATTGCTCCAACAGGCTAAGAGAAAGGCAAACCCTTTAGAACAAATTCCTGCAGCTGCGCAGAGCAGAAACCAGAAGGTTCTAACCAGGGTTTTCCCCAAGGCCAAGAGACCTATTAATCTCCACTCAAATTCCTAAAGAAGCCTATAATTTTTGGTTTCATGGGAGACATGTGGAATGAAATGTTACTCTTGTGACAATCAAAAATAACTCCCAAGAAAGAGGGGAAAGAAGAAAGGGGGGATTTACACAGATTTAAATGTATGCATCATTAAAGGAGGAAGGAATGTCAAAGAGGTAAAGAAGAAAAGCAGGAAGGTAAATTGAGAATGGGAAAGAGAAGATTTGAAGGAGAAAGGAAAGGAGGAAGAAAACCCAGAGGAGGAGGAAGAGGAGGAAGAGGAGGAGGAGGAGGAAGGAAGGAAGAAGGGAAAGAACCATCTAAAGGTGAGAGAATACCAACAAGAGCACAACAATAAAAAGAATCAAAAAGGGAAAATAAGAAAGCTATGGAAGAATGAACAAGAGGAAGAATTAAGGCAAAGTGAATAGGAAACCACTGGGAACAAAAAATGGAATAGGAATTGAAGAAAAATATGGCAGAGAAGTAAGACAGACTAGAACCAAAGAGGACAGAGAAGAGGGGAGAGAAAACAAATCAAAACTGGAAAGGTGGGAAAAGGCCAAAGAGGAGAAACCACCAAGCAATCAAAGCTGCAGGCTGGACCAGAGGGGTTTCCCATTTTTTCCCCACAGTGTGAAGAACAGCATTTTTTTTTTCATGAAGTAAGTTTTTCGACTAAACCTTGATCCTGCTCTCTTCCTGAGTTCTACTAGTTCCTGAGCTCAGAGATTTACTATAAATCAACTCATTGTTTGAAAAGAAAATGCTTACCTTAGAAAACTCTCTCTCGAATTTCTGAGAAAGGATGTGAGCTGTGTACTCTAAGCGCTCCACTCTGTCAGCGGGAAAGGCGGTATCCGGCAGGGAAACAGAACACTGGCAGGTCCCATGGCTGTCCACAGACCCAGTGAAATTGGAAAGTGGCTGTAAGTAACAAAAGATGAGCATCAGTAATAAGCTGGGAAATGAACCTTTTAGGCATCAGAAATGACAGAAATTTGCTTGTCAAAAGAGTGATTGGAGGCAAACTAGTAGAATCCAACATATCAATGAACAACATCACAGAAACAAGCCAAACCTCATCTCCACCCATTGGTTCAGCCACTGTGTCAGTAGCTTGTACCAAAAGGAAGATTCCCCATGCTTGAGGAGTCTTAAAGAAATCACTGCTGTCTCTGTGCAAAGAAAGGGAATAAAGAGGGGACACAAGAGACATTTAAGGGACTAATAAATTTGCACATCTGTTCTACTGTTTGCAGGATGTGACATCTCTAGTTCATATCCTCTTCTATGAAATTGAGACCCTCTGACTGATGGACCATCCTCTGGAGTAAGCAAGCTATGTGAGCTGACTGTCTGCACACACACACACACACACACACACACACACACACACACACACACACTTTTACTCCAATCCCAGCCCAGTTTCTCTCAATTATAATAAAAAAAAAAATGAAGGTTTGTGGACCATGGTAAAGATATCCAGTGAGAATTCAACTCTCCTCTTCAGCTGGGAAATTATAAAATTTGCATTTTTTTCCAAATGGAAACAAGCTATCTATTTACTCAAAAACTGAGCAGTGTATGAGTTTGTATCTCACTCACAAATTTCTCTAAGCTTACCACTTGCAAAGAAAAAAAATTAAAGTATCTGAAGTTTCTTTAAGATATTCAGGCTCACACTTCGATGCCACTGCATATTTTAAAGTGACAGGTTTGAAAGATTCTGTTTTCCTTCTGTCCCCTTTGAACTACCCCAAGGGGATCCTAGCACAATTAACATTTTTCATTACTACTATTGCCTTGCAGAGTGAGCTTTGTCAGCCAACTGGCTGAGCCTTTTAATGATCTCATCGGAAGGCCAGCCCAAAGCTCACCTATGGAGCATCAGCCTGAAGGGACTCTTTATGAAACTGAAGAGGAGAGAGCAGTTGTCAGTCTGGAGAGATTCTAGCCATGCCTCAAAAGTTCACATCAGCTGGTGACAGCTGAGTGTATCTGCTCCACACACAAGCTACCCTACTGATCTTCATGAACAAACTTGTTCTCAGTATTAGATGTTCCTGTAATCGAGATTTGACCCGTCAGTGACTCGTAAGGGTAGTGACTGTGCTAGTTTTTAAATGAACTGAGGCTTCTCTAAAATGATTAGAATGAAGTGTGTGTGTGTGTGTGTGTGTGTGTGTGTGTGTGTGTGTGTGTGTGTGTTATATCTGTCTGTCTGTCTGTCTGCATGTGGAAGCCAGAGGACAACCCTGTGCATTTAGTAGTCAACATTTCCCTTTTTTCTTGAGACAATCTCTCATTGGCCTGGGACTCACCAAGTAGGCCCAGCTGCTGGCCAGTGAGCCTCAGCAACCCTCCTCACGCTCCCTCCCCAGCACTGTGACAACAACCTCACACTACCTCATCTGGCTTTTAAATTTCGGGTTCGGGAGATCAAGCTCAAGTCTCTTTGTTTGTCATCACTTTACCTTTTACTGTGTTCCCTTACCAGCCCTCCATTCCAGGAAAAGTCTTGGCATTGACCTTTCTTGTGGAATCAGATCCCTCCAGCATAAGGATCAGGGAAAAAAGCATAGGACAAGCCTATGCTGCACATGGAGCAAGGGGTTAGAGTGGGGAGGGGGAGGGTCTTTGCAAAGAATGAATAAGGACTGGAGAATACATGCCAGGAGTCCATCAGAGAGGCTGGATCCTCTTGGACTAAGATCTATCACTCCATCTAAAGACAGAAAGACTCTTGCATAGGTATGCCAAGTCTTTTACAAGCTTTTGAAGAGATGCCTTATTATAATAACTATCTAGCAAAGAAGAGATCTTGCATTGCACTGACAAGAGGAGGTTAATTAGCTTCACAAGGCAGGGTAGACCATTCCTAGAGTTCTCCGAGAAGCCCTGTCAGCTCAGGAAACGGGAGACATCATCAAACAGTCCCTAGACAATCAACTAGAAGCCACTAGCCAGCAACTTTCAGTCCTGAAGTTCACCTGAAAGACACGCAAATAATTATGAGCCTTGCTGACAGCCATTCCTCTGGCTTCTATTGAACATCTCTGTCCCACCGCTGTGGACTCCATCCTGCTTATCATCAGCCCAGCGTGCTCGGCTGACATCAAAACGGTCCATAAGTTTGATCAGTGTCTCCCATTAGAGATATTTCTGCTCCTGGAATTCAAAGACAATGAAGCTAATGGTGATGAGTCTCTCTTCAGTGAATGCTTAAACTACATGAGTGAAGCGTGGGAATGGGATGCAAAGACAAGTGCTTGTCCTCTTGGCCTTTGAAAGGATGCATGATCCTCTTGTGGAGGGCAAGTAGAACCCTTTGGGCCCCACAAGAGTGACTGTACTACAAAGTTCGAACTCGGAATGTATTCAGTTAACAGTTACTAAGGTCTATAATACCCCATGCTCTGGAATTAAAAGTTGATTAAGACCAATTCTGGCTCAGTCAGGCTCACTTTCATTCTGAATGCCCTAGGGACTTTTCCAACAGCTTCATACCCTGATGGCAAAGGCACCCAGACCATTGTGGTTCCAAAACTGCCAGTGACTCTGAGGAGCCTTCCCGACATCTGTGAGAAGAAGCGGCCACTTCTTTGGAGGCACGCATGGCATTGTGAGCCCTCCAGCAGACGGTGTGACTCACATTGGTGATTTAAGGTCGCAATTGGCTCTAATTAGCAGCCAAGTCTAAGTGCCCACAAAGATTCACGACGTAAAATAATAGTACTCCACTTTCAGAAGTACAGAAAATGATACGTTTGGAACTTGCTCAATGACAGTTATAAAAGGGTTTTCCACTACTTTCCAACAAGCTCATCAAGCTGACAGCCAGCCCTAGAAAATTAGGTTTATAGTGGAATTGACACCTGGTCCACTATAAAAGGAGGTTGATGCCTGACTCACTCACCCCAAGCAGATAAGCAAACAAGGAAGGAAATTGGAGCCTCTAAGTACAATTTAACTACTAGTTCTTACCTACTTTTAAATATTTGCCTTCTTACTAGACAGTGGGCACTTCGAATTCCTCTGTTCCTCACTGATATTTTATTTTCTATTATTGCAGTTGATGATGTTACACGGAAATGCTGGCTTTTGATTGGTTGTGAACCTTTTTGACAAATTCTTAACCACATCTAACAGAAATAAAATAGCCCGTTCTGATTGTCCCCAGAAATTGTTTAGTACCCCAAGATAAGATTTTTGGCTACTGAGAAGCCGGTATGACTGTGATTCTCTAAACTTGATCCCCTTTTAAAGACAATTTTCATCTGTGCCCTGGAAACACAGAACGCTGCATGCAGTGGGATGGTTTTCACAACAGGCTCCTTTGAAATGAGTTAAAACCTGAATGAAACAACTAAAGTGTATGAATGGATTGATCTGGGAGGTAAAATGTCCCAGGGGACTCTAAGTCAATGACCCCTCACCATAGTAAGCCTCATATTTAACTCTAAAATGGGACCCTTACTCTTACCTAACTCTTGCGGGTTAAATAAGATGCTTTGTGTATTAACCTAGTCTTGGCATTCATTGGGCATTCACTGGGCATTACTGATGCCCTTTTCCTCTGGGTCCCATCCAAACCATTTGTTGATCACACTTTCATTGTCCTAGATTTTAAAGAAACTAATGTAAATACCCCCCTCCCCCTCTCTCCTCTTTTCCTATTTACCCTTCCAATCAGACAAGTTCATGAAAGTGGCTGGCTAGAGGATCTCTGAATGAAATGCCTAGTTACTTCTAAAGAAGGCACTTTGAGGAGTTAGGAGCACTCAAGCACAAGTCACCCTCAGCAAGACCAACCTGGGAAGTTTTGCAGAGTAGGACTTCTGCAGAAAGCCTGACCAATACAGATGCAGATGCATGCAGCCAACCATTGGGCTGAGCATGGGGAATCCAATGGAGGAGTTAGGGGAAGAATTGAAGGAGATGAAGGGGTTTGCAACCCCATAGGAAGAACAACAATATCAACCAACCAGACCCCCCCCCCCCGCCAGAGCTCCCAAGGACTAAATCACCAACCAAAAGTACACATAGAGGGACCCATGGCTCCAGCTGCGTGTGTAGCAGAGGATAGCCTTATCTGCGATCAATGGGAGGGGAAGCCCTTGGTCCTGTGAAAGCTTGATGCCCCAGCATAGGGAAATGTAAGGGTGGGGAGGCAGGAGTGGGCAGGTGGATGAGGGAGCACCCTCATAGAAGCAGGGGAAGGGGGATGGGATAGGGGGTTTGTGAAGGGGAAACCGAGAAGGGAGATAACATTTGAAATGTAAATAAATAAAATAACCAATTAAAAAATAGTGTATATATATATATACATATACATATATGTGTGTGTGTGTGTGTGTGTCCAGAGGTAAAGTGGACAACTGTTTCCTGTCCCGCATCCTGTAGCTCTTTCATGCCTCTCTTTATTTTTTTAAAGGAAATTCAATGAGTTCTCACCCCCAAAGAATTAGGCAAACCAAGTGTTGTACATCGGGAGCCTCTCTAGGCTGATCCCTATGAAACATGGACCCTTCATTCGTTCATTTTACTGCTGTAGTTGTTTGGCACTGGAAACAGTCCCAGAAATTCCATATTAAAAAAAAATTGAAAAGAATTCTCTTGGGAAATGAACACATACAGTGTTGTTTTCCCAAGATTAATAATTCCTCTTCTTATAACTGACATATGTATTATGAATGAATGTACGTATGTATGCATGTATGTGTACATATGTGCTTGTGTGTGTATGCATATGTGTGCATGCATATGTGTATGTATGTGTGTGTAGAGATAGTATATGTCTTTCTCTACTACTTGTCACTTAATTTTTCTTGAGATAAGATCTATCACTGAATACAGAGATCACCAATTTGCTAGAATGGTTGGCAAGTAAGCCCTAGGGATCCTCCTGTGTCTGCCTCCTCCAACCAGTGCTGGGGTTGCAGATGAGTGCCTCCTCGCCTGGCTTCCTAAGTGGGTGCTAGAAACACAGACATTGGTCCTCGTGCTGGTGTGGAAGGTGCTTTACTGACCATTCCATGACCTCGGTCCCATCACCCATCTTCCTTATAAACTAGGTGCAGAGGAACTGTCAAGGCTCCAGATGTTGCCTGGAGAGTCTCACTCCCTCAGAGTGTGCTACCTCTGAGCAGCAAATCCATTGGAGTGACTGGAGTGGCAACTCTGGGCATCCCTCTCCTGACTCTCTCATCCCAGACAGCGTATTAAAGTCAACTGGACACTTTTTAAATGCCCGAGTTATAAACTCATATGCTGGGTAGAAACAAGGATTCTGATTTTAAGATTCTCCTCACCACTGATCCTGCAAGTCACCCTGGGTCGAGAACCTCTTTAGAACATACCTTTCCCCAAACACATTAGCTAGAAAACTGGGCTGTTGTCTCTCCTGCTAACAATTTAATTACTTCACTCGGGTTTTAATTCATTTTCCCCGGCATCTCCAGTGAACAGAAAGAGTCATAAATCCTTTAAAGTGCCCAGGTCTAGTCAACCATGAAATTGTATTCAGGTCCCCCAAAAAGTGAGCAGAAGGAAATTGAACAGAGCTCACCCAGTCTCAGCAACTCCCTCACCTGAGACACAGTCCCACCTTCTGCCCAAGAAGTGCCTCCCGGAGGCAACCAGGCAGCTGTAGCCTGGGGTGATGTTGGAGGTGTGGTCAATTCCCGGGAATGTGCAGAGGTCAGAGTTGTCCGGGAGGCAGAGCCAAGGCAGAACTGAAGGGCCAGGAGAAAGAGAAGGCTGTAACTCATCGTGCCTTCTAAGTTAAGATGCTGGCTTCTTCCCAGAGTCTCAGGGCTTCTTATAGCTCCCAGTGGGGATTTCCCCATGGCCAGCGTGTGAAGAAAGAGGAAGTAGCCACGGGAACATGTGACCCACCCTAGGAGGGTCGGGACATCCGCAACCTGAGTCCTGTCCACACCTTGCACCAAGCCCCACTCTGTGGCCTGCCCTTAGATACAGGCCCCCCTCCCCACCCCCAACAAATATTAACTTACATAAATTTCTTCAAGCCAATATCTGATTTCTAACTTGATACTTCCTTGAAGGAGACAGAATCAAAGTAGCCTTTGTAGATGAGATAGAGTTTAGAGGCTCCTAGGGGGAAAAAAATAGTAACCTTTGTCCTTCTCCTAGAAATGACTTCTGGGTATTTGCTCCCATTTTGAGGAATTCTGTTTCCCAGAGAGAGTGGTATGGGCTCACTTTATTTTTTTTTCTGAATATTTTTTTAATTAGGTATTTTCCTCATTTACATTTCCAATGCTATCCCAAAAGTCCCCTATGCACTCCCACCCCACCCCCCTACCCACCCGCTCCCACTTTTTGGCCCTGACGTTCCCCTGTACTGGGGCATATAAAGTTTGCAAGTCCAATGGGCCTCTCTTTCCACTACAACTTTCGTCTAAGATATCTGAAGACTTTCTCTTCAGAACCTGCTGCCCAGGTCAGCTCTGGCCTGCTCCTTGCCTTATATCCTTCTATACCAAGTTCTCTCAACACCCCTACCAAGATTTTGTTCTCTAGAAATCCAACAAGACTCTGCACTTTGTGATTCTAAAGGAAAAGAAGTAGCCCAACCGAATAAGAGACCCAGATGGCCCATGGATTATTCCTCCAGGTCAGGGTAGTGCTCCCAACCCAACCAAAGTAGTCCAACAGAAGGATTTCTCTGACCTCCTTGCTACCCACTCTGTGTGGACTAGCCAGGTATTTAGGACTCACATATCACTTTTCACACTAGTGAAAGTTGCTAGAATGCCTTCTGTGTTACCCAGTTGACCTAGCCCTGTGCTAGGTCATTGTGTATACCTTTATAACCTCGGCTTTCTTCTCTGCAGAGGGAAAAATGTATTGGCCTTAATGTTAAAACCTAGCTCTGTCACTCAGGAGTCAGTGACTTGGGCATATCATTTTGCCTCTCTATAGTTCTAACAATCCCTAAATTAATAGGATTTGGTGAAATGGTTTCTTAAAAGTTGCTTGGATGCTTTAAAGTACTATACAAATGTCAAAATTCTTCTAGTCTTGTGTTTCATTTCCAAGAGCCCGGATTATTATGTAAGGTTATAGATTTTGAAACAAGAAAGGCAGACTGAGATGATCCTAAGCCCATGCCAGGAGCATTTGGAAGAGCCTGGTTTGTGGGGTTCTTTCACAGCTTAACCTCATAAGCTCCGGGAACTCTCCAAATCAACATGGTGCTGGTGTGAGGAGCCCAGTGTGTGATTCATATCCTCAGGGCAAGAGGTAGACAGAAAAAAATGCAAGCAGGAGATTGGGAAGAAGAAAGAAGAGATTGGGGGTAGGGGGAAGCAAAATAAAAGCAAGTCTATATTTTTAAGTACCCCCCCAAAGCCCCCTTGGACTGTTTCCCCTGACTTACAGGGACTGAATGGACATACCACTAAGAGGAGTATCCACAATTTCAGAATTCACTTGATCTCAACACTTATGGTGTTGCCTTTACCTCTACCCACACTGAAGCATCTTTGTCAAGTCATCTGAGAGTATCTACGCAGGCCAATGTTATACCTGGTCCATGGAACATGGGATTGGAAGCAGCTAAAGGAGACCTTGGAAGAACAAGGATGCAATGCTAGAAGCAACATCATCCACCTAACATGATTCAAAAGGAAATCTGTGGTGAAGGACAAGACCAGAGACAGTAGACTCAAGACTAGCTGTTCAAAGAGTAAGAAACTATTTTTAAGCTCATATGTCTCTTATTGTTCCCTAAACACAGTTTCATGTTAAAACATCAATAAGCAACAAATTAGTTTTAGCATCAGTAGGCCCTATACATATTTGGGATATATTAATAATAAAATAAATGCTGTCAGTTTAATATTCAAACTGAACTAGATGTCCCTTTTTTTTTTCCTTCTGGGAACTCGCTATTGAAACAGGATATGGACTGTGAAATTCATTATTCCCTGTCGGAAGTCATCCAGCCTTGGCTCCTTTAACAAGATGCTCTAGTCTCACCAATGCTTAGCTCAAGACAGATAAAGTATAGGACATTTGTGAGAAAGAAAACTGATGTGCTGACTCCATTATACTAAGATTGAATGCTATGGATGTGGGATGTACACAAGAGATCATGCCTTTGCCTCCCATCTCTGGTCCTTTCTTCCTCCAGATTCCTACCAAAACAAAGGGTAAAATCCATTCTCATTTGCTGGTAGCCCCTGCCTGTAACTATAATTAGCTTTCCTTATCCCTGTTTTCAAAAAGGATGTTGGATTCCTTGTCAGAAAAAAAAAAAATCTCATTAACGATGGCTGCCTGTTGTCATGGCTACCTTTGAAGGCTTCTGTGGTGAGTCCTCTAGAAGACCCCTTACCAGAGGGGTTGCAGCTCACAGAACCCTGGCAGCAGTTCTGCCCAGCACAGGGATGACTTAGCCAAGAGAAGCAGCATCCCATTGTGCTTAGAAGATGCTTTGTTCCTGGATGCCTCCATGTTTTCCAACGTATTTGGTAGCCTCGAATACACAAAAGCGTCAGTGATGCCTCCACAATGAGATTGTTAATAATAATCATTTGATGAGCTCCTCTGCAAACACCTTTGTTATAAGAAACAACAAGCTTCTTGTTATTTGACAGTCTCAAAAATATAAGAGAATTAGCAGGGCTGCAAAGCAAGCATTGTTTTATTTATAAAAATGTAGCCCAACCTGGCTTCCCCTTAGCATAAGGGGTCACTGAAATTCACACACAGCATTCCTCACTGACAGCTTGAATGTTATTATTTATGAACTTATTGGGATACTCCCCAAAGCTGTATTTCCTGAGCAGGTGCAACATATGAGGAAGAGATTCGAATAGATATCACTTTAATTTAATCCTCCTATCATTAAAAAATAAAATGCCAAACTCACTTTCACATGCTATCCAAAAGAGGCACCTATAGAGTATGCAGTGCATACAAAGACAACAGAGATAAGGTTTAGTCTACAGATTGACAATAGAGGCTGTGTTTAGGTGACCATTTCCATGTGGGTTGTTTACATCCCTGGAAATAACCAAATCTTATTAGAAATATCAACAACCAAGTATAAAAGACAGCCTTCACTCTTTCTGAAAAGCACCTTTCGTTAATAAGTGTACAAGAGCCCAGTCCATGGAGCTGCATAACCTATTGTAAGTGCTAAAGAAAAAAAAAAAAAGAACTTGACCCCAGCGCTGGGCAGGTGCAGACAGATGAAATCTGGAGCTCAGTGGCCATCCCTCCTAGCCTACTTGGAGAATTTCAGGCCAGTGAGAGACCCTGACTCAAAACAAGACATGTACAGCACCTAAGAAGTGATACCATAGATTGACCTCTAGTTTGCACATACATGAACACACCACACACACACACACACACACACACACACACACACACACACACACATACACAGAAAAGAGAGAAAGAGAAGATGGACGAGGGAAATAAAGAGAAAGAAAAGAGAAAAAGAAAGAAAAAAGAAAGAAAGGAGGGAGAGAAGGAATAAAGAGGGGGAAAAACAAAGAAAGAAAGGGAAAACATATATTTGCTAAAGAAAGTGTCTAGTGATTTTCAACAGCAGACCCTCTAAGGGACTAAACAAACTGAACACAATGCCAATTGTTTAAATTCTGAAATTACTAAACAGACCATGGGAGACCTGTGTAGGTGGGCTAACCAAGAACTATCCACATGTCAAATGTCTAAAGAAAGAAAATCCTTGTGTGAATCTCCAGCACCTAGACCAATCACTATTACCTGATACTCAATAAGTGCACACTAAGAAAAATACTGAATGAATGAATGAGTTGATTGAATAAGGGTTATGAGGGAGAGAACACACATTGTATATCAGTGTTGAAGAAAGGGGAGTAAAATTGAAGCCAGAACCTTTAGTAACACGAGTAAAGACTGGGCACCTGAATTCTCTCCAAGGTCAGGATTTGCCCATGCCCTGGCTGTCTTGTGTAGTCAGGCCTTAGAACTCATGCTTGGGTCAACCTTATTCTTGGGTCACTGTTCCTCAGTCTAATGCAGACCTCCTCAAACCAACATTTCCTATACAGACCTTCCTATACCAGAATCTACCTAGATTTAGCTATCCTATCATAAAGTAGAACATGCAAACACCAGATTACAGATTTCAAAGAAATCCTTACATTTTTCAATTGTAGAAAAAAAATCACAAAATATTAACAAAACACCAATTTTTAAAAGCGATAATGGAAAGCAATGCAAACTTGTGCTCAATTGGCAAAGGAGAACAGGGATATTGAGGTTAAAAAATGTTACTATGTAAGGAAAAAACATAATTTTACATTCTCCACTGTGGTATTTTACACAAAAGAAGTACAGTGGTATTCAGGAGAATTTATGTCAGGAAAAAGCCAGTATCACCTTGAAGGATTCACTAAGGAGACATCAGCTTTCTATAGCCAAAGATGGACTCTGCCCAGAGATCTAGAGCCAAGGCTCTGAAATTCCTCTTGCCATCTTCAGACTGCATTGAGACACTCCTTTACTTCAGCTCTTCTATATTCCAGAGCTTCACATACTTTCTGGATAGTGTGAACTGGGTTTTCCTCAAAGCCCAGGTAAGTTGGCTTCTCAAACCAGAAGTAAACTCTTTTCTGGTCTTACTCATTGTCCCCATTGCTAAAGCTCTGCTTGCCTCACATCCAAACCACCTGAGTAATGTCATCTGCATTCTTAGCAAGACCTGTTTTCTTCATAGCTGATTGCACATGCCTAACCATACACTCTCCTCACTGTGAGAAAGATACAAATTCTTCCTGGATCCATGAGATGTTGCGACCAAGAGATTTAGTCTCTTTAGACTCTTCATATTTAGTCAAATATCCATTGCTATAAAAAAAAATACTTGAGATACTCATATTGAAAAGAGGAAAGGCTCCTTTGGCTCATGGCTTCAAAAGTGTCAGTCACTGTTGCTTTGGGACTTGTTGAAAGACACATTGTGGCAGGGAGTCTACAGTAGAGAGACTTGCTTGCCTCCATTGCCTCTAGCAAACATTAGAGGAAACTATTGTCCCACACTACCTTTGAGGATACGCCCCCAATAATGTAAAGTTCCCACTGGACTTCCTCTTTTAAGGTTTCAAGCACCTTCCAGTAAATCCAAGCTGAGGAAATGAACATTGAACATGTGGTTTTTAAGAGAACATTCCAGACCCAAACTACTAAACATCCCCTTTGCTTTTCTGTCTCCACCATTTCCTTGACAAGGTCTTCTACAGATCTGTGTTATGGACAGAATATATATATATATATATTCCCCAAAATTTTTATGTTAAAATTCAAATCCCAATTATAATGATATTAGAAGGCAGGTATTGGAAAGGTAATAATTCAGTCATATAAGGGCAGAGCCTTCAAGGTGGGAGAATAATACCATTATTTACAAACAAAATAAAAGGTCCAGAGAGGTCTTTGGCCCTCTTCCTACCTCTTTCTTTGATGTAAGAAGGCATCAAACCCTTGAAGACAGAGGCAGCCTCCACCTAAATCTGAACTGATATCAACCAAGTATGAGAAACTTCAAGATATGGGGCCTTGTGTGATTTGGAGACCTCCTGCCTATGAAGGTGATCCGAGTGCACTGAGGTGAATATAATTGATTCTGGGAGTGTTAAGGAAATTCCTGAAGGAGGAAAACTCCCCAAATGTAACTTGAAACATTTTCCAATCCCAACCACTAGAATTATGGGTAAATTTCCAAAGTTAATAAGCCACTAACTCTGTGGCACTTTGATTTATCAGGTTAAAAACCCAGACGGTCTACAAATACTAAATCTAACCAAGATGGCAAAATTCTTCATTGAATGTATTTAGGAACAAGTAAATGTGGTGAAAAGGGAAAATATTCGAAATTTCAAAATAATACCTCAGGCCTGGGCTTCTGAAAATGGTAACCACTAGACATATATGGTGTTTGATGACCTGAAATATGCTAGTCTAAAGTGATATGTGTGTGTATAATATTATCAATATCAATATTAATATATGTTAAAAATAATTTTATCTATCATCACTTTCATTCAGTTGTTAAAAACTTTTTTTAGCACATTTGTGGCTCACACTGCAATCCCATGGAAGTGCTATACCAGAGCAAACTTCCTGATGCTCTGTAATGGAGAGCATACTGAAGATTTCTAGAATGCTAAGTGACACCAGTGCCTCCCTCAGAGAAGAGTTAGCTAACCAGCTGGCTTGCTGTCACTGGCTTTCAAACTAAAATTCCGTCACAAGTGTTTAATTCTATGGAACTTTTCTCTAAAGAGGATCAAGATGAAATGAGACTTTTCCCTTTGTCTCAAAAAGCTTATCGTAAAAGC
This sequence comes from Mus musculus, assembly GCF_000001635.26. Taxonomy (NCBI): domain Eukaryota; kingdom Metazoa; phylum Chordata; class Mammalia; order Rodentia; family Muridae; genus Mus; species Mus musculus. The sequence goes on along the minus strand of NC_000080.6, from coordinate 79,993,730 downwards.
ACATCGATGATATTTGAGACCAAGTGAATGTGTCGTGTTAAGAATTATATCTCCAAAAGCAATCACATGCAATTTATTTGATGTCCACACCTTAAAGATAAAGAGATTTCACACAATGTCTCTGTTTGGGGTTCCTTTGTGGAGGAAAGAAGATCCCATGACCACAAACATGATATCCCTCATGGTCATGGTGAGCTGAGGCTATGTGGCATCAGTCCCTCTAGCTGACACACACCCAGATGGCAACAGTTCCTGCTCTCCACCCTTGACGAGCTGGGTGCAGTGATAGGACTAGCCTTGGATACTCAATGGTTGTATTAAGATTTCAAATCGGAACTAGACATTTTTCTTAAAAAAACACACAATAATTTATATATCGAATTTTCCCTTCTCTCCTCAGGAGAATAGCAAAATGTGAGAAATGTACTTCAGGTATAACAGGGTCTGTAACAAACCCTCAGGTTTGTAAGTTCTGGGAAACAGCCGCAACCACCAGGAAACCAATTTTAAACCTGTTATTTAAATGGAACAAAAGTTAATGAATCATTAAATGAAGCAGTATCCAAACATGTGCAGGAAAGTTTTACAAATAAATTTTACAAAACTATCAAATAACTCAGCCTTGTCTTCGATTATGTTGGGAAGCCATTGGCTCGTCTACCCTGGTCCTCACTGAGCACCCTTTAGCTTGCCCAGCCAACATTTACTGGAATGACTTGGCTCTTGTGGAGCACAGAGCAAATTAGAAAAGTATGTAGCCCCTGTTCAAAAGGATTAGGAAATTTAGATCACTGACAGCAAAGCCTTAGACAAAGAGTGAGAGTCCTTTAGACATGGAGCCTTGTGTGACTTGGAGATGTCCTGCCCATGAAGGTGATCTGAATGTACTGAGGTGAATCAAATTCATTCTGGGAGGATTAAGAAGGTTTCTACAGGAGGAAAAAAATCCCCAAATTTGACTTGAAACATGTCCATCATACATTCTTATCAGTATCATCAAAACCCAGTCTTAGTAGCGTCAAGTAGAAAGAGTGCATATTGCTGGCACCTGTGCCCATCAAGCAACAATTGATAGCTCACTGTTAGGATCTCAGGGATCCAGAAATACTGTGATATCAGCGCCAGAGGCTCCTCTAATTTAATCACACTATGAACATTTTTGCCTTTCTGATGTTATATAATGATATTACATACTTTCATATTTTCTTGGTGTATGCAAATCTTCCTACTGTACTTAGAATAGCTATGGCTTTGATGTCATCATGAAATTTTTATAAGATTATTTTTAAATAAGTACAGCTGTACAACACTAACCTGAATTTTTTAAGGCTTATTGCTTTGTTCCAAGCCTCTGGTGATTAGACCGACTATTACCAAATACAAATAGCCTACACCCCATCTTGACCCCACACCTCCCCTCCTCTCCCTAGGACAAACACTTCTATTTTACTATGCCTACACTTGATTATGGTTCAGTTTGGATGTATATGCGTTTTGGATTGTATTGAGTACCCAGGCCCTTCATTCATAGAGTGGAAGAAAAAATATGCAAATTTGATTTTTAAAAAATCTAACTGTTCATTTGGTGCAACGTTTGCAAACATTTGCTATGTGTTCTGTATACCAGAGATTCTTCTAAGGGCTGGGGGACCTAGCAACAGTACCACAGAGTCTGCGCTTGTGGGGCTGATAGGCATAAGAGAGTGAAGTAAATGCCGTGCAAAGTGAATAAAATAGGGAAAGGAGGGATGGGGTATAGCAAGCAGGGCTGCATGCCAAAATGAGCTGGTCAGAGAACATCTCTGCAAGGAGACACTGGAGTGCAGAGAAGGAGGGAGGGAGGAGGGAGGGCAAAAACACCAGACTCTCTGAAGAGAAAGTACATCCCCACCCCCACCCCCCAAAAAAGCAAATGCATATCTCTGGACTGAACGACATAGCAAGGCAGACATGAAATGAGGTGGAGGAGAGTGGTCTGAAGTCAGCAGTCACCTTCAATACCCTTATGAGGATTTTGGTTCTTGCTCTGGGTGGGTGGAAACTGTAGAGAAGCAAGTTGGATTAACATGGGTTGGGAGCAGACACTACTGAGTAGAAATCAAAGCAGGAAACTGGGGTAGTGGCTACTGAACTAATCATAGCAGGGAGTGACTGGGTTTCAGTCAAGGGGGATATGTGGCCCACTGTGGAGGTAACCCTGAGACATGGACACATTCTGGATGGCACAAATTATAGTCGAAGAAAGAAAGAAAGAAAGAAAGAAAGAAAGAAAGAAAGAAAGGAAGGGAGGAAGGGAGGAAGGGAGGAAGGGAGGAAGGGAGGAAGGGAGGAAGGGAGGAAGGGAGGAAGGGAGGAAGGGAGGAAGGGAGGAAGGGAGGAAGGGAGGAAGGGAGGAAGGGAGGAAGGGAGGAAGGGAGGAAGGGAGGAAGGGAGGAAGGGAGGAAGGGAGGAAGGGAGGAAGAGAGGAAGAGAGGAAGGGAGGGGAGGAAAGGATAACTGGATAACTGGATTCAGGGAAACGTTGATGTACTTGCACTTAGCAAACAGAAGAAGGAAGTTGGCAATTGACACAAAAGGAGCCTGCTCAGACGGGGAAGTCCAAAGGCTCTTCTTTGAGAATGTAAAGTTGGAGATGGCTTTTAGATATCCAAGCACAGATAATATGTAAGTATTAAATATGATTCTGGAAATAAGAGAGACCTGTGCAAGTAATAAAGACTGAAGAATTTTTACTCTATTAGTGATGTTTAAAATCATGAGATGCAAGGAAAGTAGTAATGGGTATCAATAGGAGAGAAAAACCATCTGAGGTCTGCGATTTGGAAAGGCCTAAGAGTAAAAATTCAAGCAGTGCAGCACTCTCTGCCCAGGACATGGAGAGAAGTTGCCCATGAGGTCAGAGGAAAACCAGGCAGGTGTGATGTCCTTGGAGTCAAATGAGGCAATGGCAAGGAGGAGAGAGAGAGCAATCCAATCAGCTGTGTCAAATGACTCAGCTGGATCGAGTGACTAAGAATTGACCCCTGAAGGGGTTACATGTCGGTCATAGTGACCCTTAGTTGCCCAGTGCCAACAGAATCGGATGAACCTAAGAATATAATGAGGGGATTCATAGAGAGGGAGAGATCCTGTGGGCCTCCAGCTCAGGCAATTCCGAGAAGATTTTTTTAAAAAAAAAAAAAAAGGACACCAGATATAAGGACCAAGTGAGACACTGTTTTAAAAAAAAAATTGAATTTATGAACAGTACATAAATACTGGGTGTGATTTTAAGAACTAAAACCCACCATGTACGAAAAACATGGCTTTAAAATGTCAGCTAGACTAAAGAATCATTGTATTCGATTAGAGCTTTATTACCTTCCAAATACCATGTCCTTACTCCACCCATGCCTACTTGAAACACGAAATTCTCAAGAAATCAGAATTCAGAATTCTGGTGACGATTAGGCAGGGTCTGTTAAGTTTTCCCATCCCATTTAGTTATACAATCAGCCCCACAAAGGGCAGGAGGAGGGAAAGGTGAGACTTGTACACACAAAGGAAAGCTACAGTTTAATCTCCCTGCAGGAAAGAGAAAAGGACGGGCGGTTCTTTGTTCTTGCAGTTTGTAAAAGATTCTTGAGGAAATTCTGAAGCTAATCAGTACATCTTGTTTGATTTCATATTCAAACACACGGAGGGATTTCCAGCACAGAAACGTCCTTCTGTGCTGCTCAGAAGAGCAAACACCCCTGTGGCATCAGAGGAGGTTGTAATTGTTGGAAATAGAGTTTGCTCAGTTCTGCTCCAGAGGCTGTGTTAAACTTTGGTGAAAATGTGAGCACAGGTGAATGGTCTGCCAGCAAGGAGGAGTCCTGAGGCTTAAAACAGGGGTTCAAGCCATGGTTCCTCCATCCTTTGGGGTCCACAGACCCACACACACAACAGCCAGGCTGCCCAACTGAGAGAGCTGAGCCTGAGAGAGCTGTGGGGTTGTACTGGAACAAAGGAGGCTGAGCTGGGAGGACAGACATGGTGGATCCATTCACTCATCTGTTCATTCAAGCAGGTGTGGCTGACAGTATGTTCCAGACCAGCAGAGCTCACGAGAACTATAGTCTACAAACACAAGCTATATATGTCTTATTTGAAACCATGTAACCTAAGATGTATTTCAGCACGTTGTCAATATTAAAAGGCAGAAATAAGAACATTCAACTACCTTTTTTTTTTTTTTTAGTCCACAGTCTTTGCAAACCAGGGTAGGTTTTATACTTCCCATATGTCTTGATTCAGAGACACCATAGCAAGTGTTCAGTAGCCACCTTTGACCAGCAACGGCCAGAGCAGACAGTGCAGCTCTGGACACAGAGATTCCACAAAACCAAATTGCATGCCCTACCTACAGAGCAAGAAGCTTGTAGACTGTTAGGAATAAAGAGGTCTCAATGGCCACTGGGCTCCACAACTCTGCATTTCAATTGGTTGTGGTCATCTCTGATGGTCCCTGTCCATAGAAAAGAGAAGTTTCCTTGATAAGGAGTGAGGACTATACTTAGCTCTGGGTATAAGTGTCCATATACATAAACAACATAACTGCACCGAAGGCTCAGAGATCATGGCAGAAGAGGGAATCAGAAGGGTTAGAAGACCAATGGGATCAGGGAGTTTATTATGAGACTGGGTCTCCTAGAATGTCAGCTGCTACATCCATAATGTCCCACGAATATGACTGTCTAAAAAGGACCTAAAAACATGAGCTGAACAGGAACAACAGTAGACATGCTAACATGGGTAGGGGAAGATAACCAGGACTCAACCCTACACAAAGAATTACAGGCAACTAAGGAATTCTAAAAGCAGGAAAGATGGTTTTCCCCAGGGAAGAGCATACCAACTCATTATCTAATACTAAATGTGCAATCCTGAAAACATAATACAAGTAACATTATACAGATTGAATGTGATATGGTTCTATATTTAAAATATGTATATATACATATATGTAAGTAAACATATATATGTATGTATATATCAATAATTGAAGAAGAAAGAGGCTATAAATCTGAAAGAGAATGAGGTAAAGGAAGTACATGAAAGGGAGGAAATGGAAGCAAAGAAATAATGTAATTACCTTAAATCTCAAAAAATTAAAAAAGTAGTGTTTTTAAAAAAGAGTTCTCATAAGGGGACAGGCCATTAGGAGCCAATTAAAGTCAAATTAAAGGTAACATGTTGGTGGAATGTAAGAAAGTAGCAGCTACCAAAACTGAGCAAGTAGGAGCCAGAGAGTTCCTTTAGGAAGTAAAGTCTGAGCTTCCCAAAGCAAGTGACAACAACAAGAACTGAGACTCAGAAGGAGGGACAGGAAAAGAGATGAGGACAAAGGGAGAGTGTCTGCAGTGTCTGAGACTGAGAAAGAAAACGACCTGTTCTGGGAGCTTCACAACGTTCATTATTATTATTCATTATTAGACCATAACATAGAGTCTACAGAAGAAGATGAGAACTTAGACCTCAAAGCAGAGGGACCAGTCCAGGAGGGCTTTGTGAGCTACAGTGAAGACAACAGGCTACCTCCTGATGAGGATGAGAGTTGTTAAGAGATTCTGAGGAAGGCTTCTTGACTGTCTACTTTCTAAGCCCCTCAGCTGAAATGAAGAATAAAGAAACTGTAGGAGAAAGAATGAGGGTCTTTAAGATCCCCTACTGGATGGCAGCAGAGCTAAGAACTCAGGGTCCTGATCCTGACCCCATGAGGCCCTTCCATTGTTCACCTCGCAGAACACAGGCATGTCAGAGCAGAATCGGGGAATGCCATTGTCCCACATACCTGATGCTGAGTACAGAAAGGATCACAGGAGAAGGTGAAGCAAGAAGATTAAGATCTAAACTGTATAATTGTCCAGAACAGACAAAGTGGCCAAGGCACTGCTCACCTGTCTGAGCTCAGGCTAGCCTGAGGAGAGAATTCCCTCTGATAAGAAGAGAAAGTACTGTGGCTTAGCACAAACTATCTTGGGAAATAAGGAAAGCATCCAGCCCAGAAATCCAGCAAGCGAAAGAAGAAGTCTGCAATGAAGTCTTGTCTTAATATGAAGATATGAAAATAACATTTAAGCTGGACACAACTAGAAGGCAGTCCACATTTATCCTGTCCTCTAGCCTGCTAGAGACAAAGAGCTCAGAGGCTCAGCTTAGCCAGCTGTTAGGTGGGTCAAGAAAAAAAAATGTCATTTCTCTAATGACATCCAGGGTGGGAGCTGAGCTCAGAGCCCAAGTCCCCTGGCTCCCTGTTCACTAGAGTGTAAAAAGTGGTTGGAATCACAGTTCTTCATTACTCTGATATTCCACCATTTTGTTCTCTGTGTCAGTGAATTCTTAGCTCCAGTGTCCTCCAGGACACAAATACCTCAAGGAAGGTTCTGGTCTTAAAATACCATCCATTAACAGAAAGTAATCTAAACAAATCAGGAATTGGCCCCTAAATCCCAGGAAAAGTTAATGGTCAGAAGCTAGAATGCAAACTCTTTCAGCCTGCCCCCCCCCCCCCCCGTCTCCCTATCCCCACCCCCAAATCCCGACCCTCAGTGATAAAGGAACCCAAGGACAAACAAAAGACAGCTTTGTCTCTTTGTCTCTTATCAAGTTTCTTGGAACCAGGCCTGAAGCCATAAGCAAACATTTACTTAATGCTTAATGTGTACCGGGCACCGTGCAACCAGCTGAGGCGTGTGTTAGTTTTCCATTCCATTGCTGCTGTAACCAAGCACGGTAAGATGAGTGGTTTAGGTCAGCATACATTTAGCATCGTATTGCTCTGGAGGTCAGATCTTCCACACCTCTCCTGCTTGATTAAAAAGTCAAAATGTGGTCACAGATACATTTTCTTCGGAAGTCTCCAAGGGGGAATCTGTTGTTCCTTTGCCTTTGACAACCTCTAGGGGACAACTGCTTTCCTTAGCCTGCGGCTCCAGTGCCTGCCTGTCTGGAGGGGCTCCCTTCATGTCACATTATTCTGACACCAGTTCTTCTGTTTTTCTTTCTATTTTCAGGGACCTTTATGGTTACATTGAGCACAAGAGTATAATTCAGGATCACCACATCTCAAAGTCAGGTGTTTATCTAGCTTCAACTCCACCTCCAGCCTTCCTTTCCTTTTTTGTGTAATATCACATGTTCCAAGGATGGTGGATAGCAATTTTTTTCTTTCATTTTTGAGGGATATCATTAGTCTGTTTACCCTAGCGAGGTCAAATCCAATATAAAGTTAGTCATAACATAAGGTAGGAACCAGGTAGATCATAAGTGCAGTAGAGTTGAGGAACAAATGTCATTTCCTGCTAGGGTCATTGGAAAGACCGGGCAGAACAATGGGCTATGTAATATGTATAGGGTACACAGTCTTTGTGACCCATGCAATAGCATCACCCCAAAGATTCAGCTAAAGAAACCATGGACTCTGCTGAGATGAGGTGGTAAGGATGGGGGCCATAGGAATCTCAGCATACCAGGCCCACAGGTGGAACTTTGTATCTTGGGCTCTGAGTTGCAAAGAAAGTAGACCCCCAAAATACATCAGGTAATAGTTCAGGGACAACAGTGGGGTAGAGAATGACTTGGTGAGAGATAGGATGGTACTTTTAAGAATACAAAGATAAACAAAGGGAAGGGAGTTCTCCAGACAGAAGAGTGCAGAGCATATACCTCTACTAGCGGAACACAGAGAGCTGGTGACAGGTGGGTTGGAAGAGCTGAGCCAAGAGAGACACACAACAACAGGAGGGAGACAGCACAAAGCAGGAAGCATGTTTCAGCTGGTTCCCAAGAAGAAGTGGTCCAGCTGGCAGAGGAAATGCAGGCTGGCCTGGAATATTGTCAGGGCTGGAAGTCCAAGGGGAATGAGTATCTGTGATTATGAGTAATGTTGAACTGGACAGGAGCATTGAGGACATCCCCTGGGGGACAGGCTACTTAGGGCCTGGGAACTGAAGAAGCCACTGAAAGAGCAAGAGGCAGATAGAATCCCTGGCATGAAAACACCTCGCTTTACCAGGACAGCGGAATATAGTGACTTATCTACCACAGCACTAATCAACTACTAGATTATCAAAGCCGTAGCTCACGGAGAACAAAGGGGTTCCTGAGATGATGTGTATCAAAACCTGGGAATTTGCCAAGGAAATAGGACTCAAGCAAAGCTGTTTCTCTCCAGACTAAAACTGGTAGTATTACCCTTCCTTATGGGAGGGGCTTCCAAAAGGCCTGGGAGGGGACTCAAGCCAGCTGGCTTAGAGTGGCCTCAGCTCTCCTGCTAAGCCCTGAGACCACAGGACCAAATAGGGCCCCTTCCCAGTTTCCCCATAAAGCCTCAGTTGCGGATCTGCAACGTATCTTAGGCAACTGGGTATGGCCACAGTCTCTGGAGCAATGCCCCATGTGTAACGGACCAGCCGTGCCTACTGTTTGCAAGAAAAGACGGAAGTATATGACAGAGCTACTCAGAGCACTGCCCAGAATGATCTTTCTCCACACAAAATTATGCTATGGTGAAAGAAAATGCCTATTATGCAAAAGGAAAGAAAGAAAAAAAGAAAAGGGAGAAAGAAAAGGAGAGAGAGAGAGAGAAGCAAAAGAGAAAAAATACTTGAAGGGTGAAGACACTGTCAGGTGCTACAAGTCAGAATAGAGGGGACAATACGCTTTCATGGTCTGACCTTGTCACATGAGAAAGCTGGCAATGAATTTGCTAATGAGTGTGCATTTGTCTGCATTATACACTACTCATATTCAAAGAGTAGCCCTTACATTTCTTAAAATGTAAGGGCTAGAAGATAGGAGATCAGCTTTAACAAAGATCTAAGTTTAACACACAGAACTGGTCTTGAGAGACAGACACAGAAAGCAAGAGAGAGAGAGAAAGAGGGGGGGAGCAAGGCACACACACACACACACACAGAGAGAGAGAGAGAGAGAGAGAGAGAGAGAGAGAGAGAGAGAGAGTCATAGTATTAAGTACTTATAACCCCCAAACTATGGCAGAAACAGGCTTATCCCTGTCATACTCAGCTCCATACTCAGCCAGCCTACCTGAATCAACAAACAAACCAGTGAAAGACCTTGTCAGAAATGAAAACAAAAATAAACAAACAAAAGGTGTATTATGGCACCCGTGGGTGCCTCACAAGGTTGTCCTCTAGTCTACACATGTGCTTGTACACATACAGTCGTTATTCTCCCTCCCTCCCTCCTCTCTCTCTTTCTCTCTCTCTCTCTTCCCCTCCCTTTCCCCCTCTCCCTCCCCCTCTCCTTCTCTTCTCCCTCCCTTGCTCTTTTGCTGGAGAAGCCTGAGTGATACCATGCCCAGAATTCTGTTTCAGAAGCCCAGAGCATCTTCCTCCTTAGACCTCTGAAAGCAGACAAAGAGTTTGTGGCCTGAGGTGTAAAGTCAAGAGTTCTCTTCTAAGATAAAAGAAACCCCCAATCAATGCAAGGGTCTAAGTGCCAGGTTTGCCTTTACTCTCAGTTCAGCTAAGTCACCATGTGCTAACACTCGTCTCAAAAAGGCCAAGTGCTGAAAGAAAATATCAATAGAAACTCACATGCCTTCAGCTTTTCTGCTAGGGGTCCTTACATGACTTCCTCAGGGTTCCCACAAACTTAAAGTCAACAGCCAAATTCTTGATGGCGTATACAAGTCACCTAAGTCACTCTGACCCACTTAGATGCAGCCCAAGGAGTGGACAAAACAAACAAGAATGTTTGCTGGTGCTTTAATCTTCTCCAAACACTGAAATATTGAGATGTTTTATCTTCTCTTGCACACAGAGGAGATTAAAAAGCCATGATAAATGGCGTGCTCTCCAGGAGGGAATGTCATATATAGGGCAATACATAATTTCCTGCTTCTTCTACCATTTGGGATAATTGTCCTGGTAAAGTGAAAACAGGGGAGATATTAATTTAAGATTAAAGCACAATTATAAGTTCTGTCATACTGCTAATTTCTTTTAAATGTTCCTCTGAATAGTTCCACCTTTGCAAGATGGAATAAGTACACAATTAAAAACTGCATTAAATAAATGAATAACTGATTAATGGATAAAGAGAACTCTGAAAATACAATAGGCCATGCAAATCCTACACAATAATTTTAACAGGTTATTTTTTTATCCCCCATCTCTGGAGGAATAATGCACGGGGGCTGATGGATAACCTTTCCTTTGGATGTGAACCTGGAAGGAGTATGGTTTCCACTCAAATGTTGCCTAGAGGAGCTTTAGGAACCAACACACAGGCAGGCAGGCACAATGGACCTTTTGGACACCCTCTGACTTCCCCGACCTTGCCATTGCCTTCCACACAATGCCTAAAATCCTGCTTCCCCTTGTCTTCCAGTTAGAAGTCCCGCCATGGTGACTCTACCACGGATTAGGATTTCCACTGAAAGGTACAAAGTTCCTGAAAGGAAAAATAAAACAAACAAGCAAAACTCCTGAAAATGGCAAAGGTTGATTGTCCATTGACACTTTCATATAAATCTCTTAAAATCAATTGCTTTCATCCCAAAACTTCATTGAGGCAAGCATTTGGGGGGGGATCATTTTGCAGTAAAAGGTAATAGTAGGCAGTGAGTTCTAGAGGGGCTGGATGTGGCTCAGTGCTTCAGGCTTGAGCTGATGAATAGGTAAAGGGAGTATGGGACATAGACACAATGAAGACCACTCAGCTGTGACAACAAAGAACTTTGTGACAACACAGATGGAACGCATTCTGTTAACTGGAATAAGACCAGCACTGCACAATCTCACTCATACTTACTATGCGTCTAGAACGTTGATCTTATAGAGCTAGACAATAGAACAGTGGTCTCCAGAGGCTGAGGATGGGTCCATCAGTGAGTACATTGCTATTGGAGGGGCAAGTATTTTATTATTACACAAAGTGGTGACCCTAGATACTAACTATATAATGTATATCTCAAAATACAAGATTTTGAACATTTTCACCATAAAGAAAAAAATGTCAGAGGAGACAGGCATGTTTAACATGATTTAAATATTATACAAAAGCTATATGTATTGAAATGTCCTACAATACTTCATAAATGTATAATTTGACACTTTTGTGTGTTAGTGAAAAATACATTTTAAAACTTGAATTAAGAAACCTAACAAAAAGATCCACATATCCACACTACATATTCACAAAGAGGCTGCAACTTAAGCATGGGCCAAGCCCATGAAGAAGAGAACGAGGAAGTGAAGTCTCAGAACTACAATCTAACCTGCTGCCAACATGGTTGTGTAGAATCTTCATGGTCCATTGTACTTTCAAGCCACCGAACTGGAGCCTAGTGTCCCTGTACCAAATGGAAGTGACTATGATTAAACACTGTTATACACTTGAGGAAGCTGAGACTCATACAAAATTGTTGGGAACTCAAGACCACCCAGTACTGTGGCAAATGGAAGAGAAGAAATTAAAGCACTCACCACATGACCCCAGACCTATGCTCTTTCAACCACCCCCACATTTCCTCACAGCAACCCTAGGTTGCTCTTATCAAACCTATGCTCTTATTGTTCCCACTTTTAATGTCAGTAGAGTTAGGCCTGCAGGGATTAAGGTAGCAGTACCATGATTCAATAATTCAGTGTTCAGAGCCTACACCAACCAGGGCCCATGTAGTGAATGCTGGCTAAGCAGAAGGTGAGGTTGAAGTGAGTGAGGCAAATCTGTGGAGAACAAGAACAAAACAAAGCAAAACAAAACAAAACAAAACAAAACAAAACAAAACAAAACAAAACACTAAAGCTGTCCACAAACATAAGACTCAGGCTGAAATCCTTGCCTCCAGACTCTCACAGGACACTCTGGTTTTGCTGTAAGCCCAGCCTTGAAGTCTTGTTTTCATTGCAAAGCACCTTGCTCTAACAACAACTGATAAGAGCTGCAATTAACGTACAGATGCTGGGGGCAAATCTACTGATGTAAGATCCTGTGGTTATTAAAATTATCACTGATAATGAAATAGCTCACTTCAGCAGGTGCCAGGTGAAGAATTGTGATACAAGTCTCAGGAAAGGGTCTGAGACTCAGACCCAAGGAAGGTTCTCATGAGGCTGGTGGCGGCAGACATAACAGAACTCTGTTCTTTGGGGAACACCTGCCTTCCTTCCAAGCGAGGGAGTCCCTAAGGCAACCCCTCCCTACAAACACACAAAAGCCCTGACTTAGAAAGCTTGGGTCATGTGCCAGCAGTCCCTAACAGCCCCACAGGGTCCTCAGAGATATCCTACCACCTGCCGTGCCCCAGACAGTTCTGTGGTTCTAGCCCTTTTTCAGTTCCCCCGGATGCTTGGACAAGCTGGGAACTCAACACCTCAAGTCTCCAAGACCACTGAGGTAGCAAAGGTACCTACGAGAACCCCTTTGTTCCTCGCCCACCCTGGGCCTTAGCTCAGTCCACATTCTCCATCCTCCTGATTCTTCCCTCTCCTAGAATGTTCTGGTAAACTCACAATCCCTGCTACACCTCACTTTCAGGATTTCGGCATTGCAGAGGGATGTGGCCGTGTCTGTCCCACACGTAACTTTATTGTTTCCAGTGTGTCCTTGGCACTGTGGGGTTTAGGACCCTCGTTGCACTGTCCCTGACAGTTTAGGCCCTAAACACCACACAACCCATGGGGCAACATCAAAGATAAGGGATGCATAAAAACAGTCACCAGGTTACTTCTGCTATCTTAAAGTACTTGGGGACCAATGACCAAAAGACAATCAATAGGTTTACCAGTGTAGATAATTTATTTACATCTTAATGAAAGCCATTAATCCTATAAAACTCATCTAACCCTTCTCCCCGGACACACACCCACAGTTCTCCTAATTAGGATTTCAGTTTCTGGAGTCCAAGAGGAGACATTTGAAGGAGAAGCCTTCTCTAACACCATACAACAGGAGCTTTCTGTTACGGGCAGCATTAAAAAGAGACTTGTCCCCCTGTATTTACTGCATAACATCTGGCCACCCTCCCTATTTTACAGCATCTGGGATTCGAAAACTTCAAACAGAGACAATTCTTAAATTTTTTAAATTTTTAAGATTTATTCTTCTCTCATATACAACATCTTGATGGCAGTTTCCTCTCTGTAGTGGCTATTCCTGGTTGTCAACTTGACAATATTTGGAATGAACTACAATCCGGAATTGGAAGGCTCACCAGTGACCCTTATCTGGAGGCTTGGAGATCCTTATCTGGATCTTGGTTTGAAGATCTTGAGCCATAGTGGCTATGGATTCCAGAAGATTGAATCTCTGAGTTTAAGGAACACACCTTTAATCTGGGCTACGCCTTTCATCTGGGATTAAAGGTGTGGTGGAACACACCTTTAATCTGGGCTCCACCTTCTGCTGGAGACAATATAAGGACATTGGAAGAAGGGAGTCTAGCTCTTGCTCTTGCTCCTTTGCCTGCTTGCTGCGTGAGACTGAGTAACTGCTAGATCCTTGGACTTCCATTCACAGCTGCGACTGAATCATTGTTGGGAATTGGGCTGCCGACTGTAAGTCATCAATAAATTCCTTTTACTATCTAGAGATTATTCATAAGTTCTGTGACTCTAGAGAACCCTGACTAATACACTCTCCCTTCTCCGTTCCCAGTCCCTCCCCCACTATCTACCCCACCCCACCCCCCAATTCCCAATCCATGTCTCCTTTGTTTCTCTTCAGAAAAGAGCAGGCCTCCCATGGATAACATCCAAACATGACATATTAAGTTGCTGTAAGACTAGGCACCTCTCTTCATATTAAGGCTGGACAAAGGCAACCCAGTATGAGGATATGGCTCCCAAAAGCAGGCCAAAGCGTCAGAGACAACCCCAGCTCCCTCTGTAAGAAGACCAAGTTGCACAACTGTAACATATATGCAGAAGGCCTAGGTCAGACCCAGATTGCCACTTCAGTCTCTGTGAGCCCCTTTGAACCTGGGTTAGTGAATTGTGTGGGGATTTTTGTGATGTCCTTGACCCCTCTAGCTCCTACAATCCTTCTTTCCATCTCCCCAAGGGTTCCCCAAGATCCACCTAATGTTTGGCTGTCGTTCTCTGTTTCCATCAGTCACTGGATGAATCCTCTCTGACAACTTAGCTAGGCACCAATCTATGACTATAGCAGAATATTATTAGAAATCATTTCATTCTGTTTGGTTCTCTCCTAGGGCTCTGGGATATCTATCCTCTGGGTCCTGGCCCTCCAGGCAGTGTCAGGGGTAGTCTCCCTCTAGAAGCATGGGTCTCAAGCTGGACCCATGGTTGTCATTGGTTGGCCACTCCTACAATTTCAGCACCACCTTTACCCCAGCACACTTTGTAGGTAGGACAAAGATTTTGTGGCTGGGTTGGCACCCCAATGCTTCCACTGGAAGTCTTGCCTGGTTACAGGAGATAGTCAGTTCAGGCTCTACAGCATTCATTACAGGAAGTCTTAGCAGGGGTTACTCTTATAGATTCCTGAGAGTTTCCATTGCACTAGGTTTCTAGCTCATCTCAGAGATGCCCCCCCCCAACTCCAGATGTTTCTCCTGTACTCTCTCCATCCTTCCCAAACCTGATCCCTCCTGCTCCCTCCCCTCCCCCAACTCCCCACCACCCACCCTTCACCTGCTATATCCATTCTATTTCCCCTTCCCAGGAGGATTCATGTGCCCCACCCATTGTGAGTAAAGGATAATGGTGCTACAATCCTCAGACCCAGGGAAGCAAAGGAGAGTTTCAACCACAGTTGTTTCACATGGACCAATGTTGATCTGTAGCATCCAAATGTTATGAAATACATTTCAGTTTGCCACCGGCCTCACTGGCCTCTGTTACCTTACATCTTCTACACTTAACAAGGTAGCATTGCTTGTCTACTCTTACTATAGGCACGCACGTTTAGATTTGTTTATTCGGGGCTGATCTACAGCAATTTAAAAGTTGTTTAAGATCCATAAAGAGGTAAACGGGGACTATCACAGGCTGTACTGTTTTACAGCTAAGCTCAGGCCACAGCTCCATGAATCTCTGTATTCAATAATTTTTGTGGTCCCCTGGTCTCTGTTCTCAACCTCTCTAACTGAGTTTTCAGTCTAGGGTTGTGTCAGTCCCCATTGACTTTTGCCACCATCGTGATGGCTGCTGGGGTCCACTCCTCTGGAAGCCTCAGAGCATGTCTAGAGGCATATCACAGACCTAGAGGTACAGCTTCCAGGGTTCCTTGGTTTCTTGCACACAATCTTATATGTGCTACATGGCGGGTAAGTGTCCAAGACTTCCAACCACTCCTTAGGAAATGTACAGTAACAGCATGGAATGCCCACCAGGTCAGCAATTCTTTCCTGGAGCCCTCCCTTTTCCACCACAGGTAAAAACCATACACAGCACCTGGGAATTTGACATTAGCCAGCTAAGAGGATCATTGTCTATTCTTGACAGTTACATCCTGTAAGTGGGGGAGAGGGTTGAAGTTTAGTTGCCCATTTGAATGTGTCTCTCACATGGAAGAGGACCCAAGCCCTTTTGAAAGTACTTGTCACTAACAGCAACATGGTGGCATCACTGCCCAGGAACACGGAGGAAAGACACTACGTCTCATCTAAATTTATCAAAGCAAACACTGAAGGCACTGGGGCTTTCCTAAAGATGAGGTAGGAAGAACAAATCTAGAAAGCAAAAATGTCCACAATACCAACTCAAGCAACCACACTGGGCCTGCTATACTACCCACAGTACCCACCAAAGCCCCTCACATCTCTCTCATCCAGAAAGATGATGATCCAGTCGCCTCCTTCAAGCATCAAAGTTGATACCAGTGGTCAGGTTAAAAAAAAAAAAGGCAGGTAAACACGGCTCTGCTTGAATCCTAAAGATGTGTGGGGCTCAATAATTAAGCCCTCCTGTGCTGTGCTTCCCTCTGTAAAGTTTGTATTTTAGGAGAATGAGATGTTTTAAGTGAACAGAATGAATCTGTACCCACAGGATTTCCAGCATCAATCCAGCAGTAAGTGGGAGGAAGATATCTTTGTTGCTATTGTGAGAACACCTGGAGAGACAGGACAGGAAAAAAAATTTAAAAAAGGAAAGCCAAACACAGAAGACCTGGGCTTGTCAGAATAATTAAATTATCTCATGTATTAGGCTTTTGATAAGCATTCATTTAGAGAAAATATTGCTTCCCTTTTTAAAGTACAAGACAATTAAAACCACAGTTTGAAGATATTTTAGGTTCTCAACACTAAAAAGCCTTTGATTCCAAAGCCTGCATGAGAGGGATGGGTGAGTGAACGTGCCCACCTCCAAGCCTGACAACTTGAGTTCAGTCCCCAGGACCAACGTAGTTCAGTGCCTGCAAGTTGTGTCCTGACCCCCACGTGCACGCCCACACATATTAAAAAAAACCTGTAATTTAAATTATCCTTTTAAATATTTGATTGCAAAGGTCGGATACCATCTATCCTTGTCATATACAAACCCATCCTCAAGTCTAGCCAAAATGTCCTGGTAAGTATTCATAAAAACTAACTTTAGGGTTTCACACTCTCTGGCTAGCCAATCCCACCCATCCTACCTCAAAGCCAGGGTTTCGGGACCCTAATATTCACCCTCGTCCAAGAGCACCAACATCTACTAGTAAGCTCAGACCAAACAGCCCAAAGTCATAATGGATTTTCCCTTCCTTGATCTCCACATTGCTCCCATTAACAAATTCTTTTGGCTCTACCTCGGGAACACATCTGGAACCTGACCTCCCCAGCCTTCCTGCAACAACCATCAAGAACCCTAGTCTGGACCACAGGAAAAGTTCCTAACTGGTTTCCCATCTTTCTTTCTCAGCTCTTCTCCCCAGCTTGCGACAGCAGGGATTTTAAAGTATAAACTGAGAGGGACCATCCAGACAGCTCAACAGATAACGACCTTAGTCTGACATTGAGGGTCCAATTCCCAGAACCCACATGGCAGAAGGGGAAAATGTCTCCTGAAATGTCTCTGATTTCCAACATGCATACTGTGGCACACATGTATATACACACAGAGAGAGTAACAAATACAAAATAAACGAGTAAAAGTATTTACTAAGCAGACTTGCTGTGCTTAGAATCTATTTCTCTAATCCACACTCTCACCAGAGCCTTGCAGGGTTTGCTATAAATTAGGTAAGTGGAAAGAAACCGAGGGTTCCATCATCTTCCCCCTCTACTTCATCTCCTTTTAACCACCTTTGGGTTCCTTTCTCCCATTGGCCTCGCCTGAAATTGCCTTCTCTATTCAAGTATTAGCAAACACCTACTGGGCAATTAGTGACAGACACTCAGTACCTAGTCTAGGTCCTAAGAATATAGTAGTGAACAAAATGGATTTTTTAAAAAAGAAAAAATCTGCTCTTATAGAGTTCACATGCTGGTAAGGGTGAGTAGGGAAAATTACTTGCTTGATGGTCGTTTGCCTTTCCAGCTAGACTGGCAGTACCTTGGGAATGAGGACTTTAACTGTCTTGATCTGTTTCTCCCTCCTCAGAACTGTGACTAATTGTTGATGCCCAATCAATACTTACTAAGTAAATAAGTGAGTGAGAGACTCTTGGGTCAAGGTTGGTCTGTGCTCTTCTCAGATGGAATATCAAATCGCTTTCTGCTCTGGAAAACAGGACAGCCACCTATGGAAGAGGCTACTAGAGTGTCCTCATCTGTCCTCACCACACACTGGGAAACCTAGGGTCCAGATGTTTCAGCCATTTCTGAGCTAGAAAAATTGGATTAGAAAGTCACTATTCCAAGCCTTCGGGTGCCTGTCTGTTTTGGCTGGGTGGACATCCTCGTTTCAAGTATCTGGCAGGCTGGTCCCAGTCATGATGTCCACATCTATTCTCACCAGTACCTAGGATAAGAATCCCAGAGAAGGACCTCTTTGCTTTGGCCAGGGTGACATCTTGTCTCCCTTTCCGATGTCTTCACAAAGTGAGTCCATTAAACTGACAGCTATTCTAGTTCATCATCAAGTGATGAAGAATAAAGGCATCCCACCCTGTCCCTGGTGAGGCGAGGAACATTAATTTTTCCAGGGTGGGTCAAGAACCTAACCTCAGAAACAATGCTCAGCATCTCTCTCAGAAAGAGCCTCAGACACCTATAGTCAACATCTAATTACTCTCCTCCCCCCAGTCCCTAAGAGCGAGAAATAGCATGTTTTTTTATTATTATTATTATCCTCTTTCAGTGACAGAGGAAACATGTAGACTCACCATTTTCCTCTGCAGTGTAGATCTGGCCACACTACACAGCTGTTGCCTCCACAGAAAACTCTGAGCAATGGACTTGGTTGCATCACCCTGGGAAGCTGCAAAAGAGGAAGAGAAAGAAAACAGAAATCTAAAGACCCCCGAGCTGCGACAGGACAAGGTGTCAGAGAAATCGTGTGTTGTGCAGCTCTCGGGATGCTGCCTTCTTGCTCTGTCCTTGCAAAGTACCAGCATGCTATCTTTGAGACGTAACAAGCCTTCACACTGAAAGATTCTTTTTTATCTCCTTGGGAAGTTTGGATACCTGGAGACTGTGTTTTGAAATACATATATTGACAACCAATTACATAGCTCTGTCTCTGTGGTGCTTTCGCCTTTGTCAGGTGGCTTTCCAGTGTCGACTGTGATCTGCTCATAGCAGCTTCATTTTCCCTGGGAAGTCTCTCTCCCTCTCAGGGCTTCTCCTCAGCTTATGGTCCCCAGGGGAAAATGATGCTGACTGAGCCTGGAAGGAGACAGAAAGGAAGAATTGGGGAGATGAGAAGTGTGGGTGCCCCATAAACTCAATTACATCCAAAATCCAGGATCTGGAAATGCCTGTTTCACTGTTTCCCTATTCTCTGCCTACATCAAGCTGGATCCAATGTTGCTCAAAGGATAGGCCAAGGCTACCGTGAGTCTGATGAAAAAAAAATCAGATAACTCATTCCAGTGTGGACAGAAGCATCTGAGACTTAGTGTCCAAGGAGCAGTGATTCAAACTAGGCATCATAGTGTGTCCCTAACCTAGGGATTCTTAGTGAGGAATTCAGGAGCTATCAATTCAGAAGCCACAGGGGAAACTGTATAGACACATAAATATGTATATTATTAAAGGATTCAAGGTTTACGTTTAATTTGCACATGGACCTGTCCCTTTATAATAAGAAGAATTATATAGCCAACTGGATGAGATTTTTTTTTCCAACAATCTGACAAGAAAATGGAAGG
The DNA here is from genome assembly GCF_000001635.26 of Mus musculus. Taxonomy (NCBI): domain Eukaryota; kingdom Metazoa; phylum Chordata; class Mammalia; order Rodentia; family Muridae; genus Mus; species Mus musculus. The sequence goes on along the minus strand of NC_000080.6, from coordinate 79,974,479 downwards.
AGAAGTGAAAGACAAGCAAGTCCTCCCCTGGTCCTTAATTCTGACAGCTGACATGCCTGGGAACGTCTCAGGCGCTAGAGGTCATTCTAGATACTCTTTCTTTATAAACTTCCCTATCCCTCCTAACAGTATGTGAAAGTCTATCATAAATCAGCCCATTATACAGTTGATAAAGTCAAGACACCATCAGGCAAAAATTAGGCCTGGACCTGACACCAGATAGCCCAGCTGTGAAACCTCTGCTCTTCTCCACAGCATCATGAGTATAACTGTCTGACCTTCAGCCCCACAACTGAAGGCTCCTCCACACCCAGGCAACCCTAAACCCCACATCATCCACGTGCCATAGAGACCTTGTTCTTGGCAAACCTTCTGCAGAAACCAGACATGAGATGGTCTATTTCAAGCAAGCGCTTTGTAAGCTGCACAGTGCAGTATGAATGTCAATTAGGATGGCAACTGATGTCTACATGTTGCCTGAGAAGGTAAAATAAAAAAAAAATCATCCCAAGTGCTGCAGGACATACCTAGTTGAGTGCATTTGCTTTTTGATTAAGTCTCTGGTGACCACACTTTATACATAGGAGACATCCTTCACAAAGTACATTTAAATGCATGAAGTATGACACCCGTACTTCCAAGTACTGGGTGCATAAAATTCCCCAGCTAGAACATCTGGCACAGATGTGTGCATAGTGCATTCAAAGTGTTCAGGGTTTTATTTTCCTCCCAGTGCTCTGCAGCCACTGGGTGCTCAAATATTTTGTCAGTACCAATGGTGACATCATGAGAGGTTGCATTTCTCCTAATACTGTTATACCTCATTTCAAATTCAAACTGTCTAATATGATCAAGTAAGAGGATTCAGTCATAATTATTCCAATGAAAAATCCTCTTCAACTGATTGAAGGTCTTTTTTTTTTAACAAGATCTCAAAACTCCTGAGATGTAGAAAATATATCTTCAAGCCAATTTGATAAATCTTCTTTTCCAGCACTAAAGAGCAAATAAAACTTGTGATGAAAATTGAACTAAAAAAGATTAGACTACGAGAACAAAATTGAATTAGTCCTGCTTTTTTTCCTTAGTATTAAAATTCCTCAGGATGGCTATCTCTGACTTCGTGTCTATCTGTTCACCTATTCATTCAACAAACCTCTCCTGAACACTTCCTATATGGCAGGCACTGTCCTAGACTCCCCAGATCCATCTATAAGCAGAACAGATTCCAATCCCTGTAGAGTCACCTATGAAACTGTAGAGAAACAAAAATCACAGTAGCAAGTGGATTAGATAACAAGCTATGTGATAATAAATGCTCTGAAGAAAACAAAGCAAGGTAAGGCAGTCAAGACACCTGGCAGACTGAGGAGTTCCCACTTTACATAAGATAGACAGGATGGACTTCACAGAGAAGGCAGGTGTGAGGAAGAATGTGACATGGATAATCTGTAAGGCTGGGCAGGCAGGAGCGCCAGTGAGGAAGAGGCACAACTCACCTTTGAGACACAGGGAGGCAGTATGAATACACCGGGGATGTGGTAACAGAGAAGGAGATCAGAAGCAGGGGGTTAGTCATGTAGAGCTTTCTTCTGTGGGAGATGGGAAGCCGCTGTCATGTTGGAATCAAGAGGAGAGTGATGGTTATTGAATTATTAACTTGACTAGACTGAGAGGGCCCAGGCATTGCCGGTGAGAATTATCTAAAGGGGGAAGGACCACTCCAACACCATCTAGATGCTCAAGTCCGGGACGGAATAGAAGGATAAAGCCAACTCATGATTCCTGGCTGCCGTGAGGTGAGCCGAGACGCTCTGCCACATCCTCCCAGCCATGATGGATCAACACCTCTGAGGCCATGAGCCAAAATAAATTCCTGTAAGTAGCTTTGCTCTGGTATTTTGTCATGGTGGTGAAAATCTAACACAAGGAGATGGATTCTGTTAAGAAGACCACAGCTTCTGGCTATGTGAAGACTAGATGGTATACATGAAAGGACAGAAGCCACTCAGGGACCTTAGGGCAGGAAGATCAATTAAGACGCTGTTGAGTCACCTGTACAGAGAGACGCTCAAGTGAACCTGTGAGAGAGCTGTGAGGCAGTGGGATGTGGCCAGGCTCTGGATGTCAGTTTGAAAGTAGAGCCTATGAGATCTCTTGAGGGATGGATCTAGGGCATAAAATGAAAGAATTCGGAATGACTGGGCTTTAGAGACTGCACTGTTTACCATCAAAACCAACCAATTCCTCCATTCTCTGTATGAAGAGTAAAGGAAAGGAGTGGGAAGAAGAAATGCTCTTGGCTTATGATGGCAACAGGAGCTGTCCCATGACAAAACTCAGGAGCTGCTGTATCCCTTTCAGCCACAATGGCTTCCCAAAGAAGATACTGGAGGCATTTATTCTCTGCCCTTTGACCTCACCTGCTTCCTGTAGACAAGGAAATCAGAGCCTTAAAGGCTGTTGGGCCCACCTAGTTTTAGTATTTCTTTTCTTTCCCTTTATGGTGCATTTGTCTTCATCTTTATTCCTTGGGCTTCCGGGCTCACTCAGAGCCCTGATCTTATGGGACTGGTGAATAAATGTGCTGTTCAAGAGGTCGGAGATGTAGGTTGTATTCCCTTTCGACTTCCAATTCTACAGACAGAACGGGTTAAACACAAATTTCATGGATTAAGGAAATATCATGGACTTTTTCCAAATATATCTATAAAGTGGTTTCGCAAGTGACATATTAGTTACAATCTAACCCAGGCCCCGAAGTTCATATTTGTTCTTTTTATAAAAGGCACCTCATTAAATCACTGTCTAGTCCGTAACTGGCTTTATTGGGACATAAATTCATCTCACTAAACCAATAAATGTTAATTCTTCACCCTGGAGACGCGAGTCGGTCTGGTTTTATCCTGCTCCAGCTCCTGAGGCCGCCATCAATTACTCATGTTTGGGTTTATATGTCATTATGGAATCACTTTAGCTAGAACTAACGGGAAGTGAAAGGACAATAAAGCCAAGCCTCGTTCCAGAGAGAATATACCGAGGAGGGCATTCACCTGAACCCCATTATTCTTTTCTATAAATTAAAATACCCTGGCATTCTGCAGCAGCAATCCATTATATTTAGATTCCCTGCAAAAGCCAGGGCAGGCGAGAGGCGGATACTAATGAAGGCAGCTGGAGGGTCTGGGGAGGAGACAAGTCCGACTCACAAGGTTTGGGTTGGAAACCTACTTTGCAATAACTAAGTGTGACTTTCAGCCAATTGCTTAATGTCACGGAAACTCAGACTCACCGTCAAATTGCATACAAAAAGGGCACTTTCAAAGACTGGGGGAAAAGCTCAAGAGAGAGCCAGGCTGGGAGAGGAAGGGTGCCTAACTGAAAGTTGTTTTGTTTTGTTTTTTTTCTCCCTTCTTTCCCTATTATTAAGCTGGGTACTAAGCCAATTGCTTACATCAGCACCCTTCCATTATGGTCTTAAACAAGTGATGTAACCCCTTTGGGCTTCAATTTTCCCATTAGAAAAATAGGCCTGATCATATCTATCTCCCACTTACCCTGGCAAGGTATACTGATAGAGATCATCTCTATAAAGTCCTTAACATCTGACCAGAAAGCGGGTCAGTTTCAGAAAATCAAAAGACCACTGGAGCAAGATCCCATTAAAAACACAAACACAAACACAAAAACAAAACAAAAAAGCAAAAGCATTATCTCTTCAACCAAATGCTCTCTCCTATGATGGAAGGTTTCTCTTTAAAGCTGTCAGCTCTTCTCCCCTGCCCCCCCAAATAGAAAATGGCTTCCACTCGCAGAACCATATATAACTTTAGAAGCAAGGGTGAGGGGGGTGGGGTGAAAAAGCAGACTTGGCAAAAAATGTAGAGGTGAATTGAATGCCTGTACATCCCATTCAGGATAAACTGCCCTTGGTGTAAAACAGTCAGTAACATTTTACAAGGAAAAAGTGCAGATAAATGACTGCAGTCCCAAGATGGTGCTCCTGATGGCTTTTTATAAACCATGCACGCTGCCTGGACGCCTCTGTGCCTGCTGCTTCTGCTCTGAAGGGAGTGTGAAAGAAGGGCTTCAGGCCAGCCACGTTGGCAGTGCCAGCCAGCTGTAGCCAGCCCTCTGTGCTGCAGGCCAGGGAGCCTCCTCCCATCAGCACCAGCTCCTGTCCTTCAGCTAAGGACATCTGAGGGCCAGACTCAGCCCAGGAGAGGTGAAGAGGGCTTTTCCCACTGGACAACAGAGCTACAGAGTGGACTGGGAGAAGCATGAGCTTGGAGTGACAGTGAATGGGAAGCTGGCTCCCCCATTGACAAGCATTATGACCTTGAATCTCCTTCTAGAGGATGTGTGTTGAGAGGATGAGCCACTGACGGATTCTCCCATTCATTATGTTGGTACCTCTTCTCCTTGTTACTGAGTTGGGCTCTCCTAGGCCACACCAGAGTGTTGCCAAGTAATGGGGAATTTGTACAGAAGGACACTGAGGCATGAAGCGATTTACTCAATAGCCATCAGTGTTCAACTCCATATGTACTCACTGCAGAATCCCAGTTCTTTTTTTTTCTTTTTTTTTTTCCATTTTTTATTAGGTATTTAACTCATTTACATTTCCAATGCTATACCAAAAGTCCCCCATATCCACCCACCCCCACTCCCCTGCCCACCCACTCCCCCTTTTTGGCCCTGGTGTTCCCCTGTACTGGGGCATATAAAGTTTGCAAGTCCAATGGGCCTCTCTTTCCAGTGATGGCCGACTAGGCCATCTTTTGATATATATGCAGCTAGAGTCAAGAGCTCCGGGGTACTGGTTAGTTCGTAATGTTGTTCCACCTATAGGGTTGCAGATCCCTTTAGCTCCTTGGCTACTTTCTCTAGCTCCTCCATTGGGAGCCCTATGATCCATCCATTAGCTGACTGTGAGCATCCACTTCTGTGTTTGCTAGGCCCCGGCATAGTCTCACAAGAGACAGCTACATCTGGGTCCTTTCAATAAAATCTTGCTAGTGTATGCAATGGTGTCAGCGTTTGGATGCTGATTATGGGGTGAATCCCTGGATATGGCAGTCTCTACATGGTCCATCCTTTCATCTCAGCTCCAAACTTTGTCTCTGTGATTCCTTCCATGGGTGTTTTGTTCCCAAATCTAAGGAGGGGCATAGTGTCCACACTTCAGTCTTCATTCTTCTTGAGTTTCATGTGTTTAGCAAATTATATCTTATATCTTGGGTATCCTAGGTTTGGGGCTAATATCCACTTATCAGTGAGTACATATTGTGTGAGTTTCTTTGTGAATGTGTTACATCACTCAGGATGATGCCCTCCAGGTCCATCCATTTGGCTAGGAATTTCATAAATTCATTCTTTTTAATAGCTGAGTAGTACTCCATTGTGTAGATGTACCACATTTTCTGTATCCATTCCTCTGTTGAGGGGCATCTAGGTTCTTTCCAGCTTCTGGCTATTATAAATAAGGCTGCTATGAACATAGTGGAGCATGTGTCCTTCTTACCAGTTGGGGCATCTTCTGGATATATGCCCAGGAGAGGTATTGCTGGATCCTCCGGTAGTACTATGTCCAGTTTTCTGAGGAACCGCCAGACTGATTTCCAGAGTGGTTGTACAAGCCTAATACAGAAACTGAGACTGGGAAAAGTGGGCTGCCTAAGCACACTTCCCAGGCCTCTTGGCAAATATATAGTTCAGGACAGTTTGTTCTGATCCAGTGCTCTTTGCATTAGCCTTCAACATTAGAATCATCTTTTTTTTAACAGATAAGGAGACTAAAGCCCTCCCAAAAGTAATTAGTTGCTCAGAGCCATCCTCCAAATATTAATAAAGAAACCTGAGATCTTTCAAAGTCCCCTTAGGTATGCTGGTGTTCAGTGAGCCCACAGCCTGTTATTCTTGAACTGGCAAGAATTGAGAATCTGATAGCTTCAGCTCTCAAGGAGTTCACAACCTAGTCTGGAGAATATGGTCCAAATCAAAGTCACTTGAGTGGCAGGAGCCACTACAGAGGGAGGGAATGTGGGGGTATGACTTCACGAGAGAGGCAAGACTTCAACTAACAGCACAGTAGACTCTAGTCAGACCAAATGAAGGAAGAAAACTACCCAAGAGGTAGAATTGGGATATCAAGAGTCACAGGCTCAGTGACTGTGGCTTATTAAGAAGAGCAGAGCTGAGAAAGACATGAGCTCAGAGAGAGAGAGAGAGAGAGAGAGAGAGAGAGAGAGAGAGAGAGAGGAGATTAAAAGTTAAGTTAGCTGATTCAGTCTGAAAATTGAATAGAGTTTGGACCTGGTGGTGTCAGAGACACCTGCTGCTTGTTCCATGATGGACTATTTATTGCACATATATGTGACTAGAAGGGCATGAGCAGTGACAGCTAAATCTTTGTCATATACAACATACTTCTTGATTCTGTATCAAAATATTTTTGACTTTATATCACTCAAATTTATATGAGTATGCAGTAGAAAAAATAATTCAGCAGTTAAATAATGATCTCAATGTTTTGTGGGTCACTTCTCCATAAACAATAGTTTGGACAAAACAATAGTTTGGAAAATAGTCCTAATCTAAGGCAGGAACCTAGCTGACTGGGCAGCTATTCAAAGAGCTGATTAAATGGCCAGTGTTTTGCTCAAGCAAATTCTCTAATACAACCCCATAGCACCCTCTCTCTTGGCCATCCACGAGAGATGTGTTCAAAAATGTTAGGGAAGAAATGGAAGACATGTTTGTCAGGCAGGAAGATCATTCCCACTCAGGAGCAACACCACACACTGCAGGAAGAGTGATCTTCCCAACATCGATAAAGTCACAGAAGTAAAATTAGTTGTGAAATGAACAAATGCAAACGCTGTGCTAAAACTCGGAGTTTACAGCAATATGTGGAACATTTTAATAGTTGTGTGTGCGTGAGCACCATATTTTTGTTCCCTCCGTGACGTGATTGCCAAACAAAAGCTGGCTGATAAAATTCTCTATTAGAAATGGAAACGAATTGAATGAATGAACACAATCGGGCTTCTGTTTTAAGATCTAGGGGGACCCAAGGATGGTCCCAGAAGGTAATATGAAGCAGTTAATTGTTTTCCAAGACACTAAGGTGTTCCTGTCTACCCCAACAGTAGTGACATGAAATCTTAATCTTCCCACTTCTATGATGGTTTTGCAGGTAGCTGGAAGATGAGTCATGGATTGCTATGACATCGCCTGAATCTCCACTGTTCACTTCATTAATCTTTTGGAACATGGCTTTCATTGTAGCACTCAAGGACTTAGAAATTTTAAGTATAGCCCTTTTGTCTTAGGTAGGGTTTCTACTACTGTGAGAGAAAGCACCTTAGGGAGGAGAGGATTTATTTCATCGTATAGCTGTTGGGTCAGACACTTATTCTGTTCATGAGGGAAATCAGGGCAGGAACTGAAAGCAGGACCTGGAAGCAGAAACTGAATCAGAAGCTATGGAGGAATGCTGCTTACTGGCTTATCCTTTGTGGTTTTCTGTGCCTTCTTTCTCATACAACCCAGGACCACCTGTCCAGGAAAGGCATCGCCTACAATGGGCTGGGCCCTCACATGTCAATAATTAATCAAGAAAAATGACCTACATAATTGCCTACAGGCAATTTGATGGAAACATTTTCTCAATTAAGTTTCTCTCTTCCCAGATGACTCCTAACCTGTGTCAAAGTTGATATATAAACAAGGCAATGAACCTTTCGAACTCCTGAGACTCTCAACAAATCTCATATTCTGAGAGTTCCATTATATGGTCAACTGTGTTCGTCAGCATTTCTTTTTACTAGTGCAGGTTTCTTATAGATCAAGTAGACCTGCCAGCTAAGACTCCCTGGTCTGAATTCTCTGAGTATGATCTCTTTTTATTTTTTTATTTATTTTATTTTTGGTTTGTTTTTTTTCCCCCTTTGGAGACACGGTTTCTCTGTGTAGCCCTGGAGTATGATCTTTTAGCTCCACATCCCTACATGGATGATTCCTTTTGTGTACTAAAAGAGGCCATGCATTCGTTTTGTCATCAACGTTATCAAATCTATGACAAGACCATTGTTTAGGAGACCACAGTCCATCAAGGCGAGGAGGGCATGACAAACCAGAGATGTTCACATTATGTCAACCCAGTAGCAGAGAGAACAGAATACAGGAAAGGACAAGAATGCCTATAGCCACACAGATATAGATGCACAGTGACCTAGGTTGCTCACTTCCTTTTCATTGCCTCCCAATGATAACATGTAGTTCATGGATAAATTAGAGTTCTCATGACTCTTTTTGACCATCACAGATACAGTTCCCCATGACCAACACATATTCTTTGGACATCATGCTGTAAGGCCATTCTCAAACTAGAATATTTTTAGGAAGAACTTGAGCTCCTTATCTGAAAGAAGAATTAGTATAGATGTGGTACCTGTCTTCAAACATGTAAGCAATTATCCCATAGGTAAAGGGAGCCAGCATATTTTGTAGAGTTCTAACCCAAACAACTCTGTTTAAGATGCAGAAGATGCAATTACCAATATTTTGGGTCTTGATAAGTCAGAGCCTCCTAACAATTAAAGTGATCCATAAATGAAATGACCTGCCTAGAAAAATAATGGCATTCACAAAGAAACTCACACAATATGTATTCACTGATAAGTGGATATTAGCCCCAAACCTAGGATACCCAAGATATAAGATATAATTTGCTAAACACATGAAACTCAAGAAGAATGAAGACTGAAGTGTGGACACTATGCCCCTCCTTAGATTTGGGAACAAAACACCCATGGAAGGAGTTACAGAGACAAAGTTTGGAGCTGAGATGAAAGGATGGACCATGTAGAGACTGCCATAGCCAGGGATCCACCCCATAATCAGCATCCAAACGCTGACACCATTGCATACACTAGCAAGATTTTATTGAAAGGACCCAGATGTAGCTGTCTCTTGTGAGACTATGCCGGGGCCTAGCAAACACAGAAGTGGATGCTCACAGTCAGCTAATGGATGGATCATAGGGCTCCCAATGGAGGAGCTAGAGAAAGTAGCCAAGGAGCTAAAGGGATCTGCAACCCTATAGGTGGAACAACATTATGAACTAACCAGTACCCCGGAGCTCTTGACTCTAGCTGCATATATATCAAAAGATGGCCTAGTCCGCCATCACTGGAAAGAGAGGCCCATTGGACTTGCAAACTTTATATGCCCCAGTACAGGGGAACACCAGGGCCAAAAAGGGGGAGTGGGTGGGCAGGGGAGTGGGGGTGGGTGGATATGGGGGACTTTTGGTATAGCATTGGAAATGTAAATGAGTTAAATACCTAATAAAAAATGGAAAAAAAAAAAAGAAAAGAAAAGAAAAATAATGGCTTCCCAAACACTGGGATTGTTCCCAGCACATTCCTAGAGGTCTTGGGCAGGATGATTGAAGAAAATAGCTTTGCTTTGGTTGGAAGTCAGATGAGATAGTGGGATATTTCCAAATTCCCCCCAAGAATCCAAATGGAGATTCTTCAGGTTGCTAGGTTTTCACTTAAATGAGTGAGATGTTCTGCGTGCTCTGTGGCTCCCATATGAAATGTGCAGGCTCCTGGGTACCTAGACAGGCCCAAAAACAGAGAGAAGTTGACTTTTTATCTAGTCTATCCTCCTGATTTTATTACATGAAATGGATGAGACTCAGGAAATTACATTATTTCCCCAGATAAGCTATTCTAGTTTATATCCCTGATCAGAAAGATTTCTGCTTTTTTTTTTCTTCTCCCTAAATCTCTAGGCCTAACTCTTAAGCCCATTCCTTCTGGCTTTATGCTCAGTGAATATGAAGAACAATCAATCAAATTTCCTCATTATACCAATTCACACAACTCAAAATGGATTGCATAAGGCTTCTCCTCTCTAAACTGAGAGATTCCAGTTCATTTCCTGCTCTTCTTAAATATTCTTCCTAATGATCACTTCCCCCAAGTTCCCCTAAAAGTTCTCTAAAACTGAACACAGAACTCATAATGACTCCCTGTTTTCTATAAAAGTGTTTCCCAAAAGTGCTCCACGGAACATTAATTGATAGTTATTGCTTTTAAGTACTCTGTGACCAAATAAATGTGACACATTCCAGACTAAGTAAGGTTAATTGGATTCCTCAAAGCCCTGGATGTGTACCATGAGTCTCCTAGACCGTAATACTGCATGTCGCATCTCCCAAACTTATTAATGCAGAGATCTCTTTCAGAGCATGTCTTACAGCCAGTGCTCCAGAGAACACCATTTGGGAAGTACTAGTGCAAAGTGTTAAACATGTATCACTCCACAGAGCTCTACAGACTGAACTATATGCTCTGACCATGATTGTAGATAACTGCCTCCATCTCGCCAGGAAACATCCACCCTGACAGGTTCTCCCCTTCCCCCCTCCAACTGTGTTAGCTTCCCCCTCACCAAAAGCAAAGCCAGATCTTTTCCAAACATCAATCCAGGCTGCTGGGGTTGAAATGTGTTTGAATACTTGGACCCCAGCTGATAGTGCTATAGAGAAGGTTGTGGGGCCTTTAAGAAGGTGAAACCTCACAGAGGGAGGGAGTCACTGAGGGAGGGGCTTGTCATTTGACAGGCCAGCCCTACTTTCTGATCACTCTCTGCTTCCTGACTAGAGTTACAAGACAACCAGCCAGCATTTGGCTTCCGCCGCCCCACCTTCCTTTCCTGCTTTCTCTGCCATATATATTGTAATGATCTCCTCAAACTTCAAGCCAAAATAAACCCTTGCTCCCTTAAATTACTTTTTTTGCCAGGGATTTGGTCACAGCAATTAGAAAAGTCACTCACTGGTTTGAGCTGAAACAGTTGAGCATCTATTCTCAAGAGAGAGACAATGAAGAACAGAGAAGTCGACTTGCTCAGATCACACAAGTGGGCAGGGAAATTGTCAAACTGAGACTCCAAGTTCAAAGTGCTTTTTGCTACACTAGTTGACTGGCCTGTAAGCCAAGAACCTGCTAAGAAAACATTTCTGGCCCTCATGTCCATCCCCCTGCATCAGATCACCCCTTAGCTCTTCTTTCCAAAAGCCTCACCACCAAGTTTGAGAACTTGCATATTCCACAGCACCAGCAGCATCTCCGCCATGCAGGGTCCCGCACACAGAACAACCCGACACCTGCCAACAATGTATTGAGCAGTTTATCTGAGCCTGTCTCTGTTTCTGTGTTGGTACACAGAGTTGTTAGACCTGTGTTCCTCTAGGCTCCCTTCTAGCAATTTGAGCCTGTCATTTCTAAGTGCTACCTTAGCTCTGCCTGCAGTGTTCTCTCCAGCATCCTTGTACTTCGATAACTAAGATTAAATTATAATATATTATGCAGTATGCCGACTTAAAACAATGTTTTTGGCTTCTCTCCAATGTGGCAGGTGCTCTACAAATGTTGCTAATGCTCACAGCAATCCTAGATTATGTCCCCTTTCTCACTGCTGTGATAGGAAGCCTGGTATAACAATTTAAAGGGGAAAAGATTTGTCTTAGCTCATGATCTCAGACAGTTTCAGTCTGTGGTCCCTTGACTCTGTGTTTCAGGGTCTGCAGTGAGGCAGAACATCTCAGCAGCAAGTGTATATGGCTTTGGGAGCCTATTTGCCTCATGTCAGGCAGGAAGCAGAGCAAGACAGTAAGGGCTATGGACAAGATACCCACAAGGACTGTCCCCCAGTGACCTAATTCTTCCACTTGGCCTGCCTCCTCAAGTTTTCAAAACCTCCCAAAGTGCATCACCAGGTAAACAGCAAGCATTCGACACAGAAGCAAGCCTGTGGGAAACACTTCACATTCAAGCCAAAGCAAATTCCAATGTGCTAACATCTCCATTTTAACACAAAGAAACATAAATGCGCCTATAAATGTGAAAATTTTAAGATCAAGCCATTTTAAACCTGTAGAACTGGATTTCTTTTTTTATGTATTATTTAGTATGTGGTTATGGTGTGTGCTATTATTTGTGTGTGTGTGTGTGTGTGTGTGTGTATGTATGTCTATGTGTCTCTCTGTTTGTGTGTCTCTCTGCCTATCTCTGTCTCTCTGACTCTGTGTGCATGTGTGTGTGAGAGAGACAGAGACAGAGAGAGACAGAGAGACAGAGAGATACAGAGAGAGAGAGAGAAAGAGAGAGAGATGGGCGGGCATACATGTAAAGGTCAGAGAACAATTTTGTAGAGTTGATTCTCACCCTCTGCTGTGGGTCCAGGGACTGAACTTAGAGCATCAAGCTTGTATGACTCATGCTCCTATCTGCTACACCATATTGCCAAGCTGTAGATCTTTAAACCATGTGGGCCCGCATTTCAGATGCTGTTCTCATGGCCACCAGGCCATGAGCTTCCAAATGTGAGTCATGTTTTCTCATTAAAGGTGGCATCTCTCTTCACCACACATCCCCTACAACAACGGCGCCTACCTGACCATCAAGTAAGCATTCAGTAAATACTTGCTGACTTGATTAGCAGATTAACTCTCCTTCTACCTGGCAGTCAGGCCATATCTTTTTGGATGCTGTGAATACATGTTACACCAAGAGACCATCTGTAAGTTCTCAGTTAACACAGAGCGGAAAATTACAACTGCATAGACTGCACCTGTAGACGTGAGCTTAATTAACAGGCTTATCATGGATTGAATGAGTGGCAGATACAGTACCTTATGCAAGAGGCACTGGAGAACACATCAGTGTAGAGGGGCATTTTTTCATTTTTCTTGTTTCATACTATTAAAACCATGTTAATGAAAATGCATTATTAGTGGTAATAATAATAAAGATGAAAATCCTCCCTCTCCTGATCCCTTACAAATGTTGTTTTTCATTTCGAATCCCACATCCTCTGGGGAGAAGTGGGAGGGAGTGTCACAAATCCAGATAATGATCTTGGGTATTACACTGTTCATTTGGAGCTCTGATTTAGCTAAGCTGACAGATGTTGGGGAAAAACATGTCTAGCCTGAAAACTCTCTGGTGGCTGCCCAGCTGTGGCTGCAAAGAGGAGTGAGGCTTCTCACCAGAGCTTCACATTCATTTAAATTCAGGATTTGACATGCAGAATCGCTTTGCTGGCAAGGTACAAGTTGAAGCACCCTGACATTATGAAATGACTCTAGCCTGCTGCTTTGTGGAAGGATTTGGGACTAACCACACTGCTCCTTCCAAAGCTCCTTCAAATGGCTGTCCCTGGTTATGCTCCGCTGTCTTGACAAAACCTGACTTGTCCTAACGTAGCCGCCATTTACACTAGGAAAGATATAACAAACCAACAGCAAAAATTCCTTTGTTCTACCCACCAGCATGTGACACTTCTCCTTTCCTCTCCCAGAGATGTTTAGAAGAGGAGGAGTAGGGGAATTTGATTCGCATTAAATGATTAAAGCTTCCCTAACAACAGCCTGAACTCAGGGTTTTAGTTTTTCAAAATAAATAGTCAAGGGGCACCATGGGAAAAGCTGACTCTGGAGGGACAAAGCCAGTTGAAGAGTGACTTTTGAGGTCCTTTGGGCCATGATTTTCCCAGATGAAAAAAAAAAGGCAATTTTGATCTCCGAAGAGAAAATCTGCTTATTAAACATAAGGCAGAGGGCAGCTTCTTGTCAGCAGCAGTGCAGGGAGGTCAGTCCTCAGCTCAGCCTGCAGCGAGCACCAGGGAGATGGTGACAATGCCAAGGATGGCTCTGAGCTGGAGAGCTCAAAGAAACAAATGAGCCTGCATTTCAGAAACCTGTAGAACACAATGTGTGTGCTCTGGAGAGGCAGAGCCTTCCTTCCTGGGATCTAGACTATGTGGCTCACTTTGGTCATGCAGCAGGCTGCTTATGACAACAGGGAGGGGCAGAGCCTTCCTTCCTGGGATCTAGACTATGTGGCTCACTTTGGTCATGCAGCAGGCTGCTTATGACAACAGGGAGGGGCAGAGCCTTCCTTCCTGGGATCTAGACTATGTGGCTCACTTTGGTCATACAGAAGGCTGCTTATGACAAGAGGGAGGGAGTTGCTTGTTAGGACAGTTCAATGGATTCACAGAGGGAAGGAAAGGTATCAATAGGTAATTTTTCACTATAGATGAGTCCTAACCACAGGTCTCTTGGAAATAGAAATCGCCTCACTCCTCCTTTGCCAAATAAACAGATGCAGCTGCAAACAAGGTATGAAATGATGTGGTAAGGAAGGAAGTGACTCAGATATCAATGACACCAGAGGCACGGAAGAGCTGTGGGAAGATTCCACGCCTGCTTCACTTCCAGGCTCTTGGACTGATATTCCCTGCTAGACTTGAAGTCCTACACACGTTCTCAATATTTTTTTAAGCGAGCCATCTCCTTTAGGCGACATTAGTGAACTCGCTTTAGCATGAACAGCTCTGTTAGAAGCTCATCAAAATTCACCTGCTTGACACAAGCTAGAACGAAAGTATTACTCTGGGGTCAACTGTCCTTGAGAATGCCTAGAATTTTTAGTGTGCATTTAGCATTAAGAGAATCCAGAGTTGCCAGAGAAAAATCCCTGTGTTTAATTGGGTCACATGTAATATTTATAAGGTAAGGGAAAGACAGCATGGTCCTGATCTCTCCCTCCATGCTGATGAATGAGAAGACAATGAATGGTTCCTAAGCAGAGTTCATGCATCTTCTTAAGGTCACCCAGCTCATCATTCCACTCTCTCACTCAATGGACCTATGGATCTATGGACCACATTCTGATGGCTATTGAGATGACTAGATTTGTAAAGAAACTGCAAAGAGAAATGGTGAGGTTGTAGCTGAGTTACATACAAGGGCTGGAGAAAAGAAAGTCCCTGTGACCTGAAGAAAGACAAAATCCAGAGTAGAACCTGAATCACAAAGCAAAGCAAAACAACTCAAAACCTAGCTGAGCCTCTCCTGGGATACTGCTCCTCAGCTGTGACTATAGACCCTGAGTCATGTGAAAGTTTTCCAAGATGTGGAGTATACACCCTTCTATAGATCAGGTGAATCATGTCTCAAATGCTAGACCCAATCAATTGTCTTTTCAAGTAATTCCAGGCAACCCTGTTACCCAGTATCATTTAAGAACCTCTGCCTGAGGCAAGGCCATCTCCGCAGAAGCCCCGAGCTTAAATAATAATGTAATGTCAGTTTCCAGTTTCTCTTCACTCGTGTATGTGTATTCTCCATTGTCTATACCTGCCTTCAACATCAATGATTCTCAACCTTCCTAATGCTGTGTGACCCTTTAATATTGCTTTCCATGTTGTGGTGACCCTCCGCAACCATAAAATTACTTCATTACTACTTCATAACTGTAAGTTTGCTTCTGGTTTGAATCATGATGTGAATATCTGATACGCAGGATACCTGATATGCAACTCCTGTGAAAGGGTCATTCAACCTCTAAAAAGGCTATTTTCAAAGGAGTTACAAGCCAGTATTCTAGCTCACCTGCCTCTTCAGGAGAAGAACCCAGGAATTCACCTTTCCTACACTCCCGTTAGTCCCCACCCCCAATCATGGGACCATACATACTAGATCTACTTCAATACAGAAAGTAATAGAGCGATGCTTGAGTTGCTCAGTGAATCGCTGATGTTTATGACTCAAAGGCTTATGATGTACCAACCCAATTTAAAAAAAAAAAAAAAAAAAGCAAAGCAGGTAAATGCAATTCAGCTGGATCCAAAAGATATGTATGATCAAATCCAAAGTCAATGATAGACATGATAACCAGCCACCATCTGCTAATGAGTTTTTCCCCCTAAAAGAAAAGTAGAAATAAACAAATGTTGCCCAAGATGATAGAGTGTCTTTAATGAGAGGGCAAAGGACCTCAATTCCAGAGAAATAGAATTAAAAGAAGAAGAAGAAAAAAGTTGAGTTGACAGCATCCAGCTCTCAGCTGGCAATCAATGGGTATAGAGGGAAACGAATTCAGGCTTTTGTTAGACTAACTGCTGGCCTTGTAAAACGGAAGCCACCAAGAAACTGCGCCAAGTTTGGGGTCCACTAAATCAGCCAGAAGTTTCTATCACTGAAGTCTCCCTGAAAATGGTTGTCTGGGACAACAAGGCACATAGCAGTGGCTGTCTGTGGCCTACCTAGCATGACGCTGCTTATTCAGGTGCCCATGCCAGCTCAGCTTCCCCCATGCCCAAGACAAGAGTGGAACTTTTCTGACTGAACTAAATCCTCCAAGCCTCATTAAATCACACTTTAGTACCACATTGTTCGGCCATTGCCGTTCCCAGTGTTGTATGTCAAACCTGTCCCCTCACCGTCTCGGATAATAAAATGTTTTATGGTTTTGCTGGATGATTGCTCCGCGTCCCTTTTATTTTGAAAATGGCACATAATAAATACCCCCGCAGAGCCGAGACCAGCTTGATGGAAAACACTGCACTAGCAGGGCCAAAAGCAATCAGCCTCACCCAGAAAATACAGCACAGCTGGTGGGGATGCTGGAACGGTGTCCTTTGCAAACATTTCCTCTGCCATTCATAAAAAAAGAGCCCAGCCAGGAGGATGTGGCTCTGTGCCCCCAGAGAAGTAGTACCGCCAGTTCAGCTGAACGGTTCCCTCATAGGTCAGCCTATGGCTGGCTACGATGACCACCCTTAAATTCAGTCAAAGACACCCCACAGAATGAAGAGATGGACTCAGGCACTGCAGGTTAAGGAAGGGCCGATGGCTCACGGTCAGCACAGGAGAGTCAGACAGACATTGTGATTCTGGGCACATCTGTACCTTCACTCTGAAGGCTACCACAGTGCTATCATTTCGTTGTCTGATAGTGAAACTGTCGTTCCCTCTCAACCAGCCCAATTTAGCTCATAAAGGAGAAACTTATCTATAATCAAGAACATATGGAATTCTGACTCAACCTCAGCCTGATACTTTGATAGCCCAATTCAATTATTTTAATAATACATAGGCTCGAGTTTTAATCCGACCTAGTTCAGTCGACTTTTTCAAAAATGAAACTTTGATGCCTTTTTTTTTTTAAATTAGCATTTGACTTTGGTTTTCAGTTACTAAATTGGTGTGATAGATTCCGCTCTGGCTTTGGAGCTTTAGTTAAGTGCTTCACTACAGTCAGACACATGATTGTGGAGCTCACCATACCTGTGAATTGCATGCTCAACAGGATGATCACTGCCAGCACATCCTGCATATCATTTAGCCCAGAGTTAGCAAACTCCACTCCCCATCAAGGAGTTATAAGCATGTGTCTCCATTACTGTGCACTAAATCATTTCTCTCCCCCCCTACTAACAGTTATTTAGAAATGGAAGGCCTCTCTGTAGATTACTCAGAAGCGTTCTGATTTATCCAGAGAACTCGTTCGCTTCCTAGCAGAAAATGTAAACATCAACCATCTTCCAAAGGTGGGGCCGGCACATTCATCCGTGGTCACTAATGGCCACCTTTAATCAATGACACTATCTTTTAAGGAAAGAAATGAGTCAAATTTGTCTTGCAAGAAAGAGGTAATTCATTAATGAGGTTATTACTCTTCCTAACCAGGACATTAGCCAGCAACTGGCAAAAATGGGTTCTTCTACCAAGGTCCTATCAATCTAACAAAGGCAAGCGTTTCTCTATCATGAGTCTCATCTCCAACTTAAAAAACTTTCTCCAAAGTGAGAGAGCTTTATAGTCTCTGCAGCACTCAAGGGCAACACACGGCACATGGGAGGAGATGCAGCTACTGTTCTTCACGAGATGCTGGTACCAAGCAGCCAGGTCATCTCCAGCCAACTGTTGCTAATACAGACTAAAATGGCCATAAGCCACCACCTCCACGAAGCAATCAACACACCTCTGAAATCTTTCAAGATGCAGGAGGTTAAAAGATTAACCAGCTGTATTTGCATGATTCTTGGAGTGTACCCTAGAAATGAGAATTCTTCAGAAGGATTCCTGAAGGTCCCAGAAGGTTCCAGCAGTCTTTCAAGCTTCCATTTCCACTCCACCATCATGTCTACAGCATTCAGAAGATGGATAAGGGTCAGGGAGTGACTTGAAGATGTGACATCTGGTAACATTTTTGCTCATTTATAAATTATGTACATCCGTCTTAATTACGAGATACTGTCTTAGTTTGTGAAAAATACATGCAATGCATGTTATACAGGCATTACATAAGAATGAGATCAAAAGCAAACCTGCAAATCTCTCATCTGTTGGGATAGACCGGCTATCCCAATCCTTTCTGGTGAAAACAAACATGCTAGCTGCATAGATTTTTTGTGTGTGTTCATCTGTGTAAATGCGAGGACGAAGCAGCAAGAAAGTAATGAATTTCCAGAGGCCAAAAACTAAATGAAGCTCGATCCTGAGACGTTCAGTGGAGCAAGGAGGCATAATCAGGACATTTGCTTAGTCTGATAAATTTAAGCTTCAATTTTCACAGCCTGATGGGCTGAAGAGTACAGGAAATAAGGACCATGGCCTCTGCACAGAGTCAGAGCTGAGATCCCCGAGAAGCCACACCCCCAAGAAGCCACACCCCAAGAAGCCACATCCCCAAGAAGCCACACCCCCATATTGGATGGAAATAACTCCGCCTCCTCTGAGGGGGGAGCTGAAACCCTGGACTGTTTTATAACTTGACTGGAGAATAAACAGCCCTTCAGAGTTTGCAGCCCATAAATTACCCTGATGCTGCTTTTCAGCCCAGTTACTGTGCCTTAGGCCAAAACCTGACGCTACAGTGGTCCTCAGCATAGAATTCCCACAAGAACACAACTCAAGCTGTAAGAGCTCCACATGATAACAACATCCCAGGACATGGGATCTCGTGACAATAAGCAAAAACAAAAAGATCACTGGTCATGGAAAGGAAATGTGGCAAACTGTAGGACTGAAGAAACAGTTATCAACAGATCCACCCCAGAACATTTGAAACACAAATATTCAGACCACCCAAGAAAAACACCCTACAAAGACATGGGACTCAAACTCCACTAAGAAAGCATCTTACCTCAGTAGGAAAGGCAACCATGACAGAAACATGCTAATGAGAATTTGGACAAGGGAATCTTTGTACACTGCTGGGCAGAATGCAAAGTAACCCAGCCTGTACGGAAGTCAGTATGGAGTTTCTTCAAAGACTAAAATGGAAGTTCCATAAGACCCAGCTGTGGTATGCTTGAATATTTAACCCAAAGGACTTGAGTCAACTTGGCACAGAGATGCCTGCACATCAGGCTTATTGCAGGACTATTCACAATACTCATTATGCAACCAACCTAGATATCCAACAGAGGAATGGATAAAACAAATGTGGTATCCATAATTAACGGACATTTTTCAGCTATAAAATTGAATGAAGCCATTTGCAAGAAAAATAGAGACATATGAAAATAACAATAGTAAGATAATTAAGGTAGACTCAGAAAGACAAATGTTTTCTCTCATTTCTAACTCTAGATTCTATATAGATTCATAAAATCATGTATGTTTATGTGGCATAAAATAGACATGGAACTGGGAACAAAGAGGATTAATGAGAGGGAGTTGGGGCTATGGGGAAAAATGTGTTCATCATGCAATATATACTTTATGAAAAAACTTAATTTTAAGCTATATATATAATCATATATATATATATATATAATTTTTTAATGAAAGAAAGAAAATACATGTTGGAGACACAAAAATAAATTCTCAAACCTATTTGTCAGGAAAAATATATTTGAAATTAAAGCCCAAAAGATAACCTCAGTAATAGCTTATATCTGGGAAATAATAACAATAGTGATGAACAATTTGCAAAACTTCATACCTACAAGGACAAAAATTGAAAATTGCTTATGAGACCCAGAGTGCAGTTTGAAGTGGACTTTCATATACTAATTAAAGCTGCAGAAGGAAGAAGAAGACAGAGAAGAGCTAATTACCAAGATGAAATAGTAAAGGATTTCCCAAGCTGAGGGACGAGAGCTCAGACCCAGACATTGAAAGAATCTAGTAGAGTTTTTTCTTTTTTTATTATTATTAGATATTTTCTTTATTTACATTTCAAATTTTATCGCCTTTCCTCATTTCCCCTCCAAAAAGCCCCCTATCCCATCCCCCCTGCTCACTAGCCCACCCACTCCCACCTCCCCACCCTGGCATTGCCCTACACTGGAGCATCGAGCCTTCACAAGACCAAGTGCCTCTCTTCTCATTGATGTCCCACAAGGCCATCCTCTGTTACATACACAGCTAGAGCCTTGAGTCCCTCCATGTGTACTCTTTGGTTGGTGGTTTAGTCCCTGGGAGCTCTGGGGGTATTGTTGGTTCAAACTGTTGTTCCTTCTGTGGGGCTGCAAACCCCTTCTGCTTTTTTGGGTCCTTTCTCTAGCTCCTCCATCGGGAACCCTGTGCTCAGTTCAATGGATGGCCATGAGCATCCACTTCTGTATTTGTCAGGCACTGACAGAGCCTCTCAGGAGACAGCTATATCAGGCTCCTGTCTGCAAGGACTTGTTGGCATCCATAATAGTGTCTGGGTTTGGTAACTGTATAGAGGATTGATCCCCAAGTGGGACAGTCACTGGATGGCCTTTCCTTCAGTTTCTGCTCCAAACTTTATCTCTGTATCTTGTCCCATGGGTATTTTGGTCCCTCTTCTAAGAAGGACTGAAGTATCCACAATATGGTCTTCCTTCTTGAGCTTCATGTGGTCTGTGAATTGTATCTTGGGTATTCCGAACTTCTGGGCTAATATTCACTTACAGTGAGTGCATACCATGTGTGTTTTTTTGTTACTGAGTTACATCATTCAGGATGATATTTTCTAGTTCCATCCATTTGTCTAAGAACTTCATGAATTCATTTTTTGTAATAGCTGAGTAGTACTCTATTGTGTAAATGTACCACATTTTCTGTATCCATTCCTCTGTTGAAGGACATCTGGTTTCTTTCCAGGTTCTGGCTATTATAAATAAGGCTGCTATGAACATAGTCGAGCATGTGTCCTTATTACATGTTGGAGCATCTTCTGGGTATATGCCCATGAGTGGTATAGCTGGGTCTAAGATCAAGAATTGACAAATGAGAACTCATAAAATTGCAAAGCTTCTGTAAGGCAAAGGACACTGTGAATAGGACAAAATGGCAACCAATAGTTCAGAAAAAAATCTTTACCAACCCTACATCCAATAGAGGGCTAATATCCAATATATACAAAGAACTCAAGAAGTTAGACTCCAGAGAACCAAATAACCCTGTTAAAAAATGGAGTACAGAGCTAAACAAAGAATTCTCAACTGAACAATACCAAATGGCCGAGAAGCACCTAAAGAGATGTTCAACATCCTTAGTCATCAGGGAAATGCAAATCAAAACAACCCTGAGATTTCACCTCACACCAGTCAGAATGGCTAAGATCAAAAACTCAGGTGACAGCAGATGCTGGCGAGGTTGTGGAGAAAGAGGAACACTCCTCCATTGTTGGTGGGATTGCAAGCTGGTACAACCACTCTGGAAATCAGTTTTGGTGGTTCCTTAGAAAATTAGATAGTACTACCAGTAGAATTTTTAAAGATTTATTTTATTTGTATGAAGGGATGAAGATGATGATGGTGGTGGTGGTGGTTGTGGGGTGTGTGTGCATACGTGTGTGTGTGTGTGTGTGTGTGTGTGTGTGTGTGTGTGCATCTATAAGGGAAAAGTGACATCAGAGTCTTGAAGGAAACATCAGATCCTCTAGAACTAAAGCTACATCAAGTTATGAGCCACCAGATATGGATGCTGAGAACAGAAGTTAGTTCTGCTGCAAGCATAGATGTTCTTACCTGCTGAGCCATCTCTCCAACCTCTCAACCAGCAGAATTCTTTGAAAAGAAAAATCTAGCCCTAGATACAGAATACTGAAACTGCAGAACAACACAAAAATAAGACATGCAAGAATACACACACTACCCACGAAAGAGGGGCAGTTAGTGAGCTGAGCGCTCACAGCAACCAGAAGGCCGGAGCTCATCACTGGCTACTGAAAGGGAATGACCTAGAATTGGATGATGTTCCTCAACAAATTCTAAAAATCTGAAGGATGTATAATTCAACCTGGAAAAAAATGTACCTCAAAGTATCTGACAAAGAAAATATTAAGAGGAGAGGAAATGATAAACAGGAATCGACTCTGAGCACATATGTACCATGTAATATATAAAACACATAAAAACAGGGGCTGGAGAGAGGGTTCGACAGTTATAAGTGCTTTCTGCGTATAGAAGACCTCAGTACACTTCCTGGGATCCTTGTCTGTCTGGTGGCTCACAACAAAGCTGTAACCCCAGCCCCAGCTCTGGGGCTCTGGTGCCTTTGTCCCCATGCCAACCACCTGCACACACACACACACACACACACACACACACATCCCCATACAGGCACACAGACAGAGACACATGATAAGAAATTAATAATAATAATAATAATAATCTTTTTAAAGTACATAAAAACATAAATTACAATCTGCATGGCATAACATGAGAAGGAGCCTAACTCACTGGTCTCGTACAACACTTCTGGTTGCCTCTGGTTGCCTTCTTTGTGGTAGTAAGAACCACTGAGCTACATTCCAAGCTGAATGCCCTTCTTTAACTTTTCTCAAAATATTATGGGTGAAATGTGAGAGCTTACAGGATAATGTATATAGAATAACATGCACATAATTTTAAATAGTCCCTGGAACAAATTTTGACAATTATATATAGCCATAATGACCAACTAAAAATTGTATTTCTTTTTTTCACTTCAGAAAATTCCCTTGTGTCTTTTCCTGGCAATATGCCTTCCCTGGAGACAACCACTGTTCTGACTTTCATAATCTTAGATTTTGTATGTCTGTTGCTGAACTTCATGTAAATGGAGTCATATGAACTATTCTTCCTGATCCCAGGTGCTCAATATAATATTCTCAAGATTCATCTTTATTTCATATTGATAGATCGGCCTTTGTGTTGCCAAGTAGCATTATGATATATACCTATAAAAATAACTTGTTGTTTCTCCTGTAGGCAGACATTGGGGTTACTTCTAGCTTGGAATTGTTACTAATAAGACCATTGTAAGCATTGTTATACAAAATTTTTGGAGATACATATTTTTATTTCTGTTCAGTAAATACACAAGAATAGGATTTCTTGAGTTATGAGGTTTGTATAAATTTATAAATATGTAACTACCAAGAATTTTCCAAAGTAACTACATATTTATAGTTCTACCAAGATGCACTCCTGATGCTCCAACAACTGATATAGTCAGCTTCTCACACTTCTACCATCACTCCAGTAGATGTTTATATCCATGCTTCCCCTCTGACTAAGAATATAGAGAATATTTTCACATGCACATTAGCTATTTGCATGTCTTCTTTTTTTAAAATCTCTGTTCAAATGTTTTGTCCATTTTAAATCACATTACGTGTGTGTGTGTGTGTGTGTGTGTGTGTGTGTGTGTGTGTGTGTGCACAGTCCAAGTCAGAGGACAACTTCCAGGAGTCAGTTCTCTCCTTCCAACATGTGTGTTCCGGGATGGAACTCACGGATCAAGCTCTAGCCCTCAAACTTGGCAGCAAATGCTCTTCCTCACCGAGCCAGCTCCCTGGCCCTGTTTTGCCTGCTTTTATTGCTTTCCTTTCCTTTGTACTGCTGACTTCTAAGAATGCTTTGGATACTCGGAAAATGACAATTTCATCAGACATAGGCAATCTGGTAAGTAACAATGTTTCACTTCAATAGCCCGTTTTCCTAAAATTAATCTTTGGATTAAATACAATCCCAATCAAAATTCCATTCTGGTTTTTTGAGGCAGCTGAGAAAGTTAACCTTAGATTTATGTGAAGAATTAAATGTTTATACACAGTTAACTGGACCGTGAGGAAGAGGTGTAACATCTAACCTACAGAACTTAGCACATTCTTCAAAAAACAATGTGAGTTTTGTTTGAGAAACTCAGAAATAAATTCATAGATATAGATGAATCTATTATGCAGTAAAAATGGCATCAGAAATCAATGGGTGAGAACAGAAGGCTTAGTAATATCGTTACCAAAAATGTCTTGCAGCAAAAAGAAACATAAACCAGATTCCTTCCTTGCCTCCTTGCTCTGCACACAAAGATGGACTCCAGGGGATCAAGGACCATAAATATAAAAGGTAAGAGAACAAAGTTTCTAGAAACAAGCATAGCTTTTCTTTATAACATGGTTTGGAAAGGGCTTTTAAAAACTTCAGGTAAGCCATTAGCCCAAATAGTGGAAACTAAGTGCATTAAATGTAAGGATTTCCACTCAGCAAAACTCATCGTGAAAAAGATTCATAAACACCCAGAAAAATCAGAGAACATACTCACAATCTAAATCTTACAGAAGACCGAGGCAAGCAAGAAACGCCTTCAAGCCAACGGGCAAAAGACAGAAATCATAATAGAGGGGAGTTGTTTTGTTTTGTTTTAAAATCAGGAAAATGCTTGAATAGGCAACATACAAATGAATACTGCCAGCAGGCAATAAGCACATAAGAAAAAAACACACCAATAATCAGAGAATGTGAGTACAAATAAGAACACTTGCCATGTTGCAACTATGGAACTCCTAGACATGGAAGGTAAAAAAATCCAAGTGCAGGAATGAACATGAACATAGGAACAACTGTCCCCTGTCAGGACCAACAGCGGAGATTGTCCCTATTCACCCACACTAGAAACATAAGCTTAATGGCCCAGAAAGCCTGATCCTGATTAGGTAAGGTTAGGTATGCCTACACAAATGCATAGGAGACATGGGTATCTATTGTAGCATTGTCTAGAATATAGAGATTTGGGGAAATCTGGGACTCATCACTAAAAGGGCTGATACAATAGAGAATTTGCTGGCAAAACCAAAACTGGATAAAAGACAATACTGACAGACTACTAATATATCAAGATAAAAGGCACAAATATGTGTTCACAGGAATTAAAAAAAGAATCACGTGAAGAAAAGACTAGAATAAATAAGTCTGACACAAAGTTGAAAAGTTGAGGTGAAGAAATTTCTAGAAAAAAAATTCTACAAATAGAAAAAAAAAATTAACCTTAAAATTTGAAAAAAAATCCTGTGAAAATAAATTCAAGCATATTCATTTTCTTTTCTACCATTTCATTGTATCAGGTCTCATTAGTCTGCAGTTGAATTTTATTCAGGATGAGAGATGTGGGTAGAATTTCATTCTTCTATGTAACTACCTAATTTGACCCAACAGCATTTGTTGAATATGCTCTATTCTTCCATGTGTATTGTTGGTCTCCTTATCAAAAACAAAATGGCTATAGGCAGTCATTAAAATCAATGATTGGGGCTGGGGAGTTAAGACTATTCTTAACTCTTCTCCCATAAGACCTGAATTTGATTCCCAGGGTCCACATGACTGCTTAGAGCTGTCTATAACTCCAGTTCCCAGAAATGCAATGCCCTCTTCTGGTGTCTTCAAGCACCAGGCACATATGTGGTACAGACATACATGCAGGCAAGACATCTATATACATAAACTAAATAACAGAATACTTTTTTAAGAGTTCAACAGTTAGCAAATGGAATATCATGAAATTAAGAGGTTTGTGTACAGTAAAGAATATCAAGTACCCAAGGAGCTGAAGGGATCTGCAATCCTATAGGTGGAACAACAATATGAACTAAGCAATACCCCCCCCCAAGAGCTCCTGTTTCTAGCTGCATATGAATCAGAAGACGGCCTAGTGGGCCATCAGTGGAAAGAGAGGCCCATTGGTCGTGCAAACTTTATATGCCTCAGTACAGGGGAATGCCAGGGCCAAGAAGTGGAGTGGGGGGGGGGGGAGCATGTGAGGGACTTTTGGGATAACATTGGAAATGTAAAAGAAATAAATACCCAATTTAAAAAAAAACAAAAACAAAAGAAAAAAAAAAGAATATCAACACTCTAGTGAAAGTAATACTAGAGAATGTGGACAATTCTTCCCCAGCTATGCTCTGGACAGAAGGTTACTCTCTATAGATTATATAGACTCAAACATGTAAACACCAAGAAAATGAGCAGCCCAACTTTTTTAAATGGCCATGAAACTAAACAGAGAGTTCCCAAAAGATGAAATGTGAACAGCTAAAACCATTTTAAACAAATGTTCAAAATCCTTAACTACCAAGGAGACAGGCAAAGTTTCTTAGTCAAGAGGGAAATAGCCAGTTCCATGGAAACTGTTTGGTCTCTGGGAGAAAAGTGGGTTTGCTGCTTTGGGAACAATTTGGTCTACAGATGTTTAGGAGGCATCACTATCATCAAAATGGTACCCTTTTCCATCTTTATCTTTTACAGTGGCAGTGTGATGTCCTCTTCCCATCACTCCATTGTGGTTGGAAACAACAACCAGATTACGGACACAAGAGCCTGCATTAGAATTAATTAGGAATTCTGACACATCAAGTCATTGATAGGAAAAATCAATTAAAGTATCTAAATTGCCTCTCAGGTATCGACTTTAAGAAAAGCTTGAGATGGTCCACAAGTCCTGGAGACAGGAACCATAAATCTAATTTCCCTGTGGTTTGCAGATGTTCTTTACATTTCAGACAATCCCACCAATCTGAGCCCCTTGACTTCCTTCTGTTGTAAAACACTCAATGCAATCTTTTAATCTCACAAATGGCTTTATTTGGGGGAAATGTATTCTACATGTTCATGTTTTTTCATAATCCTTAGTGGTATTTTCACCAAAATATTTTTTTCAAACCAGGATCCCAGTCCAAAGAGAGAAAAGAAAAACTGTATACACTCTAATTGATGAAAACCTTAGAAGTCATAAAAGAGAGATTCTCTACTGGTAGTGTCCAGAAGGGAAGTCATCCACCAATGAAAACAGAAGTCTGCATTGAGGATGTTCACATAGCCCAGTGTCTCTCATCAGATTTCAACTTGTGTGGTCTCAAGGTGAAACACAATGGAAACTTTAGCTGAAATACTCTATTAGTACATTTACAGTCTTGTATTTGAAAGGAAAAAATCTAGAAAATCAAGGATAAATCCCTTTTACATTTAGAAAAACAAAAGAAACTGCTTTGAGATTTCATCTTCTCCCAGTTAGAATGGCTAAGATCTGAAATCTGAATGATGACAAATGTTGGCATGGATGTGGGGTAGGAGGATCTCCTATTCACTGCTGTTGGAAATAGAAACTTGTGCAGCTACTATGGGACTCAGTGAGGAGGCTCCTCAAAAGGGTGAAAATAGACCCATCACATGAGCCAGCTGTACCACTCCTGGGCAGAAAGGACTCTGTATTCTATGATAAAGATACCTAGCTTATCCACATTCATTGCTGCTGTATTCACAATATCCAAGAAGTAGACACAGCTTATATGTCCACCAATTGATGAAAATGTGGTGTATTTACACAGTGGACTATTATTCGGCCGTTAAAAATGAAATTATGAATTTCAGAGATAAGTGAGTGGAGCTTGAAGCCATTATTCTGAGTGAGTTAACTCAGACTCAGAAAAACATGTTTTTGATTCTCTCTCAATTACTAATGTTACCTTTGAATTTTCAGATATGTATATTTAATTTGGAATAGACATGGAGGTCAGAAACTATTAAGGAACCATGAGGAGTAGTTTTCAAGTGAGGGAATATAGTGTGCACTGTTATAAAGGGTTAAAGGGAATAAGGGAGTAGAAAGGATTGAGTTTGAGTGGAGGAGGGGATAACAAGGTAGAGAAAAACATACGGAGAGGGATAAGTAGCACTAAAGATCTATCCAAAAGTTCATATGGAAACCTCTAACTGTAAATCTTACAGATACATACATACATACATACATACATACATACATACATACATACACAGAGAGACACCTAGAGTTTTAACATGAAGTTTCTCAATAAAGGGGCAATAGTGCCCCTGCTAGACACCAGAGGTAATAAATTAAAAGCCTAGTGCCAAGAATGGATAACTTCTTTTGGAGTTGTTGGCAGTAAGATCCCAAAGACACCTCTCCCCCAAACATTACACATATGTGTTATTGACAATGATCTTGGTTACTGTGCTAGACAGTTTTATGTCAATTTGACACATGCCAGGGTAAGCAACCATTTTCTGAACAGGATTTAAGTCCTGCTCCACAAGATGGAATCCAAACTCCCACCATTGTGACAAAACACCATGACCAAAAGCAACTTAAAGAGGAAAGCCTTTATTTCAGCTTAAAACTCTCAGGTCATTCTTCATCACTGAAGAAAATTGAAGCCAGACTCAAGGTAGGAACCTAGAAGCCGGACCTTAAACTGCTTTCTAGCTCAGTTTGTTCCTATTGGCTCAGCCTGTTTTCTTTCACAATCCACTCCCACCTTCTCAAGCTTGGCACCACCCACAATGGGCTGGCCCTTTCACATCAACCATTAACCACGAAAGTACTCAACAGATTTGCTGATAGAGCAATCTTATGGAGGCCTTTTCTCAATTGGAAGTTCCTCTTCCTAAATTGTATGTTAAGTTAACCTAAAACTAACATCACAGAAAATAAGAGAAAAGAGGGTAAAAGCCAGAGGCAGTGGATACCTGCAGTGAAACAGGGACCTTTGGATACAGCAGAGGGGCTGTACATATGAACTCTCAGTAATTGGAACAGCATGCACAAGACTTGTGAAAGTCCAAGCAGGACTCGATCCAGCATGGAGAAATGGCTAAACTACAAAATCCCATCCCTAAGTGTGTAGCTACTGGCAATTGTTATTGTTGGAAGAGGAAGAGTCATTTTTCTCTAAGATTATTGCCCCTGGTAAGCCAACCACACTCCAGTGATCCAAGAATATCTGAGAAAGACAAATCACTATTCATATTGTGTTTTGGTTTTGGTTTTTAAAAGGAGGCGACATTAAGTTGGGTGGATGGAAAAGAGGGTAGATCTTGGAAGACTTGAGATGAATATGATCAAAATATATTATCAGAATGTTAAAAGAATCATAATTTTTTAAAAACTTGGAAGCAATAGTTTTAAATGTTCTCATGCAAAAAATAAAAAGACTTTATTCAATAAATTATACCAAACATTCAAGGAATAATAATTTTAGTCTTTGCAAAGTCTACTCCAGAATAGAACAAAAGAGAACATATTCCTTAATTCAGTTCACTCTATTGGTTTGGCAGCACAACCTTTATTCTAAAGCTGGCAAAGATAATTATAGAAAATTATGTATGCAACCTCATCCATAAACACAGATGCAATATCACTAAGTAAAAATCATCAAACCAAATCTAACAATTTATTAAAAATGCCACAAACAACTTGAATTTGTAACAGGATTAACAGGATTAAAAGTCAGCTTAACATTAGGAAATCAAGCTAATATATTTCACTACATTAGAAGATAAAATAAAGTATGGTCATTTTGATAAATGCAAAAAAAGGTATTGGATAGAATTTCAAATATGTTCCAGAAGAAAATGAAAAGTTCTTAACTGATAAATAACATTCACAGAAAACCCATAAATCCTCATTGTCTTGACTTATGCAAAGCTTTCTTAGATGTTGCACTAAAGGCACACATAGCTAAAAATAAAGGAGTAAAGCCAATGTTGCCTAAATGAAATACATTTGTGCTTAGGAGAATACTGTTAGACTGTGGTGTAGCTCAGGTAGAACACCTGCCTAACAGGTATAAGAATATAATCAAAAGCATTACCCCTCAAAATTGGAAAAGGACCCAAGATACCTAGAACAATCCTGAGCAATAAAAGAACTTCTAGAGGTATAGCCATCCCAGAATTCAAGTTGTATTGCAGAGCTATCTTAATAAAAATAGCATGGTGTTGGCATAAAAGAAAACAGACACATGGGTCAATGGAATCTAATTAAAGACCCAGACACACCTACAGACACCTCACTTTTTACAAAGAAGCCAGAAATGCATGCTTGAAAACAGACAGCATCTTTAATAATCTTTGAAAAGTCCAAAATAGGGCAAAAAAAAGAGACTATTTGGTTTTTAAGAGGAGAAGACATTAAGTCAGGTGGATAAATAGTCGGGTGGAATAAAGAGACTATTCTTTAATTCAATTCAAATTATTGGTTTGGCAGCACAAACTCAATGGCTGCATAGAAAAAAATGAAAATAGATCCATATTTATCACCCTGCACCAAACTCAACTCAAAATGGATCAAAGACCCTGTACTGGCTAGTTTTGTGTCAACTTGACACAGCTGGAGTTATCACAGAGAAAGGAGCTTCAGTTGAGGAAATGCCTCCATGAGATCCAACTGTAAGGCATTTTCTCAATTAGTGATCAAGGGGGAAAGGCCCCTTGTGGGTGGGACCATCTCAGGGCTGGTAGTCTTGGTTTTATAAGAAAGCAGGCTGAGCAAGCCAGGTGAGGCAAGCCAGTAAAGAACATCCCTCCATGGCCTCTGCATCGGCTCCTGCTTCCTGACCTGCTTGAGTTCCAGTCCTGACTTCCTTGGTGATGAACAGCAGTATGGAAGTGTAAGCCAAATAAACCCTTTCCTCCCCAACTTGCTTCTTGGTCATGATGTTTGTGCTGGAATAGAAACCCTGACTAAGACAGACCCCAGCATAAGACCAAATACACTGAACCTGATAGAAGAGACATTGGGGAATAGCCTTGAACTCATTGGACCAGGAAAAGACTTTCTGAACAGGAGGCCAATAGTACAGGCACTAGGAACAACAATTAATAAAGGGGATCTCATGAAGCTGAAGATCTTCTTTACAGTAAAGGACACCACCATTTCAGCAAAGCAACAAGCTACATGAAAGGTATTTATAAATTATACATCTTGTAGATCTTGTTAGTATCTAGAGTATATGAAAAAATGAACATCAAGAAAACAAATAGCCCAATTAAAGATGGGGTATAGAATTAAGCAGAGTCTCAAAAGAAGAAACGCAAATATCTGAGAAACACTTACATAAATGGTCAACATTCTTACCCATCAGGGAAATGCAAATTCAAAGTATTGTATCCCAACCAGACTACCCAAGATTGATGAAACAAATGACAGCACATGGTAGTGGAGATGCTGGGAAAGGGGAAACTTACTCATTGCAGATGGCAGTTCATATTGATACAGTCACTATGGAAACCCTAAGGAAGCTGGGCCTAGATCCACCTCAAGATCCAGCTATACAAATCTACATCCTACTATAGAGATATGTACCCATCCATCTCACTACCACTCCATTTATAATATCTAGAATCCGGAAACAGTTTATATGTCTATCAGTTGATGAATGGGTAATGAAAGTGTAGTACATTTACACAGTGCAATATTAGGCAACTGTTAAGAAAAAATGAAAATTTTAGGTAAATGGATAGATCTGGAAAAAAATACATTCTGAATGAGATAACCTAAACTCCAAAGAAAAATACGTGTTCCCATATTGGAGTTATATTTTTAAGCTTTTGATATGAGTTACATTACAAATAACCAGAAACCATAGTAAGAAACTATGGTTGGGGAAGGAAGCAGAACTCCCAAGAAATGCAAAATGGACCATCTAGAGACTGCCATATCTGGGGATCTATCCCATAATCAGCTTCAAAACGCTGACACCATTGCATACACTAGCAAGATTTTGCTGAAAGGACCCAGATGTAGCTGTCTCTTGTGAGACTATGCTGGGGCCTAGCAAACACAGAAGTGAATGCTCACAGTCAGCTATTGGATGGATCACAGGGCCCCCAATGGAGGAGCTAGAGAAAGTACCCAAGGAGCTGGGGGGGAATCTGCAACCCTATAGGTGGAACAACGATATGAACTAACCAGTACCCCTGGAGCTCGTGTCTCTAGCTGCATATGTATCAGAAGATGGCCTAGTCGGCCATCAGTGGAAAGAGAGGCCCATTGGTCATGCAAACTTTATATGCCTCAGTACAGGGGAACACCAGGGCCAAGAAGTGGGAGTGGGTGGGTGGGGGAGGGGGTGGGGGAGCGGGTGGGGGAGCGTCGGGGGGACTTTTGGGATAGCATTGGAAATGTAAATGAAATAAATACCTAATTAAAAAAACAAAACAAAAAATAGAATATAGTGTTATGTAGAGATAAAGGAGAAACTAAGATGGGATTAATTCTTGGGGCGGAGCAGTGGGACGGTAGGAGAGTAGGGTAAAGACTGGAATATGGGGAGAGGCAATAAACATAAAGGCCATTTGAAAAATCATATGAAACCTATGACTGTAGAAGGTCCTAAAATATAGATACAGATGAAAGGACTCTAAATGGAGTCACAAAATAATAGTTACAACTAAACATCGTATGGCACCAAGTAAAACCTCCAGTGTCAGGATTGGATTACATCTTACTGGATAATTGGCCAAAGGGGTTCCACCAACACCCCTACCCCAAAGATCACAAGCTATAGCTAAGGCTATTAGTTGTTCTCCATAACCTAATGGTGGGATTTTATTGCTAAACACAACTCTTATGTCATCAAGCATGGAGAACACAAGATGACACCTCTCTAGAGTTACTCCCATTGACTAGCATTTATGGTGCTGGAAGGTACTGTCCATGCTACCAGAGGAGAAAGGTGCTCATCAGTACCATCCAACTACAAATCCTGTGAGCTGCCTGCAAGATATACTAGTACAATTGTGGAACAAATGTTATGAGAGGAACTAACCACTTTTTTATTAGATTTAAGGCCCACTCCACAAGATAAAACGCATACCTGACACTGCTAAAGCAGCCAAGAATTTGAGACTAGATCAGCCGTAGGCCTAAGGGAAAACCTAATTCTTATTCTACTGAAAGAGCAGAAAAAATAAAATGATTCCTAGTGGCAGAATGGTATGCTCATAGATCAGTGCCTTGCTTAACCATATCCAAGAAGCTGCTTCTTGCAATAGATTGGAACAAATAAAGAGACCCACAGATGGACAATGGACAGAGAGTAAGAGACAGTGGCGCACTCAGTCTTAAATGGAATGCCTTCCCCAAGCTCCTCCCATCATGGCTCCAGGGTCTATGTGAAAGTGTAGGCAGTGTGATTGTAAGAGCCAGAGGAAATGGTTAACAATGTGACAGCATTTACCAGTCCTACACAGGTTCATGCTAGATGGGGTCCCAGCAGCAGCGAGAGGAGGACATATTCATGAGGTCCCCCCTCTAACCAAGAAGCTATTGGCAATTTATTCTCTCTGGCATAGGGGAAATCAGTTTTCTCCAGTAGAGTGTCACTAGGTGTTATCAGCTGCACTCCAGGGCAGACCCCATGCCCAGGAGTAGAGGGTGACATAAAACAAACTCCATGGCTATATTTTTGTGTGTGGGTTTTATTTTATTCTGTTTTGTTTGGGATTTTTTTTTTTGTCTAAGGCTTTTTGCTTATTTTAATTGCTTGTGTTTTGTGGAATTTTGTTTTTGTTTTCTGGAATAAAGAAAGAAAGGACATAGAATTGAGTGGGTAGGGAGGTAAGGAGAATGTGGGAGGAGCGGGGGAGAACATAAATAAGTTGTTTGGAATTTTAATTTTAAAAAGTAGAGGGGTCTGGAGAGATGGCTCAGCAGTTAAGAGCACTGGCTGCTCTTGCAAGGATCCTGAGTTCAATTCTCAGCAATCACATGGTGGTTCAAAACCATCTGTAATGGGATCCGATGCCTTCTTGTGGTGTGTCTGAAGACAGCTACAGTGTACTCCCATACATAAAATAAATAAAGAAAATTAAAACATTTGGAGAAAGTGTGAGGGGGAGGGGAAATCAAGAAAGTGGAAAGACCACATCTGGGGGATAAATTCTGAAAGCACAAATCTAGTAAGAGACCATATCTCAACTGCATGAAGAACACAACTCAAAATAAGGAAATCTGGTCAATATTTCTCAAAAATTGGGGGGGGATAACAAAGATGTTCTGTATCATTAACAATTCCCATACCCTGATGAGGTAGCCCTTTACGTCCTTCAGGATAGTGCTGACCAAAAATAAGAAATAACAACAACAACAACAACAACAACAACAACAAATGTTGGCAGTGATGTAGCGACATGGAATTCTTGTGGAGAGATAAAACAGTGCAGTTACTTTGGAAAGCAGTGGCCTCAAAAGATTACGGTAAGACCCAGAATGCCACTATTAAGTATATTAGAGGATTTAACAGAACAGAAAACATTTATCCACATAAAAACATTATTCATAATGGCTAAAACATAGTAGTAAGCAAAATGTTCAATCAGCTAATAGATGAATGGTTAAATGAAATATGCATCTCCATAAAATGTAACATTTGTCAATAAAAAATAAAATAATAATAAGCACTATAAGATATGAATTTTGAAATTATTGGCCCAAGCATCAAAAGCCAATCACCAAATATCACATATTCTATTTTTATATCTTGTGAAAATGGACAGATCTGTAGAAACAAATTATATTCGTGGCTTCATAGATCCTGGGAAGAGACTCAATGTTAGGAGGGACTGTGAATGACTTTCATAGATATAGAGTTTCTTTTGATGATAAATAAAAGGTTTCTAGTATTAACTTGTAGTGATGATCGAGTCGTTTTGTGATTTACAATAAACACTGAATTATATTTAAATGGATGAATTGTATTATGTATGAATTGTATCTCAGTAGAGCAGATTTCTAAGCAGCAGAGGCTTACCATCTGTTCAGCATTGTATTGCAGAGCCTAAACAGATGAAAAACCATGAAAGAAGAAAGAAAAGGAGGGAAAGCAAAAGTAAATGATATAGGGATAGGCTGGGACAATAGGCCTGCACTCAGAGCACAGAGACAGGCAGAGCTCTGTGAGTTCGAGGCCAGCCTGGTGAGTTCTAGGACATTCAGAGCCGCATAGTGAGACACACACCCCCCATCTCAAAAACAACAACAAAGACACAGGAATAGAAAATATAACTGGAAAAGACCATTGAAATTGACAATATTAATATTACACGGTTGCCTAAAGGAAACGCATATTTATTAACAATAAAGTTACATAATGTTGTTAAATACAGAAATCAATGTTTTAAAAATAAATTTAATTTCTATACATGATTTATGGCACTTGGAAAGCAGAATGTTTTTAAAGATATTAATTAATACTGCCCTTCCAAAGACAGAGACTACTATAAATAAGTCCAGTAAGAGAAATACTAAATAAGCATGACAAAAACCTATAAAACCATTTTGAAACATTGAAGACCATCTAAATGTGCAGAGATATACTAAGTTCATGGATTAGAGAGCTTAATTTTGCAAACGTTATCAGAGCTTTCAAAGTTCATGCAGAGATATAATTCCATGAAAATGTCTATGTCTATTTATGGAATTTGACAAATGATTCTAAAATAACTGTAGAAAATCAAATATCAACAGAATAGTCGAGGTCTAGGGAGACTTCTCAGTCAGTAAAGTGCTTGAAGACCTGAGTTCTATACCCAGAACTTATGTACAAAAGTC
Organism: Mus musculus; assembly: GCF_000001635.26. Classification (NCBI taxonomy): domain Eukaryota; kingdom Metazoa; phylum Chordata; class Mammalia; order Rodentia; family Muridae; genus Mus; species Mus musculus. The sequence goes on along the minus strand of NC_000080.6, from coordinate 79,939,018 downwards.
AGGTATGGTATGGACTCTTGGAATCCCTGCCCTGGGGCAATGGAAACAGTAAGATCCTGGGGCTTTCCTGGCCAGCCTAGTCTACTTGAAGGTTGCTGGCCAGCAAGAGACTATGTTTTTAAAAGATAGATGACGCCTAAGGAATGACATCTAACATTGCCCTCTGACTTCAAGTGCTCATGCAGAAAGAGGGAGGGGAGAAGAATACACAAGATATTCCACACGTACCAAGTAGACAACGCGGTGTAGCATGTATGTTCAAGGTCCTGAGCTAAGTCCTTAGTACCAAAAAAAGGAAAAATAATTTTATGACTAGTAATTAATTTTCATGCAAAGTAGATCTAGACTATACAAGGAATAAGAATTTTATAATTTTTCCATAGTTATACAGAAACCACAGCAATACAAACACAAAACACTAATGTCCATGCACATTAGTGATGCTGGAGTAAAGAAGACACAAAGAGGTTTAAGACTCTTCGGCTCTGTTTGCTCATTTGTATTGCTGCAATGGAATACTGACAACAGAACTTTAAAAGGAGAAATTTTGTTTTGGATCCTAGTCTAAGAAGGCTTAGTCCATGACACCGTGGCCCTGTACAGTTGAACAGGGAGGCAGGAGTGTGTGGTACAGAGAGCTCTGCCCTGTGTGCGGGGTGTGAAACAGAATAGACAGTAATGGACCAGAAACAAGGTGGCCCAATCTCCAAGGAGATCTGCCAGTGATCTACTTACTCCTTCTAGGGCCCCACCTCCCAAGGTTTCCAGGGCGTCCCAAGATAATGGCAGTAGCTAAGGACCTAGGTTCTATCAACATGAGAATTATGTCACGTTGAAACCTCAAGGAGCATCTCTGTAGATCCACATAAAGCTGCATGGTAGTGTTGAATTAAAGAGAAATACCAACAGAGTCAATGTAAGGGCCCCAACCCGACCTGCCCATAGGTGTAGATACTTGACGAGAGATTAAGGTGGAATTGCAGATCAGATGGAAAAGGATGGGCTTCACAATACTAGAGTAATTAATTACATTGCAGATTCCTGCATAACATAATCCAAAATCAATTCCAAGTTAATTAAAAATTGTTAACATGGAAGGCCATCCTATAAAATGTATAAAAGAAAAATGCTTATACACACACACACACACACACACACACACACACACTATGGAGATTTCTTTACTGTTTCACATCAGAGAAGAGTTGTTAAAATACAAAATGGAAATACTGTGGAAGAAAACATGTTAAAATTGGACTGCATTAAATTAAAAACAAGTTTGCATCCAAAAAATATAAAAAGATAATGAAACAAAATACAAATTGAGAGACTATATTTTAAAAATACACTTAATTGCCAAAGGATTAAAATCTAGAATATATAATATTTCATCATTATAAGATGCAAATTTCTTTTCTGTCTTAGCATCCATTTAATCAGAGTGCATCTTACAACCCACTGTGCGTATTTCTGTATTTGTTACTATATTTCTTTCACGGCAATAAATGAAAGAGTAGCACCTCTTATAATATAAGAGATCTCAAAGATTCAATGAAATATACCATAGAGAACTAGAGATCAACATGCAAAAGAGGCAAACAAAACTCAATCAAAAATGGGCAGGATATTTGAACAGGCACTTCACAGAAAAGAGCACTTGAATAGCCTATAAATATGTGCAGAAAAGGCTCAGCCTCATTAGTAATCAGAGAAATGCAAATTAAAACTATAATGAAATACCGCTTCACACTTGCCAGCTTGGTAAAAATTAGAGGTTTGACAACACAAAGTGATAGAACGTTGAACTAAAATGCTTAAATTTGCTTCTGGGAGTGTAAATTCGTACAATTACTACAAAAAGCATTTGGGCTTTATCTACTCTTGGAGGCACATAACCTATGACTCAGCAACTCCAATCCTGGATCCAGAGTGGGATATTGTACATCAGGGAAATAATGAAACTACAGCTGTACTGTGGACAACCATAGCCCTTGCAAGCATAATCCTCCATGAGAGCTCGCTTCTGAAGACTGGGCCCCACTTAGAAACAATCACAAATATGGGAACTTAAATAAAATAGTGTTCAGGTTTCAAAGATGAACTTTGAAGCCTCCAAAATGGAAGATAATTAAGATGAAAAAAAATTAAAATAAAGTTTTGAGGAAAGTGGTTAGAAAGAATTACCTGCATCTCTGAGAAGCCACTGAAATATCCTATTTTTAGAATGGGGTTGGAGACAGACACAGAATTGTGGTACTGTTATTCAGTTTTACTCTACTGATAATTTGAAAATTTTGAAAATATTTTAGTAATGACTCAATATTCCATTTCTTACATTAAAAAAAAAGTCAAGGTCTGCATAGCTAACATGCTTCTTTACCCCATATATTATACAAACTTGTAGCAATCAATCATAAGTACATTTTACTTTCTAATGTCCCTAAAAGTTGACAGCATCACCAGAAAAAGGATTGACATCAGTGTGTTCTTTCAAGAAAAAAAGAAAGAAAGGAAGGAAGGAAGGAAGGAAGGAAGGAAGGAAGGAAGGAAGAAAGAAAGAAAGAAAGAAAGAAAGAAAGAAAGAAAGAAAGAAAGAAAGAAAGAAAGAAACAACAAAGAAAGAAAGAAAGAAACAAAGAAACAAAGAAAGAAACAAAGAAAGAAACAAAGAAAGAAACAAAGAAAGAAACAAAGAAAGAAAGAAAGAAAGAAAGAAAGAAAGAAAGAAAGAAAGAAAGGGAGGAAGAAAGGGAGGAAGAAGGAAAGAAAGGAAGGAAGGAAGGAAGGAAGGAAGGAAGGAAGGAAGGAAGAAAGAAAGAAAGAAAGAAAGAAAGAAAGAAAGAAAGAAAGAAAGAGAAAGATCTCTGTACATAGTAGAAATACTTTGTTCAATATAAAATATATTTTAAGTGTTTTTGAACCGAATAAAGTAAGATGTTTATTTAGAAAATTCACTGAAGTGGGAAGACGTGAATATTCATGATGACAGATGAAATGTTATAGCGCATCGTATTTAAATAAATTCATTATGAATAGAGGTTTCCATTTTTTCTTTGCACGTCCAGTAGAACAAAACCCCACAAATCTCAATTCCCCAATTCTGCTCATTCACTTCTCCCAGTCCTTCATCCAAAGGTCAACCTTCCAACCAACATAGTCAGAAAGAAAATTTCCACAAAACTAAACTCATAGAACATCTATCTTAAATCAATAAATAGTGAATAAATATCCTGGTTAGTTTTTATTACCAACATGACACAATTCAGAGTCACCTGGGAGAAGAAGGACCCTCAATGAAAGAATTGTCTAGATCAGACTAGCCTGCTACCATGCCTGGGAGAGGGTTGTCTTGATTAATGTGAGAGGAGAATCCAGCCCACGGTGGAAAAGGTCATCCCTACACTACCAGGCCTAAGCTGTAGAAGAAAACCAGTTGAGCCAGTCAGAGTGCAAAGTCAGTATATACCTCCCAGTTTCTATTCTGGTTTCCTGCTTTGAGTTCCCATTCTGATTTCCGTCAGTAATGGATTGTGACCTGGAAGTGTGAGCTCTTCCCCCCTCAAAATATTTTTATTCATGGTATTTAAAACAGCAACAGAAACCAAACTAGAACAACTAAATAATAAGTAAATAAATCTATGTGTGTGTATATATTTGTTGGGTCATTTTGTTTTGACTTGTTTTTAGGTTAGTTTGGGTTTATTTTGTTGTTATTGTTGTTGTTGTTGATTTCTGGTAGTGGTGGTCATAGTGGTAGTGGTGGTGGTGGTGGTGATTTGCCAAGCTGGAGATCAAACCCAGGAATTCATGGCTGACAGGCAAGTTTTCAACCCCTGAGCTCCACCTGCAGCTGCAAAGCGGGGTTTCAACGGTTTAACTGAGCTCCTACAAAAGGCTGTGGATGAGACAGAAGCAAAAACCAAACAGGACCTTACACTGGGGATGCTTCCTCTCTAGGGAGTATGCAGTCACTAATCAGAACAATCACTCAGATCAAAATCCAATTTTGGCTGCTACATAATGCAGTAAACATTTAAAATAAAGAGAAAAATATTAGTCAAAGCCAGCTGAGATGTGCCATGAAGAAAGAGGAGGCATGAGGTGGACTTGCATGTTGTGGTAAGGGAGTAGTGAGGGCCAAAGGGAAGAAAATTCCAGGCAGAGGGACAGATAGTGCAGAGCACAGTAGTTACTGCATATAATTTACAGTCAGTACTCACAACAAGGAGGACGGAATACAAAGTAATGATTGTATGCATGGAGTGGCTTGCTCAGGTGTAAAGACTGTGTGAACGTTTTGAATAAATATCAGCTCTTTCTTATCCAGACTTAAGTATTCAGAGCTAATCTTTGTGTGTGATTGATAGTAGTTGTACTACCCACTTTTTGGCTCCAATTCAGGTTATACTTGGGAACATATGAAAATTTGCATAATGAACTCAAGAGTATAATGTAAAGACAAGAAGAAAGGAAACTGATGGATTCAAACAATTATATTACCATATTTTACATCTGAAAGTAAGCTCATTCGGGCATATAAAGCCTAAACTCATTTGTTCAACACGCTGTGAAAGTGCAGTCATTCATTCATTCATCAAATAGTTGATGAACATCCATCTAATACATGCAGATGGAAGGATACAGTGCTCCCATCAAAAAGCATGACACATGTGGAAAATTCACAACAAAGGCAAAATTATATGGAAGACTGAGAAAGGGGGACATATTTAGTTGGGGTTTGATACAGCCTTTCCAATGAGACTGGATTCATTCAAGGTGGTATGGCCAAAGATTGATAGATTCTTTGAATGAGAAGACCACAGAGGTTGATGGGGAAAAGATGATCAAATTACATCTTATTCATATATGAACATATCATACAGAAATTCATTGTCATATTATTCATACATGCTAAGAAAAGACTTCTTAAATATGAAATTATCTAGTATGTGTCAAGGACAAACAACACACAGAAGAAGGAAGTCAGTTAGAAACTGAGGAAAACCAACAGCTATTGAAGAAATTGCAATCATGGAACTCCACTGACTCTTAAAAAAAGTCACTGCACACAGTCAGTCATTCTAGAAATTTCCCTTGGGAGAAATGTATTCTACAGAGAGGTATTTAGAAAGTTATAACAGTGTAGTCACATCATTTTGATATCTGAGAAACATTTTTTAAAGGACAGAGGAAGAAGGTTAAGGAGTGAATTATAAAGTAAGCGACCATAATGCACAAGGAGAATAATTAACGCCTCACATTGATAAGCCTAAAAACAGCAGTAACTGTGAGGAAACAGCTATAACTGTTCAAAGAGGTTGTTTCTGAGAAATAGACAGCTGAGAGTAAGGCAGCTTCTGCTGCCTTCCACAGCAAGCCTTGAGCAGCCTGACACTTTTCATTACATCCACATACTATGTTGATCATCTTTAAGAGATGCTGATCTTAATAATGTTTTATTTTGTTACTTGAAAGTTTAATGCATGCATATAATGTGTTTTGATCAAATCCACCCTTAACAGATGCTGTTCTTAAAGGAGACTATTACAATACAAGGCCTATCTAACCATTTAGGTTATGTATAAATAAATGAGTGACCTTGTCTCCAGAGAGACACAGTGAAATCTCTGCTCAAAGGCTCAGCAAGTTTGCCTGCTGTCATTATGAGGCCATTTCCATTTTCACTGAATCATGCTAATCAGCTTTCTAGTGCTTTGGCAAAACACCTTTGATAATGACATCATAAAGAAGGATGTTGGATAGTGACTCACAGTTTTGAGGATTTTAGCTTATGACCAATGGTTACCCTTGTTGGTTTGGGTCTTATGAAAGGCACATGGTGATCGCATCATAGCAGCCTAGAAGAGAAAGAAAGACAACGAGACTGGAATTCCGCAGTCCTCTTCAAGGACAGGCATCTAATACCTTACCACTGTCCGTTAGATGCCACCTCTCTCTTACAGGATTTACCACCTCCTGCTAGCACTATGGACCAGGGACAAAGCCTCCCACAAACAGGCGTTTAGGAAATTTCCAAACCCAAATTATAGGCAGCCATGTTGTTATACTTGGTAGGGTCTCCACAGTTCAGCTTTTAGGACACCTAACCTATGGAACTGCTGTGCACACTTCCATTTTTCTCATTGTTCGTCTTCTCCTGAGAAATCATCATATCACCCAGTTCTACTTCCACATCTACAGAGTAGTAAACTCTCCATTAAAACAACACATGTGCTTCAAAAATAAAAAATAAAATAAAGGAGTCACTAAACATGTTCAGTTGTTCTAAAAAGCTCTCTAGGGAGAGATTTATTTTACAGACATTTTCTTTTGCATGGAAAAGAGATACAACAATTAGCTTATTCTCTAAATGTTGGGCATCGTGCCTATAATGCCACATTCACAGAGTGAGGATGGCAGAGTTGAACATCAAGAGCAATCTGGGCTATATATGGTGTTTCAAGCCAGCCTGAGCTTCACAGTGAGATCCCCTTTCACACAGAAAACAAGAAGAGAAGAGAAGAGAGGAGAAGAGAGAAGAGAAGGGGAGGGGAGGGGAGGGGAGGGGAGGGGAGGGGAGGGGAGGGGAGGGGAGGGGAGGGAAGGGAAGGGAAGGGAAGGGAAGGGAAGGGAAGGGAAGGGAAGGGAAGGGAAGGGAAGGGAAGGGAAGGGAAGGGAAGGGAAGGGAAGGGAAGGGAAGGGAAGGGAAGGGAAGGGGAAAAGGGAGGAGGAGGAAGAGGAGGAGGAGGAGGAGGAGGAGGAGAGAGAGAGAGAGAGAGAGAGAGAGAGAGAGAGAGAGAGAGAGAAATGCTGACAACCAATTTATCCCTGCTCTACAGAGCCATGCAGTCAGTCACTCACCTGTCTTGGGGAAATGTGAACATTTAGAGTGAATCTCTCTCCTGGATTCAATACATGAAATAACCATTTAGCTTTGGGTGATTCTGAAGTATCTATCACCCAACTCACCTTCGCTCATCTATTCTGCTTCCTCCAAGCCCAGAAGGATTAATGGAAAGCTATTGATCTTGTTGAATGAAATGCTGAAAAGGTCACGGAGAGTCAAAGGGACCCAGCTATCAAGGAGCAGGAAGCAGCCAGGCTTCCAACTCCATCAAGCGTTTATCTTCAGAGAAACATGGTGTATACTGACAAGAAGCCCTGCCATTTTGCTCTGAGAGAAAGATGGTGGCTCTCCTTTGCGTGATGCCAAAGATTCTGAGGTAAGAGCTTGGATAGGTTTGTTGTTGTTGTTGTTGTTGTTCTCCATAGCTTTCAAATGAGTGAACAAGCTGCTGTTGCTGCTGTTGTTGTTGCTTAACCCTCTGTATTCCAGATCACAGACTAGCTTATGACTTAAAGGGTAAGAAACATAGAAAAAAATCAAGGGTTTCTGAGTGTGGAAAGGGCAACCAGAAAGATTCCGATGACCCAGACTCTTGTTTAACAGTGACAGAGATTCAGAATGGCAAGTTCTGGAGAAGAAAGGAAGGAAGCTTGGTTGCATTCTCCATGGAGAGCCATTTGCCACTTGAAGTCAAGACTTCTATCACTACTATCATGGTGAGTGACTAGAGACATGGCAAGATTCGGAGGAAGATATTATTAAAATAATATGTGTAGGAGTGATTAAAGAAACAATATGCTTAATGAAATGTATGGATATACCTAAGTCGCACTTCAGCAGGGAGCCTTCTGCAGAGGGATGCTCTTCAGGTAGGTGGGTAGCCTCACCATCCATCTTCTTTATTAAGGCAGGCTCTTGGGTAGCCTGGGCTAACGTCAAACTTTCTGTATTGCTGGAAATAACGTTGACTTTGACTCTGCCCCCATGGGTTGGAATCACAGGCATGTGACATCGCACATGGTTTACATGATACTGAGAATCGAACCCGGGGCTTTGTGCATAACAAACAAGCATTCTACCAAATGAGCAACATTCCCCCACAACCATCACTTATGACAAGAGGGTCTGGACACTCCTTGTGCCTGTATGTTGAAGATAAGGAAAATGAGGCACAGCATGCCTTACCTTCCACAGCCAGAAAGTGGCAGAAGCAACATAAATGCCCACAGGCTTTTGGGGTTTCTGAACTCAAGTCTATAACCATCAGACCACTTTGCCTTTCTACTGTGAATTCCCCTAATGAGGACTAGACTCCATAGAAGATACCACCACACACCTTTGTGGGGTGCACAGTGCACCAGGAGTAAGGAGAGAGAGATTAATCACAGCTGAGGAAGTGTGTGAAGTCAGATTTGCCCTCTCTGTCCTCTCCCTCTCCCAGTCTCATAGACTCTCCAAGCAACCAATTTTGGAACCAAGTTCAAAACTTCAGAACCAATTGACATCCAATCAAATTCAGTGCCCACCATTTATATGGAAAACTGAGGACTTGGTTCTAATAAATTTCAACACTGGGCCACAAATTATGCTGTGAGTGGAGCCGGTAAAATTCTTTACCTCCCAGATGAGAAAGAATAAACTTGCTAAATATTATATATGGCACAATCTGACATAAAATATTTTTAAAAGAAAGGACTCTTGTCCTGACTTCTATATTTATGGGCTTGAAAATTGAAAAGGTTTAATATGAGGGGTTTTATTCTCTTTTCTTTTTATGTTTGGCTTTTCTTCTCTTTTACTGCTTTGAAAATAAAGTGGCAATTCACAGCCGTAATGTAAAACTCTACCGTTTTCTGTCTGGAGAATAAGAAACAAGGCACCCTTCATAGTTGATATCCATGGGTTCCTGGAGGTCGTGAGCTTGACCTTGTGACCTTTGGTGATTAATGGGAAAAGCCAAACCCATGTCCTTCTCATTCTTGATCTTGTTCAGAAGGGACCCCTGGCATCTTCAAAGGACAATGAAAACATTCCAGGGCATCTAGTCTCCTTAACCCCATCCTACTAACAGCTTGCTCCATCTTGGATGAGATCAAGATTTAATATTGTACTAACAATCATCTTCATACTTCCTGGCAGCAGGAATGGCTGAGAACAGCTGAGGAAAGGCAATTCTCCAGGGTAGAAGAGGAGGCAGGCTGAATGTCATCAGTCAGAGTTGTTTGGGTGCTTACCAGAAGTCTCTACGAGAAATCACTGAAAGTCATCTTTATAAAATAGAAATTCCTAACTAAGGTTTTTAGACTCCACTACTTTATACACATACTTTTCCTTCCTTCTGAATTTAAACTTCAGGAAAGTCCAGAATGGTATCCATTTTCTTCTCCACAAAGACAAGAGGGTGACACATTCCCCCACAACCATCACTTATACCTTCCTGATGGGACATTTCACTGGTAGAGCAATTAACGCATCACGATACAGAGGAAAACCACAATGAGGTCAAAGCAGAGACAACATGGCAACATGCCCGGCTCTGGAGACAGCTCAGTTGGTAACTTCCTGCCTGGCTCTGGAGACAGCTCAGTTGGCAACTTCCTGTCAGGCTCTGGAGACAGCTCAGTTGGGAAAGTCTTCCTGCACAGGTGTTGAGGACCCAAGTCCCAGAACCCACATGAAAAATCAGAAGAACAAAAACAGATGTGAGAACAGTGCTCTTGTAATCCCAGGGTGAGGGAGGCTGAGACAGGCAGATCATGGAGATTGCTGGCTAGCCTCCCTGGGAAGCTCCTTTAGACTCCATACAAAGAATCTGTCAAGCAGAAACCACCATAACACAAAGTCCACAATTATCCTTCAAGCAACTGCTAAGCATCCTTCTATTGACAATTAAGTGAATTATCTCTCTCCCCTCATCAGCCAATTCCTAGAAGAGTTACTTTTTCCTCAGCACTTTCATCATTATCATCACTCCCACCATTATTATTATGACTACTGTTCAGAGAGCTGTGCTAACAGGCAATGTTCCCAGCATGCATTGCTTAATTTACTTCACAATAGTGCTCTGAATCAGGCAATATTTTTCCATAAAAACTAAACCACTAAGAAGTTAGTAAAGTACTTGATGTTATGAGGAGCACAACTAGGATCCAAATCCAAGACACCGCCTCTGACACCTTACAGGCCCTCAGACAGACCTAAGTGGTATCTGTTTCCTCATGTTTTGTGGGTTTATAGTGGCAATTCAGAAGACATGTGGGGCTGGAGTTGATATTAGCTCTTTGCCATCACAGAGGAAGAATCTAACTAAACTGAGAAATCACCAATTCCCCAACCTGGAAGCTGCCTTAGGATGACTTCTTAAGCCTTTGTACATTATAATCTAATCATCTGGAAGCCTTGTTCAAAGGCAGAGTCTGATTGAGCAGGTCTGAGTGGAAGAGAGCTCTACATCTCATCTGCCCCCTGAGTAATAAGTGTTGCATTTCAGAAACCACATAGGAGAGACAAAACCCTAGATGAGATCTATTCCAATTTCTGTCCCAGCATATGTTCTACCCAGACTTCCTGTGGTGGTTTGAATAGGTTTGGCTCCCCATAGATTCATGTGTTTGAATGCTTGGCCCTTGAGGAGTGGCACTATTAGGACGTGTGGCCTTGTTTGAATGGATGTGGCCTTGGAGAAAGTATGTCATTGTGTAGGTGGCCTTTGAGGTCTCACATACAATAAGCTCACACTCCACCCAGTGGAATCTAGTCTCCTCCTGGCTACCTTCAGATCAAAATGGAGAGATCTTGGCTCTTCCAGCACCCTGTCTGCCTTCATGATGCTTCCCACCATGATGATAATGGACTGAACCTCTGGAACTGTAAGCCAGCCCCAATGGAATGCTTTTCTTTATAAGAACTGCCTTGGTCATAGTGTCTCTTCACACCAATAAAACCCTAACTATGACGCTTCCCAAGGTCTGAAAAACCCTAAGGAAAGACCCTGAGGCTGATCAATCATAATCTAGAAATCTGGAGCCTCAGCTTCTTAAAGGAAATGCATTCCCACTCAAGCAGTAGAGTAAACGCAGAGTTTTGTACTGTGAGTTTCCTGTGAACAAGAGTTTACCTATATGCATCCCAGCTGATGTTCAGGCAATATCAAAATAAAGGGAGAAAGAGCCCCCCGGAATGCATTTAGTCATGGAAAAACACACTGATCTTAACTTGTGTTGTGACACATGAAGGTTTAATTATTTACCAGTTCTTAATGCCTGATTCATAATTAATAGCAGAATATACTTCTCTCCCTAGCTGCTCCTTGATTGCTGCCACAGCTAGGGGATTAGCATATCAAGATCAAATTCATCTTTTCTTAGGAAACCCATGAATATGTATCCAGCTCATTGAAGGGAGAGTTTAGAATGCAATTTGCCAAAGCATTAAGGAACTAATAGGAAAGGAAATTGATAATGGTCACCTTCTTAATTTGAGTTAATTTAATTAAATTTAAATTAAAAATTAATATAACCAGAAAGTATAAGTGGGCCTTTTTCACATTGACAAAATAGCAAAACTCTGTGTGTGTGTGTGTGTGTGTGTGTGTGTGTGTGTGTGTGTGTGTGTGTTTTAAAATGTCCCTTGTGCAATGATTAGAAGTAATGCCAGCTTTGTCCATAATAGCCTGTGTTAAAATATACAATTTGTCCCTGAAAATTTTCCCTTCTAAAAATCCAGAATAGCAAGAGTTCTCATGACAGTGTCTCCCTTAGGACTGGGGACATGGCTCAGTTGGCAAAATGCCGTGCTGTGTAAGCATGAAGACCTAAGTTCAGACCCCAGCACTCTTGCAATAAACCTGTGATCCCAAAGCAGAGAAGGCTTAGGCAAGCAGATCTCTGGAGCTGGCCAGCCAGGCTAACCAAATGGGTGAGCTCCAGGCTCATTGAGAGACCCTGTATCCAGGTAAAACCACCAACAATCAATAAATCAGGTGAATATCAATAGAGAAAAGTTCCTGATGTTCATGTCAACCTCTGTCAGTCTCTCTGACTTCCACCCACACATGCACACACATACACATGTACACATCTCCATAATAAGAATCTGTGGCCTTACTGACCTACAGCCTTGGTCCCTGGATCCTGGCCTATAAGCAAACTGCTTTCATCCTCAGAACTAAATGAAGGATGAAACAGATGTTTTAAAGTATATCTGTGGCATTCTTGCTATGATCATCTCTCTGGGAAATTTGAAGGCTGTTCTCAATAACAAGCAGAGGATTTAGAAAAACAAACAACATTAATTTGGGCTTCTAGTTTGAAGTATAAAAATGAATTTGCATTTGGAAGGTTTGAATGTGCCTTGCTTGCCTACTTTTTTTTTTTTAACTGCTCCAGTTCAAAGTCAGAATGTATAATTTTGAGAGCTTCTAAGATTTCATCTCAGTAGCATACTAATCAACACTGATACACAGAGTCCCAGGAAGAAAGCACTGGCCTCCTTCCACCTGCCTTGTGGGCTCTGTGAGCATCAATCATACCTTCATCGCCTCCTAATGGCTGGACCACCTCACCTCCGATTTCCACTGTCCATCATCATCTTGTCCTGACAACTCTCCTCTCTCAGAACCCACTTCACAAATCTCCTATGAAAATCCCCATAACCGAACTGTCGACCACCAGCTCTGACGGGTGACTGGCTCTGTGCCCTCCCCGCATTCAGAGAATATCTCCTCCTCATCACACTATTTCCTTGAGGGTCTGTTGACAGGCACAGAAAGGGTTGAGCTCCTCAGGGAAGATTTCTCACTTTTCCTGGCATCTTAAAAAAAAATCACTTAGTGAATGCTCATTAAGCCTAATCAATGAAAGGATGACTGGATGCATGGATGATTAAATTGTGGACTCATTCTTTTCATTCTCTTGATCCAAACCAGATCCACACCAGCCCTTCAACCTATTGCTCGGTGATCAGAGGTTCTGACTAAGCTATGGACCCCAGAAGGACATAAAGTACATCTGTAGGCCTGATGCCTAGCACGCTGTTTGCACATCCAGCATGTTCAACACATATTTCAAATGACTGACAGATACATCCGTATAACAAACATCAAACTATTCAACCCAACACACCGCAGAGAGAATCCCTGAAGCATCTCTCCGTAGACAAGTCACAAAGCGCATGCTCCAGGCCTGGCAGAGCTTCGATCTGTGCCCTACTATGGCTCAGCTCTAGCCCCTGAATTTTCCTCTTCTCGGGCCTTTCACTAAACAGCGTCCAAAGACAGCATCCCCCGTACCATAGTGAATCACCTCTCCACTGGTTTCAATCCAGATTCATTCATTTTTTTTTTCCATTTTTTATTAGGTATTTAACTCATTTACATTTCCAATGCTATACCAAAAGTCCCCCATATCCACCCACCCCCACTCCCCTGCCCACCCACTCCCCCTTTTTGGCCCTGGTATTCCCCTGTACTGGGGCATATAAAGTTTGCAAGTCCAATGGGCCTCTCTTTCCAGTGATGGCCGACTAGGCCATCTTTTGATATATATGCAGCTAGAGTCAAGAGCTCCGGGGTACTGGTTAGCTCATAGTGTTGTTCCACCTATAGGGTTGCAGATCCCTTTAGCTCCTTGGCTACTTTCTCTAGCTCCTCCATTGGGAGCCCTATGATCCATCCATTAGCTGACTGTGAGCATCCACTTCTGTGTTTGCTGGGCCCCGGCATAGTCTCACAAGAGACAGCTACATCTGCGTCCTTTCAATAAAATCTTGCTAGTGTATGCAATGGTGTCAGCGTTTGGATGCTGATTATGGGGTGGATCCCTGGCTATGGCAGTCTCTACATGGTCCATCCTTTCATCTCAGCTCCAAACTCCGTCTCTGTAACTCCTTCCATGGGTGTTTTGTTCCCAAATCTAAGGAGGGGCATAGTGTCCACACTTCAGTCTTCATTCTCCTTGAGTTTCATGTGTTTAGCAAATTATATCTTATATCTTGGGTATCCTAGGTTTGGGGCTAATATCCACTTATCAGTGAATACATATTGTGTGAGTTTCTTTGTGAATGTGTTACCTCACTCAGGATGATGCCCTCCAGGTCCATCCATTTGGCTAGGAATTTCATAAATTCATTCTTTTTAATAGCTGAGTAGTACTCCATTGTGTAGATGTACCACATTTTCTGTATCCATTCCTCTGTTGAGGGGCATCTAGGTTCTTTCCAGCTTCTGGCTATTATAAATAAGGCTGCTATGAACATAGTGGAGCATGTGTCCTTCTTACCTGTTGGAGCATCTTCTGGATATATGCCCAGGAGAGGTATTGCTGGATCCTCCGGTAGTACTATGTCCAGTTTTCTGAGGAACCGCCAGACTGATTTCCAGAGTGGTTGTACAAGCCTGCACTCCCACCAACAATGGAGGAGTGTTCCTCTTTCTCCACATCCTCGCCAGCATCTGCTGTCACCTGAATTTTTGATCTTAGCCATTCTGACTGGTGTGAGGTGGAATCTCAGGGTTGTTTTGATTTGCATTTCCCTGATGATTAAGGATGTTGAACATTTTTTCAAGTGCTTCTCTGCCATTCGGTATTCCTCAGGTGAGAATTCTTTGTTCAGTTCTGAGCCCCATTTTTTAATGGGGTTATTTGATTTTCTGAAGTCCACCTTCTTGAGTTCTTTATATATGTTGGATATTAGTCCCCTATCTGATTTAGGATAGGTAAAGATCCTTTCCCAATCTGTTGGTGGTCTTTTTGTCTTATTGACGGTGTCTTTTGCCTTGCAGAAACTTTGGAGTTTCATTAGGTCCCATTTGTCGATTCTCGATCTTACAGCACAAGCCATTGCTGTTCTGTTCAGGAATTTTTCCCCTGTGCCCATATCTTCAAGGCTTTTCCCCACTTTCTCCTCTATAAGTTTCAGTGTCTCTGGTTTTATGTGAAGTTCCTTGATCCACTTAGATTTGACCTTAGTACAAGGAGATAAGTATGGATCGATTCGCATTCTTCTACACGATAACAACCAGTTGTGCCAGCACCAATTGTTGAAAATGCTGTCTTTCTTCCACTGGATGGTTTTAGCTCCCTTGTCGAAGATCAAGTGACCATAGGTGTGTGGGCTCATTTCTGGATCTTCAATTCTATTCCATTGGTCTACTTGTCTGTCTCTATACCAGTACCATGCAGTTTTTATTACAATTGCTCTGTAGTAAAGCTTTAGGTCTGGCATGGTGATTCCGCCAGAAGTTCTTTTATCCTTGAGAAGACTTTTTGCTATCCTAGGTTTTTTGTTATTCCAGACAAATTTGCAAATTGCTCCTTCCAATTCGTTGAAGAATTGAGTTGGAATTTTGATGGGGATTGCATTGAATCTGTAGATTGCTTTTGGCAAGATAGCCATTTTTACAATGTTGATCCTGCCAATCCATGAGCATGGGAGATCTTTCCATCTTCTGAGATCTTCTTTAATTTCTTTCTTCAGAGATTTGAAGTTTTTATCATACAGATCTTTCACCTCCTTAGTTAGAGTCACGCCAAGATATTTTATATTATTTGTGACTATTGAGAAGGGTGTTGTTTCCCTAATTTCTTTCTCAGCCTGTTTATTCTTTGTATAGAGAAAGGCCATTGACTTGTTTGAGTTTATTTTATATCCAGCTACTTCACCGAAGCTGTTTATCAGGTTTAGGAGTTCTCTGGTAGAATTTTTAGGGTCACTTATATATACTATCATATCATCTGCAAAAAGTGATATTTTGACTTCCTCTTTTCCAATTTGTATCCCCTTGATCTCCTTTTGTTGTCGAATTGCTCTGGCTAATACTTCAAGTACTATGTTGAAAAGGTAGGGAGAAAGTGGGCAGCCTTGTCTAGTCCCTGATTTTAGTGGGATTGCTTCCAGCTTCTGTCCATTTACTTTGATGTTGGCTACTGGTTTGCTGTAGATTGCTTTTATCATGTTTAGGTATGGGCCTTGAATTCCTGATCTTTCCAAAACTTTTATCATGAATGGGTGTTGGATCTTGTCAAATGCTTTTTCTGCATCTAACGAGATGATCATGTGGTTTTTGTCTTTGAGTTTGTTTATATAATGGATTACATTGATGGATTTTCGTATATTAAACCATCCCTGCATCCCTGGAATAAAACCTACTTGGTCAGGATGGATGATTGCTTTAATGTGTTCTTGGATTCGGTTAGCGAGAATTTTATTGAGGATTTTTGCATCGATATTCATAAGAGAAATTGGTCTGAAGTTCTCTATCTTTGTTGGATCTTTCTGTGGTTTAGGTATCAGAGTAATAGTGGCTTCATAAAATGAGTTGGGTAGAGTACCTTCTACTTCTATTTTGTGAAATAGTTTGTGCAGAATTGGAATTAGATCTTCTTTGAAGGTCTGATAGAACTCTGCACTAAACCCATCTGGTCCTGGGCTTTTTTTGGTTGGGAGACTATTAATAACTGCTTCTATTTCTTTAGGTGATATGGGACTGTTTAGATGGTCAACTTGATCCTGATTCAACTTTGGTACCTGGTATCTGTCCAGAAATTTGTCCATTTCGTCCAGGTTTTCCAGTTTTGTTGAGTATAGCCTTTTGTAGAAGGATCTGATGGTGTTTTGGATTTCTTCAGGATCTGTTGTTATGTCTCCCTTTTCATTTCTGATTTTGTTAATTAGGATTTTGTCCCTGTGCCCTTTAGTGAGTCTAGCTAAGGGTTTATCTATCTTGTTGATTTTCTCAAAGAACCAACTCCTCGTTTGGTTAATTCTTTGAATAGTTCTTCTTGTTTCCACTTGGTTGATTTCACCCCTGAGTTTGATTATTTCCTGCCGTCTACTCCTCTTGGGTGAATTTGCTTCCTTTTTTTCTAGGGCTTTTAGATGTGTTGTCAAGCTGCTAGTATGTGCTGTCTCCCGTTTCTTCTTGGAGGCACTCAGCGCTATGAGTTTCCCTCTTAGAAATGCTTTCATTGTGTCCCATAGGTTTGGGTACGTTGTGGCTTCATTTTCATTAAACTCTAAAAAGTCTTTAATTTCTTTCTTTATTCCTTCCTTGACCAAGCTATCATTGAGAAGAGTGTTATTCAGTTTCCACGTGAATGTTGGCTTTCCATTATTTATGTTGTTATTGAAGATCAGTCTTAGGCCATGGTGGTCTGATAGGATACATGGGACAATTTCAATATTTTTGTATCTATTGAGGCCTGTTTTGTGACCAATTATATGGTCAATTTTGGAGAAGGTCCCGTGAGGTGCTGAGAAGAAGGTATATCCTTTTGTTTTAGGATAAAATGTTCTGTAGATATCTGTCAGGTCCATTTGTTTCATAACTTCTGTTAGTTTCACTGTGTCCCTGTTTAGTTTCTGTTTCCACGATCTGTCCTTTGAAGAAAGTGGTGTGTTGAAGTCTCCCACTATTATTGTGTGAGGTGCAATGTATGCTTTGAGCTTTACTAAAGTGTCTCTAATGAATGTGGCTGCCCTTGCATTTGGAGCGTAGATATTCAGAATTGAGAGTTCCTCTTGGAGGATTTTACCTTTGATGAGTATGAAGTGTCCCTCCTTGTCTTTTTTGATAACTTTGGGTTGGAAGTCGATTTTATCCGATATTAAAATGGCTACTCCAGCTTGTTTCTTCAGTCCATTTGCTTGGAAAATTGTTTTCCAGCCTTTCACTCTGAGGTAGTGTCTGTCTTTTTCCCTGAGATGGGTTTCCTGTAAGCAGCAGAATGTTGGGTCCTGTTTGTGTAGCCAGTCTGTTAGTCTATGTCTTTTTATTGGGGAATTGAGTCCATTGATATTAAGAGATATTAAGGAAAAGTAATTGTTGCTCCCTTTTATTTTTGTTGTTAGAGTTGGCATTCTGTTCTTGTGGCTGTCTTCTTTTTGGTTTGTTGAATGATTACTTTCTTGGTTGTTCTAGGGCGTGATTTCCGTCCTTGTATTGCTTCTTTTCTGTTATTATCCTTTGAAGGGCTGGATTCGTGGAAAGATATTGTGTGAACTTGGTTTTGTCGTGGAATACTTTGGTTTCTCCATCTATGGTAATTGAGAGTTTGGCCGGGTATAGTAGCCTGGGCTGGCATTTGTGTTCTCTTAGTGTCTGTATAACATCTGTCCAGGCTCTTCTGGCTTTCATAGTCTCTGGTGAAAAGTCTGGTGTAATTCTGATAGGCCTTCCTTTATATGTTACTTGACCTTTCTCCCTTACTGCTTTTAATATTCTATCTTTATTTAGTGCATTTGTTGTTCTGATTATTATGTGTCGGGAGGAATTTCTTTTCTGGTCCAGTCTATTTGGAGTTCTGTATGCTTCTTGTATGATCATGGGCATCTCTTTTTTTATGTTTGGGAAGTTTTCTTCTATTATTTTGTTGAAGATATTAGCTGGCCCTTTAAGTTGAAAATCTTCATTCTCATCAATTCCTATTATCCGTAGGTTTGGTCTTCTCATTGTGTCCTGGATTACCTGGATGTTTTGAGTTAGGATCCTTTTGCATTTTGTATTTTCTTTGACTGTTGTGTCGATGTTCTCTATGGAATCTTCTGCACCTGAGATTCTCTCTTCCATTTCTTGTATTCTGTTGCTGATGCTCGCATCTATGGTTCCAGATCTCTTTCCTAGGGTTTCTATCTCCAGCGTTGCCTCGCTTTGGGTTTTCTTTATTGTGTCTACTTCCCCTTTTAGTTCTAGTATGGTTTTGTTCATTTCCATCACCTGTTTGGCTGTGTTTTCCTGCTTTTCTTTAAGAGCCTGTAACTCTTTAGCAGTGCTCTCCTGTAAATCTTTAAGTGACTTATGAAAGTCCTTCTTGATGTCCTCTATCATCATCATGAGAAATGTTTTTAAATCTGGGTCTAGATTTTCGGTTGTGTTGGGGTGCCCAGGACTAGGTGGGGTGGGAGTGCTGCGTTCTGATGATGGTGAGTGGTCTTGATTTCTGTTAGTAGGATTCTTACGTTTGCCTTTCGCCATCTGGTAATCTCTGAAGCTAGCTGTTTTAGTTGTCACTGTTAAGAGCTTGTTCTTCAGGTGACTCTGTTAGCCTCTATGAGCAGACCTGGAGGGTAGCACTCTCCTTAGTTTCAGTGGGCAGAGTATTCTCTGCAGGCAAGCTCTCTTCTTGCAAGGCATGTACCCAGATATCTGGTGTTCGAACCAGACTCCTGGCAGAAGTTGTGTTCCACTCACTAGAGGTCTTAGGATCACGTGTGGAATCCTGTGTGGGCCCTTGCGGGTGTCAGGCGACTCAGCTGGCAAGGTAGCCGGGGCTCGAGTGGAGTTGAAGGGGTTTGTGCCCCAGATCAAGCCCGGGTAGCCTGCTTCCCTATGTACCGCAGTCTCAAGTTCCACGCGATTGGATTGGGGCAGGCACTGTGGTCCACTCACCAGAGGTCTTAGGGTCCCGTGGGGAGTCCCGTGTGGACCCTTGCGGGTGTTGGGCAAGACTCTGCTGGCAAGGTAGCCCGGGGCTCGAGTCTCGAGTCGAGCGGAAGGGACTTGTGCCCCAGATCAGGCCCGGGTAGCCTGCTTCCCTATGTACCGCAGTCTCAAGTTCCGCGCGATTGGATTGGGGCAGGCACTGTGGTCCACTCACCAGAGGTCTTAGGGTCCCGTGGGGAGTCCCGTGTGGGCCCTTGCGGGTGTTGGGCAAGACTCTGCTGGCAAGGTAGCCCGGGGCTCGAGTCTCGAGTCGAGCGGAAGGGCTCATTCATTTTTTTAAACAAAGCTTTTCAGAGCCAAACTGCTACCCAAGACTGCCAAGCCAAACAGGTTTGCTGCAAATCCTGGAGGCGGCATAAAAAAATTAAAAAATAAAAATAAATTTTAAAAAATTAAAAATTAAAAAAAACACTGGGCTGACAAGCATCTGAGCTGTGGCCACATTCTTGTTTTGTAATTAATGATGTGCACAGTGCATAGCAACCTGTCACTGCCACTCACCAGCAGGCTGTCCCTCTGGAGAGTATGGTGTGCGGTGAGGTAACAACTATGGAGAGGGTTGGACTACTTGGATCTTATTCTAACAGACATCCCTGAGAGCCATGCTCTGGGATTGATCCTTCTGTCCCTACCACTCACAATTTTGGTTCAGTCTTCCCATTAGATGTCCCTTGGCCTTCAGTCAGAGAATTTAGCAAGCCTCATTCTACCAATACTAGCAACCTCGCTCATGGGGACCCAGCCCCGCAACAGCTGAACGATGGAATCCCTGTGATATACTAGCACTAACTCTGACCCTCTTACCCTGTGGCAGCTCAGGAGAGAACATCTTTACTGCAAGTATTCATGAATGCCAACATCTGGAGCACAAGAATTAGAGCAACCCTCTGTGACGCTTCTCTCCTCGGGCAAGACTAAAATATCAGGGCCTGGGCAGAGACCTGGGGCTCAGTTCAAAGGTTTCCTTCCCTGTGAGACTTTCCACGGTGTATTAGTCAGGGTTCTCTAGAGTCACAGAACTTATGGATAGTCTCTAGATAGTAAAGGAATTTATTGATGACTTACAGTCGGCAGCCCAATTCCCAACAATGATTCAGTCGCAGCTGTGAATGGAAGTCCAAGGATCTAGCAGTTACTCAGTCTCACGCAGCAAGCAGGTGAAGGAGCAAGAGCAAGACTCCCTTCTTCCAATGTCCTTATATTGTCTCCAGCAGAAGGTGTAGCCCAGATTAAAGGTGTGTTCCACCACACCTTTAATCCCAGATGAAAGGCGTAGCCCAGATTAAAGGTGTGTTCCTTAAACTCGGAGATTCAATCTTCTGGAATCCATAGCCACTATGGCTCAAGATCTTCAAACCAAGATCCAGATAAGGATCTCCAAGCCTCCAGATAAGGGTCACTGGTGAGCCTTCCAATTCCGGATTGTAGTTCATTCCAAATATTGTCAAGTTGACAACCAGGAATAGCCACTACACACGGCCAGCCCACTTTCACCAACCGTAATAGCTAGGACGATTTCTTCTGTTCTGTGTCCTCCTGGCATTAGGTCAGGTTTTTATCATAATCTCACTGTTTGTGTATGGGGTCTCTATGGGAGATTAAAGAGAAACCTCAGAGCAAGCTAATCTTCCCCTAGTAACTATTTACACACACACCCCACATCCATCTTCACCTTTGATGATACCTCCTTTTGCCTGGGAATCTACCCTTTCCATGTCAGAATCATTCTATCTTGACTTTCTCTGATAAAATAATAACAAAGAGAATAAAAGAGGTTTGGGAACAATGGAAGTATCTCTCATCCTTCACGGTACCCTATAAGGAGATTCTAGACCCAGGAAGCCAATGGGAATAAACCTTATATGCAAGGCATGGCTTTCTGAGTTGGTGGCGCTTGCTACAGAGAGGGAAAAAAAAATAAGGGTCAATTCTCCTCCTAAACATGACAGACATTGCTCGAAGATTACTATGTGCCAGCATTATATAGAGCTTTGGAAGGAGGCAAGAAAGAAAGAAGAGACACAGGACATGGTCTACCCTCACAATAAATCCCAGCACAGATTGTAGGTACAGTAGGGGACCAGGGGAGGGAGAGAACACATAGATAGAAAAAATCTTCATGAAGCAGATGGGATTTAATGAGTCTTGAAGAATGAATAAAATTTAGGTAAATGGGTGCTAATGGGAGAAAGGAGGGAGTTCCAAGTGGGTTGAACAGCACACACAGAGGTGGGAAGGATTCCAATGTGTGCAGAGAACAGATTTACAGGCACAGCCTGCATGCTCGCACTTCCTTAGCGGGTTTTCCAGGGTGTGGAGGGGCAGGAAGGTCTCTCCAAAGAAAGCCATTAAAACAATAGTCCCAGAGAACTGCAGAGTCATTCTGATGGGTTCAGTGCTACAAAGGTCCCTGTGGCTTTAAGTGGACATGCATGCCCGCCCCCATGAGTAGCTGGCACAATTCTGAGGATGTGTTTTTACTCTGCTTGGGGCAGGAGCAAGAGCAGCCCAGTGTGGGCTTGGAGTGGGGGATACTCATCAGCCCCATGTTTCTTTATCCAATACGGCCAGATGGCAAGATGCCAGCCCATTTGCTGCCTGTCTAAGAGGATATTTATGGACACATATTTTTTCTTTGCTTTCCTGGTAGGTTTGAGGAGATGGGCAAAGGGCAAGAATTCCCCTCTAATAGCCGGAACCCATCGTGTTCCTGGGAGCGTTGTGTTCCCACTAACTCAGCAGCTGTTGCCAGAGCTGTTAAGAATTCTGAACCTTGAGCTGCATGTTGGAGAAGAATAAAAAGAAATCCCAGGCAGTAAAAATGAGCACCCCGAAATGAATTCTCTCACACAAACCATTTCTCCTGGTTGAACATTATCAGCCTTTGGACCTTGGCTGAAACCGAGTAGCTTCACCGTCAATTCACAAAATACAATTATCCGCTGTCTGCTTTTCTGATAGCAATTCTTTCATAGGTGAAAAATGCAACTGTTGAGTCCAGTAAGGAGGAACCTTGATGCAACACAGAGCATCCAGCAGCAGGCAGCTCATCAAACTCCAAGCCTATTTTCTCTGAGCCTGGGGGGAGGAGGGGGTGAGCTGGGACATTTGCACTTTGGAGTAAACACTAGAAAATTAAGTGTCTAAATAACCATCATCACTAAGCCTGAAGACAGAAATGTCTGCCCCATCTCTAGCTTTGAGGTAGCTGCTTCTTTTTTTCTTTTTTCTTTTTTCTAAAAACATGCTTGAATTGTCACGCAGGAGTGGTCTGGCTTAGAAAGACCGGCTGCCTTTTTCTCACCCACGTAATATCAAAGCTCATCCATTCTCTCTCAGCCTTGGTTTATGGGATTGTAATTCCCACCAACAAGGCTGGGAATACCAGACCCCATTCTGTCGTGAGGCAGAAAGGACAAACTCTTCTCCCAGGGAGCCAAGTGCTCACTGTGTGAAGTAAATTACCTCTTCCAAAGTGCAAAATGGCTGGGATCCTACCAATTGGGCCCAGGAAAACACTCCCTCAAGGGCAATATGCTCAACCACATGTGATAACATCACGCTATTTTTAAACCATCCTTTCTAGCATGTCTGAGTGTGAGCCCAGGTGAGGAGAAACAGCCAAAGCAAGTCAATCAACTTCACTTTCCCTCTGTTGTGTCAGCTCCTTCCAAGTACTCTTCATTTGTCCTCCAGACAAGTATACTGCATGGAAGCATGCATACGCTCAAATGCACATACACACACACATGCACACACAGGTGCGAGCACACGCGCACACACACATACACACATATGCACACACTCAAACAGAGACATACACACATGCACACACAGAGACACATGTATTCACACATACATACATGCACACACACAAACACAACAAACTTGTGTACATACATATCGCACATGCACACACACATACACACATACACATATACATGCACATACACATGCACACACAGAGACACATATATTCACACATACATACATGCACACACACAAACACAACAAACTTGTGTACATACATATCGCACATGCGCACACACATACACACATACACATATACATGCACATACACATGTGCACACACAACACACTTATGCACACACACAACACACTTGTGCACATACACATGTACATGCACACACACATGCACATGTGCAAAAACACATACATACACATATACACACATGCATACACAAAGACACACAGAGATCACCTTGCCCTGCACCTTGATCTCCACCCTTTTTCCATTCACATCCACTTCCCTCTCTCATAATCCTATCCAGACTCTACCCTGCCCCCGGATCTTCCTCTCAACATCCATTAATATCCCTCCTCTTCTCTGAATGTCTTCCTTCTACTTGCCTGCCCTGAAATGAGTCTTGATAGGCAAAGAGGTCTGGCCTTTCTGTCCTCTTTATTTAATAGGACGAAAAAAAACTCATCAGAAACAAAACAGGATCCCTTCTTAATGCACAGTTTAAGCCTTCCAAAGTCTTGATGGAAATTTGGCACGCATATGGCGTGTGAAGCTTGCATCTCTGCATTATAAATCTGACATCAACTCACAGATACAATGATGCTGGCCTTCTGCCTTTTTAAAAGGAGAGAACATGTTTGCAGTCATTATTGACATTACTGTCTAACGAGAAAAAGGAAGACTCTAATTATGACTAGACAAATCATGAGTGAGGTTCATTTCATTGCAGTCCTGGGAAAACAATTGCTGGGAAAAATAAATGAAGCCAAGGGGTGAATAAAAGAGAAATGTCTTCAATTTGCTAAGTGTCCTCAATCGCTCCTGCAACCCAGCCATCTTGGATCATGAATTTCTTAGTCATTCATTTTCCTGCAACTCTCCCTGCCCGGGCGGGCACCTCTTAGATTGCTTTCAACCTTGAGTTCTGTACTCTATGTCTCAGCCTTCCCTGCTACCATTTCAAATCTGTACTCTTGGGAGCTTTACCCTAATATCACTTGGGTGAATTCCCATTCTCCAGGGAGGAGATCTGAATATTTGGAAGGATTTAGGGGAAAAGAGACTTGTAAAAGACATAATCAATGGGTGCTTTCCTGACCTCCAGAAGAGCAAAGAAAAGATGAAAAAGGTGACAGTGACATGGAAGAGATATTTAATCTGAGGCCTACCTCAATTCACCCTGTCAATGCTTTAGTTGATGAACCATAAGCATAGCAATATGAAGAACTGCCCCCACCGGGAGACCCCAATATGCCCAACTTCCTGGCAATCTGCACCCTCTTGGGCACCATCAGAATATTCTGAGGTCTTTGTGCCAACTAGCACCTGCTGTTTATTTACTTACGCATGCACCCCAGGTCTAACTATCTACATAATCCCATCTGAGGCACTTTGAAACCCTTCACTGAAAATCCAAATGACAGGTACGATTCTCTCTAACCACTGGTTTGGGGGGCAAAGATGGAGGATGACATGGTCCAGTATGAATTTGGATTTTCTATCTCTTCCCAGTTCCTGCATGCTGGCCTCTCTCTGGCTAAAGGAAGGTTTGAAGATTGATAGTGGAGCACATCAATGTGCTGTCCCAGTTGCCCGTTGCCATGGATAATTAGCCATTGGTTGTTTATTTACATAGGTTCCATTTGCCTAGGGACCAATAAGTTTATTTATTCCAATAAGCCCTATACACCTGCATAAACAGGAAGAGAAAATGCATGACTTTTTTACTGGAACAGACAGGACTCTTTTATTAATAAACATACATGTGACAGTAGTAGATTATAATCAATATTGGACTTGGTGTTTTAGAACTGTCTTCAATTTGCAAAATAATAAAACCTTATTAATTTGAAGCTCTAAGGACCAGAAAATCTCAACAGCTTAACTCACTTTAGAGCATCTCATATTTTTGCCCAATAAAGAGTGGGACATCAGGCAGCTGAGGAAAAGCAGTTGCATCCAATCAAGCATGATTTTGGATAACCAATATTGATTTAATGAGGTTTTAGTCTATATCAGCATTTCAGCCACACTGTTATAGCTGAACAACCTTCCAAGGTCAAGCCCAGAGGTTTACCCCTTACCTGAGGTGGAAAATAATGAAATCTATTTTCCCCTGGGGGGAGAAAAAAAACCTATAAATCACATTTTCCACACCTCATGTGACTGCCTTAAACAGCCCACCTCTGCAGCATATCTACCTGTCACTCCTTCAGCTGCCTCAAGGAGACTCCACCAGGCTCTAGGGAGGGGAGCAGCAGGAAGAAAATGACAACCTGGGCATCAGACTGACAGTCTGAACATGGGCTGTGCTGCAGAGAGACTTGGAGTTTAGGGAAAGACTCTCTCAATATTTCAGGGTGTTGCTTTTTTTTCCCCCTCAAGAAAAATGAGCCTGAACCATGAGAGTCAGTCAACCTAAAAATGGGAGCAGACTCAGAAGACAAAGATCCTGCTTACGGGAGTGTGGAGTGTGTTCTTTCTTTTCCTAGAGTCACAACCGCGCGCTACAACCCCACCATTTTGAATGTCTGTGTGTACCCCTCTCCTGCAGTTAATGCAGACATGTAACATGATGCCAATTGGTAGTCTTATCACACAGACTCTAAACCATCCACAGAACTCAGGGTCCTTATCAGAACAGAATTCACAGGTCTCCCTATGGAATGTAGGTTGTTGCTGAAACCTGATATGCAATTAAGTCTCTGTGCCCTAAGAAAAAAGAGGAGGATTTTGGGCTTCTGTCAAGCCTCCTCCACAATGGATTGAGACCTTGAAGAGACATATAGGGAATAAGCGTCTTGCCCAGGGAAAAGCAGACGAACAGAGTTAATGCTTTGTGATATTGTAGGATTTGCATGTTTGGGGATTTCAAGATGAAAAGCTTTCTTTGACAGATGTGCAATATCCAGTGGCCACTAGAGGGTGCCGCAGGGATGATGCCAAGAGACACCCTGTGTAGGTGATACTGGGAGCTGTTAAATTGGGTCTGGGCAAAATTGGCACATATGACGACCATGTGTGCATTTTTAATTGTCCTAAATAATCTACTTTTCTAGCACATCTTATACATATGGGAAGCATCATGGAAGACAGTCACTTCTGAACCTTGGGCCCTGGGATGACTCTGGCACACCATCAGTCATCCGTAGGTGATTTCTTTTCTTGATACGCCTTTGTTATTCCCTCTGACAAAGCCTTAATTCCCATTCAGCTCATTTCGATGCACCATCCTTGTATGCACTGAGCATCTACTATGGGCTTGGGATAGACCACACAGCGGGAGAAGGACACAGGTCCCAATCTCAAGGGAATTACCACCCAGTGCTCCTTCTGTACTCTTTCACTCAGTGGGGACAGAGAAGCAACATTTGGGAAGCTATTTGGGGAGCACCTTATTCATGCTAAGGGGTCTAGAATGAAAGATTTGAAGTCGAAAGTTTCAATCCAGCTTTGAGTTTCTAAATGATCTGAAAGCTTTAAAAAGTCTTTATTAGCAGTGCAATAAAAACGTCAAGATGATATTTTTACCTAACAGATCTCCAAGGTTGTTCTTAAAGACAGTACTTAGTCTTGGCAAAGGCTCACATGAAATTAACAATATTATCCCTTGCTGACAGGAAGGTAGTTTGGCAAAACTCACTGAGGCTTATTTGGCATACATATCAAACACACGGAAAATGATGTATCACCTTTGACCCAATAATGGTTCTAATCCAAGCTCAAAGTGATAGAAGCCCAATCTAATATGATGATGGGGAGATAAAGAAGACAGCCCCAAGACATGTCCGTTCCAGGCAGGTAGACATTTGTGCTACTGTCAATCGACATAGAAGCTATTACCAGCAACACTGGAGGGTGGGGAGGAGGAGAAAGAGTTGAATGTGGTCCTATGGGCTCTTGGCTGAGCAACTAGGTCTATGCAGATGCATTTAAATTAAAGCAATTAGAGAAGAAAGAGGAATAAATTGCAAGAGGGCAATTAAAGTTAACTGTTGGACATTAGGGAATATGGAACGCTGGGGAAAATGTCTGCAGGACACTAATGAAAAAGCCTAACTAGATATGAAGATGGCTGGAGATGGAATGTGGGGAACACTTGTGATGTTTCTTAAGGAAACTGAGTTTTCAAAGTGGAAGTCATGTTATAAAACCTAAGTGATGAAGGCAAGTAAGAAAGTTGGAATAGCAGGTAGGGCAGGTACTGGCTTGAAAGAGGCCAGAATCAAGGGAATGATTCATGTCTGTTCAGGTTTTGGGGCAGAAGTGATCAGAGCAGATCAAGCTAAATGAAAGTACCCAGTAGAAAAGGAGAAGGAGAAAGGGGAATAGAAGCAGGGGTAGGGTTGTCACTTTAAATACACACACAGACATACATAGACACAGACACAGAGAGACACACAGACACACACACAGAGACACACAGGGACACACACACATGTGCACATGCATGTATACATGGAGAAAGAGAAGGAGAGAGAGAGAGAGAGAGAGAGAGAGAGAGAGAGAGAGAGAGAGAGAGAGAGAGCATGCAGGTACATTTGAGCCCGAGATAAGTTGAGTAAATGCTCTACCAGAAGTATACCCTTCATGCAGGACTTGAGATACACCTACACTACTGCTTGTTTGCTGTCTATCTGAAATTCTAAGTTCACTAAATTAATGTCCTGTGTTTTTCAAGCAGCCTTGGGTATTGAGAGGACAGAGGGACAAGGGAAGAAGAAAGCAGGCAGAGAGGATGCAGAGTTACCTCTGCTGTGAGAAAGGGAGAGGAAACAAAGGAACAGGGAAGAGAAACCTAATGTGAAGAGCTCTGAGGCTGTTCCTTCTCCTGCCTTAAACATGGAGGCCACGTCATACAGAAAGCGGTTATGTCAAAGGTCAACCCGAGGATCTGGCAAAAGCAGGTAAACTTTTGCCATATCAATGAGCGGTGGACAGGACGGCAACCAGCTCTGGAAACCATCTACCTGTACCAGGTAGGACTAGAGAGACTGAGAGAGTCAGGGCCTCATAGACTACACCTTCTGGCTGGCATTTCATTCTTACCAAATCATGGGAAGCTCTGTGTGTGTGTGTGTGTGTGTGTGTGTGTGTGTGTGTGTGTGTGTGTGTATGTATGTGTGTGTGTGTATATGTGTGTGTGTGTATATATGTGTGTGTGTGTGTGTATGTGTGTGTGTGTATGTGTGTGTGTGTATGTGTGTGTGTGTATGTGTGTGTATGTGTGTGTGTGTGTATGTGTGTGTGTATGTGTGTGTATGTGTGTGTATGTGTGTGTGTGTGTATGTGTGTGTGTGTATGTGTATGTGTGTGTGTGTATGTGTGTATGTGTGTGTGAGAGAGAGAGAGAGAGAGAGAGAGAGAGAGAGAGACAAAAGGGGAAGGAGTGGGAGGGAGAAGACAAACTGAGTGAAGTGACTTCTCTAAAAACAAACTTAGAGAAGCGATTTTTTTTTTTGAAGGAGGTAAACGACAGAGCTTCACAGTGATTCCCTGGTGTCTGACATAAACAAATGAGCCAGCAAAGAATGGTGACAAAAGAAGACAAAAAGAGGCTAAAGCTGAGAAAAAGGGACCCTGAGAACCACAGGGGACACAGAGACAGCATGGGTCCCCGTTACCTAGCTATTCTTTGAGCATCTCAGTACAAGCATTTCACATTCAATCTGAACTCTACAACAAGCTTCGGGAAGGATGTTATTATCCCTGTGTGACAGGATAATATTTGGAATTATTCATTGATTTTCTGTTTTGCACTGGGTAGCTTGCTTTTTTTTCACTTAGTCACCACTCCCAATTCAAGCAGCTCGACAAGTCAATACTCATCACATTAGGGGGCAGATGAAACGGGCAGAAAGGAGAGAGAGAAAAAAAAAATAGAGGTGAGGCTCCAGTATTATATTCCAAAATTTTGATGTTCTTATAAAACTCAAAAAGACCTTGGGCAGAGGTTAAATGTTTGTGTGAAATTCAAGAGCACACGTTTCCCTGGAGACTGGGGAAAAAAATCTGTCTGGTTAGGGAGAGGGAAGATACAGAGAAGAATGACACAATAGATGCTGTTGTGCCCAAGAGAAGACATCATATGCCTATTGACAAGCAGAGCCCAGGGAAGCACGAGGCTTCCAGAGAGAAACAGACAATGAGTCAAGACAATGGTACCCTAGCAGCAGGAAAGAACTGCATGCCCCATTATCACCATAAAACAACAAAAGTATTGCAGAAGCTTCACAAAAGAATGAAAAGAGAACCAGGGAACACGACCAAGCTATGTGGCCAGGAGCAAGGGGTATATACCTTAGATGTACAGGGGGTGAGCAGGTGGCCAAGACCTAGATGGGACCAAGGGTGACTGCGCTAGATTTGGGTGGACAGGTGGTCACAGGGAGAAGATCTGCTTTTCAGTACTTTGACACTGGCAATGACAAGCAGAGGTGAAAGGCTCTCTAGTTGGCTATAAAGCGATGACATCTCAATAGAGCAGTGTTATAAAAACGTAGAAAGTCCAGTTGCTAGAAATGTTCAAAAGCTATATATTTGTTCAAATTCGTTATAAACTGGACATTTGTTCAAATTAATTAATAAGCTAGCGGGGGGGGGCGCTTAGGAGGTAGTTCGGTTGGTGACATGCTCCCCAGACCTCGTGGATTGTGGGAGAGAGGTAGTTACTGTCACAGAGAAGCCTACAAGGCTCCAATGAACAGTTCTGAACCCATGGTCGCACAGATGATCCTGGTTAAACTCAGTGGGTCACATAAAAAAGAAAAATACTAGAGGATTGTGCACTTATAGGGAAGTGGGGAAGAGGTAGACTGGAGGGTAGATCAGAGGCAGGACTGAGATGGGATAAGAGGAGACATTATATACCTGTATGAAATTGTCTAAGAAAACACTTAACAAAAATTTGTAATTACAGAGGACAGCTCACAGGTTCAAAACACTTGCTGCTCTTACAGAAGACCTGGATGCTGTTCCCAGTACCCTCGTGGTGGCTCAAAACCATCTATAAATCCAGTTCCAGGAAACCCAATGCTCTCTTCTTTTCTCCTCAAGTATCTGGCATGTACCGATATGCATACATATATACAAGCAAACGCTTGCATACATTATATTAAAAATAACTAAATTTTTTAAATTATACTTTAAAAAATTAAGCTAGGTGGCCAGACAGATATCTCAATAGTAATGAGTGAAGAGGATTCCTGGGGCTCCAACCTAGCCTGCTTCATGAATTTTACATCAATGAGGGGTCGTGTCTCAAAAGAAAGATAAATGATATCTGAAAAACACCAAAGTGCCCCCCCTCTCTCACACACACATACACACACACTCAATACATCAATAAAAAAAATGAACTGAGATCGAAGCCTACTACCTACATTTTATAAGTACAAAAATCGGTGCTAGAAGTGTTACTGAGTCTTCCCCATGAAGACAGGGACCAAGGGCAGATTCAGGGCAGGGTCTTGCTCGCAAGCCCATTGACTCTCAGTCCACATGAATCTCTATGCAGAGAGAGAAGTCTCTAGCTGTCCGCCACCTGTAGCAGAGGTTCTTTACAGATCAGCCTCATGGAGTGCTGGAGCTGGGAATACCAGCAGCCAAACGGGTACTTTGAGATCCCCAGAGCTGAGAAACCTTCCAAATTAGAAACTTTCTTTAACAGTCAGTTACTTGGATGTGATGCTGTCGGACTCACTAGACCAATGAAGGCAGTGAAAACCACAATTTGCATTCTGAGAGCCCAAAGCTTTGCCACCCGCAGTCACAGTGAGATTTTTATGCTGCCATTAAAGTCAAGCATCAGCAATTCCTCAGGGAAGGGGAAAGCGAGAGTTCAAAGGACACATTAGCAAGTTTCTCAATTAAATGCCAAGCAGTAAGACAAGTGTGTTTTAGCACCCTCTTACTTAGTCATTTAATTTTTCTTGAAAAAGGAAAGCAACCCTCAGGCTGTCCAATCCAATGCCTATCTAAAGCAGACAGAGTCGATGCCTTCTCAGAAAGGCTACCAAGCAATGTATCTGGGTACGTCTATTTCTGAACAGAAAAATTGATCAATTAAGGAAAAAGAAGATTTGTGGAGCCAAAAGAGGGGGGAGGTGGGAAGGAGAGAGGGAGGAGGGAAGGAAGAAAGGGAGGGAGGGAAGGAAAGAAGGAGGGAGGGAGGGAAGGAGGGAGGGAGGGAAGGAGGGAGGGAGGGAGGAAGGAAGGAAGGAAGGAAGGAAGGAAGGAAGGAAGGAAGGAAGGAAGGAAGGAAGGAAGGAAGGAAAAAGAATAGCTATGGCCCATGCTCCTGCTGGGAACTAATGAAATTTCCACACAAGTTGGATTCCAAATTGGAGGCCATGAGAGTTGTGTTCACCGCAGCCAAGCCAAAGTGAATGAGCATGTTGGGAAAGATGAAATGAGAATGGAGTTTGGATAACTAATGTATGTATTTATGGAACAGATATGTGAGCACAAATGGCCCCTGAGCTCCACAGTTATCTAAAGAGTTTTTTTTTTTTTTGAAAACTGTCAGCCATCAGAGGGCAGGTGATAGATGTTTCATCTGATCTTTATGGACCCAGCAAAGATAACACAGAGCCAATTGCTTCCAAAACGATGAGGCCTTATGTGCCGGATACAATTTGGACTTGCTGTTAAATGATTAATGGGCAGTTCCTGAAGAAAACTGAGGAATGGAAATGTGGTGTGTGTGTGTCTGTGTGTGTTCAAAATGTATCAGAAATGTTCTGCTACAGAAATAAAGACAGTATCCACTTTGATCAAACCACAGTAAGTCAGGGCATAGTACTCAAATATACATTTGTGGGGAGTTCCTGACCCATCTCCATCACTGCTGGTCACCAGCACCTAGTAAATACTAAGCATGTATTATGCACTTGAATGAGGACAGGCCATTGAGATCTGCAGTCACTGGGTCTATGAGCAGTCTCTCTCAGGTTACTGGTTAGTCTAAAATCTCAGCACTAATAAATAGGTGGATCTATCCCTACTCATAAGAAGGCTTGAGACAATAAACATCAGTTGAGACAGACAGGATAATGGAATGCTATGCTGGACCTGCCTCTGTCTTTAGTGGGAGATCTTGAGGAAAAGATACAATCTGGTGTGACAGTTTAAGTGTGTCCCTGTGCAGGAAGAGATGGGTCTGGGGAGGAGGGAAATGTATATAATGGCCCAAGACTTCATGGCTTCTCTTGGCTGTGTCATTTATAGGACATCCACATTGTCATTAGCCTATATCTCTCTCAGTTGTCCCTGTAATGAAGCAGCAAGACTAAGATCCCCTTTAACAGCACTCCATCCAAGGCCTCAAAGAGTCAAATAATTAATTACGTCTTTTCTCATGAGTAGTTTCCTCATATGCAGGGGGATATTTCATGTTCTGAATTTGTCCTATATAAGGACAAGTAAGTCTGATTAACTTTTAAGAAATCAAGTGCTCCGAAGTCTTCTGTCATCCCACCTCAACTCAGGCAGTGTTGGCACCTGTCTTGAAGCACGTACTTCCTGGTTCCAGAAAATTTGTACATCCTAAGTCCTATGATACAGAGGCTGCTGTCCTGAGCCAAGCCAATCACAGTTCCTATCCTTTGCTCTCAGATAGTGTGATTTCTAGTCCTGAAAAAAAAATCAAATTATATATCTAACATCTGCAGCAAGTGACCCACAAGTTCCCCTAACCTTTCTAGTAAAAATTAGCACCAATCATGACCCAGAACTTAGCAGCCTGATACACAAGAGCTTTTACCCCTTTCAAAGGATTTTGTGGGAGTGACCTTTCAAGAATCAAGACAGAATTCCTGTGTGTCCCAATGAACTCTCTCCCAACCGCCACCTCTGCCTCCCGCCTCCCACTGACTGCAATTCCACAGTTTGTGACACCATATGGCAAAGGTTGAGGCCAGACATATAAAAGCCTTTCAGAGCACCAAAGAATGGTTAACAAATATGTGAATGTAAATTCTAACACATTGCAAAACTGTGGCAAACCAGGCTGAAAAGGAACTTTAGTGAAGGGAAGAAATCTGCTTTTCAGCTCCACCCAGCCATTCCAGTTCATTACAGGTATTGTGGGGAGAAAATAGAGCTTTGTGTCCTTGCTTGGCAATCTGTACCCTGCTCTCCTGCCAGACTTCCCATGGCTTTCTCATGATGATTTACAAAGTTTCATGGCTGCAAGTTGGGAAAGACTTCTGTCCAGTGTGTTCCTTCTGCATCTTGCATCCATCCACTGACATGTGCACACACAGAGAGACTCCCGTCCACAGGACCAACCTCAGCAAATTTTGTCCGAGTCTCACTCCGTAAGTCGATGTCACAATAG
Organism: Mus musculus; assembly: GCF_000001635.26. Classification (NCBI taxonomy): domain Eukaryota; kingdom Metazoa; phylum Chordata; class Mammalia; order Rodentia; family Muridae; genus Mus; species Mus musculus. The sequence continues at coordinate 79,905,408 of NC_000080.6, read as the reverse complement.
TTCTCTGAGATCACTGGGTTAATCTAGTAGTAAGAGAAACCCTTCCAGAGCTCAACGGCCTACACTAAGAACTGGAGCTATGGTGATTTGTAAACAGCGTCCTGCTGCCCTACCACCGGAAAAGAAACACCAAATCCCTACTGAGGAATCTGAATGGGAAAGAAACCTTTCTCCAAGCCATCAGCCATCATTCAAAGCAACTACACATACACATGCACACACTACAAAAGTCCTATTGAAATAACTTAGCCTTCAGACTTCCCCTTTAACACCCAGAGTAGAAAAACGCAAGGGGCTTGGGAGAACTCTAGGGGAAATGTACCTAGGGAGAGCTAGGCTCAAAGATAAAAATCAAGGAGTAGATGAACCGCTCTTTCCAAAGATCTTTCTCTCATAGTCATGGTAGAACGCAGAATGGAAATCCCTCAATAAAAACTAAAAATTGGGGTATGAAGTTGGTAAAGTGTTTGACTCTCAACCATAAGTCCAGGACACTGAACCCACATCAAGATAGACTAGTCATGGTGGTCTACATTTGTAATCCCAGAGCTAGGGATACAAAGGCAGTTGATCTCTGAAGTCTAGTCCACTCAGCAGTCTCTAAGCCAGTGAGACCCTGCGGAAGGATTCTTGAAGTTACCATTCCAAGTGTGTCTGTAAAGGAGTTTTTAGATTTGGTTCATTGAGGTCATACAAACTACCTCAAATCTGAGTGGTACTCCCCCATGTACTGAGCTCCTCAATTGCACATGCAAGCTTCACGCTTCCACCACCATGCCTTTCCCACGATGGTAGACTCTACCCCCAAACTATGAGCAAACCCAAACCACTCCTTAAGTTGCTTCTTACCAGATATTTAGTTACAACAGTAAGAAAAGTGACTACTACAGTCAGTTAAATATTTTATAAGAGAAAAGGAAGGAGAAAACCAAATCTCTCCTTTACCCAGGCATCTTCCATACCCTTCCTTCTATCTCCATCTTCACTGTGTGACTCGGATGATGCAACATTAGCGCCACCTCTAACCTCTATGGGCCTCAGATACATTAGAAAGAGGGTCATTCTCCAGCTGCTATCTGTACAATCTTGCCCTAGACTGGGATACTTGATGTAACAATCATTCCATTCATTCCAATGATAGGCAAGCCAGTTTCTTTGATGTATCAACCACAGGACTCCTTGTTCCTCAATAAAAGATTCTCCTCAATGCTAAATCCACTTCTCACTACCACCTAACAACTGAGTCTAACTAATCCATGACATATGGAGATGCTGAAATGGACACTGAAGAACATCCAAATGTTCTCTTCACTAGCTCCTTGGGCTAACATGAAGTCACCAGGAAGCCTGTAGTTCTTACTTGATTCTCTCAAATGTCATAGAAAGGCATTTCAGCTTTTGGGTTTTTCCACCCCCAAAAATAGCAACCACCAAAATCTATTTCTCTTTTGGAAATGGCACTTTGTTCCTGCCATTTTTTTTTCCTCTGTGCATGCACATCCCAATAGGTACCAGGGATGACTTTTCATGTCCTCACTGGTTGCTATGCAATGGAATATTGACTAGCAAAACAAAACCTCGGACTATGGTAAGGTCATGGATAAGCACTTACTAACGGTGTCATTTATAGCAGTCCCCTGAGTACTTGGCTGTTCTTGATTGAACATGCTCCATTTTCCACCACTCAGGGATGTTCTTAGGGGTTCTCTCAAGAAGATGAGGTGAATGGGATAACTTATAAAGTCAAACTCCACTCCAAAGCTTGTCTTTCAATGGTTCCAAAGTCCTTCAAAATATCATGTAAATATCACGTTGCTGCCAACACAAGACATGAAGAAAAGCATATTTGTCATTTCCATTGTCAAAAACTAAAACAGGTATAGGTATCTACTTGGAAGAGAACTCTGAGCCAGTGTAGGAAGAGGTCCGAATAAGCTGATTTGATGACTAGGGGGTGACAAGGGGTGGTTGTCCCTCAATTCTGTTTCCCATCAGCCACTGGACCTTGAGTTCCAGACAAACACCAACAACTGCTGAAAGATATTTTGCTTTCTTGCTATTTCTTACAGACAAAAGAAGGGAGTTAAGATAATAGAAGCTGATTGAGGTAGATTCCTTTCTGGGGAGAGCCCTCTAGTTCTCTTACTTTATCTAGAAGTGAAAAGTATGGAGGTGGAGTGGGGAGAGAGCCAAGAGTCTGGAGTCAGACTCTTCTACCCTGGAACCTTTGAAATGAGTGTCCTGAAGACCTACATCAGAGACGCTGTACTCAGCATAGAAATTTCCAACATTCTGGCATTTACAAACCTCCCATACTATCAGAATAATAATCCCAGGTTGCCATCTACAAAATACGATTAAAGATGTGCGTGGTACCTGTGGGGTTAGAGAAGGCGAGGGAGAGTAGCATGAGAAGCTGCGTCCAGGGTGCAAATTATTTATAAGGAAGTAGCTCTTTCCCATCACATTAATAATATTTGAATAGACAGAGAAAACCCTTCAGCATTTCAGCAAGCAGCCTGGGACCTTGCTGTACCCCTCCTGACTCCTGGATTCACCTCCTCAACCCCCGGGAATGATTGATGCTTGACGAATGGGCCTGCTGACAGCCTCTTTCTTCTCTTCCTCAGACTCCCTTTTTCCTCCTTTCTCCTTCTCAGGGGGAAAAAAATAGGCAGAGGGCAGTGGGAGGGGGTGATTGTCCTTTCAAATGCCAGCCTCAGAAAGAGCTCCCTCTCAGCAGGGAATAGAGAATTGAAGTGCCAGTCAAGAGCTAGCACTCTGGAAATGTTTGTCTTGGACATGCAGAGGGGTAGGAGTAGGCTTGGGTAATCCCAGTACCTCATCCCTGTCTTCATCCCCTCTGTCTGCCTTGCCTAGACCTTATCCTGTTTTCCCACCTCTCTCCCTCTTCACACCCCCTCCCCTCTGCCCCACTGCTACATTCCAATCTTCATCTACAACTGGAGGAGAAAGAGGCTGGGCTACCGAAGGAAGGAGGGGAGGGGTGAGCCATGCCACCAAGGACTTGACCATGTTGGGTTAGCACCAAGGTCTCCAGCTGGTCTTACAGCTCCTACACAATGCGTGAATATTAGAGCTGCCTGTAATTAAAATACAAGCCTGATATAAAGAGGGCATTTCACTTAAAGATTTGATAGAGATGCATTAAGGATTCCTATACATGAATGAATTCATAGCAGCCAAGTGACATATTTATGCCATGCACTTAGTTACGCTTTTGCTAACTCTGTGATTCTAATTTATTTGCTGGTAAAACACCATCCCTGCTGATGTGCTCCACTGAGTATACTTCTGTCAAATACCATTCAATAAATAAACAGCGTGGCATACGAATAACAGTGCCCATTGCAGAAAATTGCTATAGCTTTTACCTTGCTGGTGATAAACCCTGAGCTTCTGGTACTGCCCCGACCTGCTCTATGGGAACATCCACCCAACCTCTTCCCAAGCAACCTCACCCAAACTTGGTGTCTCCTTTAAGGACTGGAAGCTCAAAACCCCAGTTTACTAATATCACTACTGAGCTTATCTTCCTACCATGCAAGATGTCCTCCCTCCTCTGACCTCAGGTACTCTTGAAAGACTGAAAATGCTTGCCAGGAGAGCTAGCAGCCACAGCTATCATTGACAAAGCTTCTATCTTGGAATAAGAGCTTAAGACAGCACCATTTTATTTACTTAAGAAGAGTTTGACAAATATCAGTTGGCTGGGCTTCATAGGTGAGAAATTTGGGCACTGAAACTCAAGCACCTTGCTGGAAGTTGGGCACTCAGGAAGAGAAAGAGGTATGGCTGGAACCAAGAACTACCCATCTCCAAAGCCCATGCTCTTTACAGAACATAGTACTGCCCTGATCGGTAAAGCTCAATAGAGAACAAAAATCATAACAATTGATGGAGATCTTCCCATGCTCTGGGTAACTTTTGGGTGTTTTGTGTGTAATTATTCATCTAACAAATGAGGCAAGGATTGTCATTATCACCCTTTTTCAGATCAGAAAACAAACACGGAGCCTAAGTAATTTTCCTCGCTCAGAATCCCAAGGATGGTTAATGGTGATGCCAAGATTTGGACCTATGCCATCTGCTCCAGAGTCTGTACTCTGGATCAATATTTTGCTCACTCTGAGAGCCACTAATAAAACTGTAAGTGGTGTCTCCAAAGACTCTGTAGATCTTTCTGGAATTAATTGCTTGGAGCCAGGAGGGGATGACTAGAGCAGAAAGAAATACCCAAGGAATTACTGGAAAGTATACATCTACTGGACATGTGGAAGGACCCTCTCTAGAGCCTTCTTGGGCTTTCTGCACACAGATAGTCTCTTGTTTGTTACATTTATTTATTTATCTATCTATCTATCTGTTTGTTTGTTTATTTATTTATTTATTTATTTATTTTTACTACCCAGAATTCAGCCAGACTTTTCAGGTCAAAGTCCTCTACAAAGCTGTATATGTTTAGTCACCAGATGTAATTTTTGGGATCCCCAGACTACTCTCACTTCTGTCCAGCTAGCTACAAATTGCTCCTCCTCCTTTCCATTTCAATAATTTGCCATAATAATTCATAGAACTCAGGAAAATATTTTGGTTACTACAGCAAAAAGATAATATTCAAAACCACTGAAAGAAGAAACCTATGCAAGGTCTGGAGGGTCCCACTGTGAAGCATCTAATGTCCTTAGGGATGCATTACTCCTCCCCCCATCCCCATCCCCACCCCAACCCCCACCCATGTATCAGGGATAGAAATGTATGTATGCAAGAATACTACTCAGCAGGGACACTCACTCAAGCTTTGATGTATGGAGTTTTTGTCTGGGTTTTGTTACATAGATGTGTTAACTTGAATCATGTGACTTCTGTTGGGTTCTGTGTGAGAGAACACAATCTCCAGTTCCTCTTCTTCCCAATCAATCCCCAGACTTCAAATGACAGGTGTGGTCGTTCTGGCATAGGCAGCATGTGTCTTCATTTATCTCGTTTGTAGAAACGATGGAGGCCACTGTTTCCTGGTTACTTCGTTACCATGTGCTCTCCAATGGGATCCAGAGGGCCCACAACAAATAACCAAAAACAATCACTGAGAAATCCCTACATAATAGAAACTACCTGCAGTAATCGTGAACAGAGGTCAGCTGTAATCTTTACTATACATAAACAACTCAGACTTTAGAGCAAAATACCTTTCCACAAAACATGGGATTACATGCTGAAAACAGCCAAAACTGAGATGCCTACTAAAGGATCAATCCGATTTTTAGTCCATTCTATTTAAATTAGAAAGATCACACAGTAGTCCCATTAGCTTCATATTAACCAACAGACAACTAAGAAAATGATTCCTGTGTGTTTTGAACAAGTTATTGATGGTATATAAACTCTGCTGAGATGTGGACTCCTAAGAGAATTCAACCATTCATCTTTGCCAGTAGAGCCTCTTATCTTTTGTGAGGGGGGAAAAAAATCAAAGAATGAAGTAGACAGAATATCTGAAGCTATGTATCTCAACACTCAAAATTTATAATTGAGGAAACCAAGAAGAGATGGCTTCAACGGTTCAGTCAACAAACAGCCAATGAGACCCTGGGCAATGTCTCCTGACTTGAGAGTCTCTCCTCAGACTTTCCCTTCCAGCTCACCTCTTTAAATATATATATATGTACATGTATATTAATATGTATATTAAGCAAATGTGACAGATAGGACCAACTGAGCCTCAGTTTCTCCGTTTTTAAAGTGAGGCCATTACCTGGTGTTCCATCAGTCCAAGATGTACCCACCTACCTTGAAGCAGACAAGTAAATTGACTGACGTAAGCAGGTAACTGTGAAATAGCATGGAATCCTGGACTTGGGGAGAAATAGAAAATCCATGCCACACCGAATAGCCTTCATGTCTGAATTTAAGAAATAAATCAAACTCCCGGGTTTGTAATCATGGCTTCCATGGCACCCCAGGTCTCATCAGGCCCTCTCACTGTGTTACTCTGTTTTCCTTAAGGGTTTGGGAAGCCTCTCTAAGAGAATAATCCCAGTTATCTCTATGGTAGTCAGTTATGCTAAGGAAAGCAAAGCAGGTTTGGTGGGTTGGGAGGGGGCAAAAAGAGAAAGTTTTAAACCAGGGAAATCCGGTGACTTTAGCACCTGAGAATTCATGATTTATCATACAAGAAAGTGGGCATGTGGAATGGTGCGTGTCTCTATAGTGTCCTAGGTTACCCCTAATTGAATAATCTATGTGAAGAAGAACGATAGCCCCTGGGATCATTCAGTGCAGAAGCCCAAAATAGCCTGACTCTTCCAAATAAAAGTTCTAGAGACCTCTAGACCTCAGAAGAATCGCTTGGCTTGTGCCTAAACCTAATGCAGCCATTAACCCAGTTCTGTTTCCTGAACCAGCTTTTCTTCCCGATAATCCTCTCTGCCCCAAAGGCATTTCAACTCGTGGACCATTTTCGCAAGAAATTGCTTCAGAGGGAAAGTCTCCTTCGCCCTCCCCATACAAACACACAAACCCTCCTGGGCAACTTAACATAAAGGATGTTTTCCTGGGAGTCTTTTTCTTTCTTTGCAAGGTGTCCTATCAGGCTCTATTGAGGAGAAGGGGGACACAGGCAGGGGTTAAGCTCTCCTTGAGTCACCCTTGAGCTTGATTTGCATAAGTTCCAGTCTTCTAGCCTAACTTCTATCCCTTCTCCAAGACCAGCCACCATCTCTGGAACACTGCACCCTAGGCATCCCAGCTGGAACCCAGGCTGAAAAGAAAGCAGGCATTCTTTCTTCCAAGAGCAGGGGTGAGGGTGGGAGTCAGGGAGCAACCTTGTGAGAGTCCCACCTTCGTCCCTTGAGGTGGATCAGGGCTTCTCCAGCTAGCAGCTGCCAACAGTCTTCACATTCTTGTGCACGGGAGGCCTCTAGGACAGATCCAGCAGGAGTGAACTAATAATTGCTGGCGACAGCGTTCCTGCAGCAAGCAGCTCCTCCCCCTTGGGGACTGTTTGCCCTTCTTCAGAGAGTCCTCCACCAAGGCTTTGCAAACTTCCTTCTGTGAGAACAAAAGGCTTGGAAGTGTGTATTCCTGCGGGCCCCTCTCCTTTTCAGAAAAGCTCATTTTCACCTCATCCTGGGTGTCAGAACACCATGCTCGGCTGGCTCAGCAGCTGACTGCCAGTTTAACCTTGAGCCCGTTAGAATATTTGCATATTGTTTCCTTACCTGTAATTGCAATTGAAGATGTATGGGCCATAACTTTTCTGTTGTTTCTGGATCCCATTACTGTTACCTGGATTTAAGTCATCCTCCCATGCCTTAGAACACATGGCTGGGTCATTGAGCCTTGGCTCTCACCCTGTCACCACCGGCTTCCCAGTAGAATCCACCTGGACATAGGAAGGACCAAGGAACACACTATAGAGTTCAGGCACTTTCCATCCCTCTGCAGTTGAGCTGTCTCAACCCACAAGGCCCCACCTTCTACATCCTACCTAGTCATTTCTCTCTGGGATATGCTTGGGATCCATGCCAAATCCTTGCTTTCTCACTCCCCCTGCCCTCCAAGCCCTGGAGGCCTTAGGCAAAAATAGGATTATAGTGTGCAACCATCTAGTTCCATAAATAATCCAGAATGAACCTGCATTATGGAAAGATACCAAGGTGCAAGCTAAAATTCCAAATGTTGTTTTAGGAGTTTGTGATCCATTTTTGGCAAAAGTTTCCCAAAGTTGCATCTCTCTAGCTGTCTCCTCAAATGGTCCAAGCAAGTGTGTCCCCATCACCCAGTTTGATTGTCCTGATTGTTGGCCTCTCAGCGAAGCTGCTTGGACGAGTGTCACCTAACAGGGCTGAGAAAATGTGAATCTTCAAGGGAAGTGTCTGAACTAAGGCTCAGTAAACAAGACTGAGGTAGGTCAGCACTGGGACTCTGCATCCTGGCTATGCTGGAGATAGTGAGTGAGCCGTGTCAAAATGTTCTGCCTCTGAGGCTAGTCCAGGAAGAAAGAGAACAGATGTGCCATCTGGAGACCGAGGGACTCCACAGGGAGGCACACAGTCACAACAGACAGCTTGGGGAACCAGGGAGCCTTCAGCCTCAGCCCTTGCAAGTCAAGCCATAAGACAGGATGCTGGCATCAGTTCTACTCTGCTTCCCCTTGTTACCCAAAGTGTGGCCCAGGAAACAGCATGAAAGGGATCCTGAGATCATCTGTCTGCCTCAAAGTGTACAAGACTGGACATGTGAGGGAACACTTTAGCACAAGGTTAGAAACATAGACCCTCTTGCTCCCCCTGAGCAAATGAATGCATGAAGATATGCACTGAAAGAGCTCCCAGGAGCTTAGATAGACATTTATCTGCTTTGAGAGGAGTTCCCCTTACCGTTTAGAGCCCTCACGCACCCCTGTCCAATCTGGGGCTCCATCCAGCATCCCTAATATCCATCCTCCTGCTGCAGCCTCTCAGCACCAGCCCAGTGTCTGGGCCTCCACACCTGACAAACCCAACAAGGAGTAAATTAATCAAGGTCGGCCTCTGGGCCCCTGCTGCCAACTGGCTCTTCCTTATGGGAGGATGCTTTGCCCTTTCTTACAGAGTCCACCACAGCTGTCTGCTTACCTGACTCTCATCCATGTTGAATGGCACCTAGAGTATTTTTTTTTGGATCCTACCCACCCTGAGCTTTCTCAGTTGTGCCTCTTCAACCAGTTCTACCTACAAGCCAGTTTCCCCAATCCTATGGCAAAGTAACCCACCCTTTGTCAACATACAGATGCTCCTGGGACTTGGCTACCAAAGGTGTACCATGGTAACAGATGCTGGGCCTGAGACCCAGACAAATACAGTTCTCAGAGACCCTGACTGACACCCAAGAGCTAAGAAGTCTAGATTTCAATGTCTTGAGCTTCATGAGAGGTTCTAAGATTGAGTGAGACCACCTATGAGTGCAGAGAAACACCATTTTATGAGCTATGCAAACACAGTTCCCCAGAGCCAAGTGCTCAGAGTGCTGGAGGAAGCTTACTCCACAGCCAACCAAGTCTTCAGGCTTCTGAGAGGGTAGGAAGGAGGCACTAAGTCCTAATGTTCTTTCTGGGCCTCCTGTTTCCCATAGTCCTGTGTCTATGTATATCCAATCCATATTTGGGTAAATCTTCCCTAGAATTACATAAAAACAACCTATGGTATCACATTCTACAGAGCCTCTCTGGGCCATATCTCCTGAAATTTTCACAAGAGATCCGGGTCACTCTAAAGGTAGGCTGAAGGGGCCTGGTTATTGCCCCAGTGAGGAACCAGGGCTCTCAGAGCTCAAGTGAGGTCTCCACAGTCACACAGAAGTGCTGAAGATACTGCTTAGGTAAGCATTTTCTAACTTTGCTTTGTCTTCTGATGGTCCAGGGGGCCAGTTTTCTTGGAGGGAAAAAAAAAAAACCTCTTTTGTGGTGGTGGTGGTGGTGGTGGTGGTGATGATGGTGGTGGTAGTGGTGGTAATTTTCTATCTCCCAAACATTTCTTAACACACTCTAGCCATCTTTCTTATTTTCTCACCAAAACCAGCTCTCAAAGTTACCACTAGCTTTGCCCAGGATGGTGACACATGCCTTTACCTTTAATCCTAGTACTCAGGAGGCAGAGATAGACAGATCTCTGAGTTCAAGGCAAACCTGGTCTACAAAGCAAGTTCTAGGACAGTCAAGGATACACAGAGAAACCTTGCCTCAAGAAGAAAAGAAAGTTAACATTGGCTTCTGTTTTGAGTTGACCGCGTCCTCCAAAAAGATGTGTTCACGTCCTAACCGCAGACCATGTGAATGTGACTTTTTTTGAAAACGAGTTTTCTTTAGACATTATCAACTTATCATGACTACTAAGGTGGGCCCAATCTAACATGACTGGGGTCCTTATTAAATGGAAATTGAATATAGACACACAGGCATTCAGGAAAGAAGATGGAGGTAGAAGATGCAGCTTTAAGTCAGGAAATTACAAGAAGAAAAGATATGGAAGACTCCTCCCTAGAGCCTCCTGGGGGAGGTCAACACCTTGATTTCAAGTGTCTTGGTTCCAAAACAGTGAGAGAATACATTTATGTTGTTTCAAACCACTGAGTGGAAATGTGTTGTAGCAACTATAAAAACAAATATAATCCCCATGTTGCCGGGTCCCGTGGCTATGATTTCCATCCTTCAGGAGCACACTGGACTCATCACCCAGCCTCTCCCGTGAGTGCATTCTCTGCAGAAACTGTGTCATCACATCCTCCTGGCGTTTAAACCAGGCTGCCTCCTTTGCAATCCCCTTGATGGGCTGACCTTCCTCTGGATGACCATCACTCATTAGAATCCATTAAGGCTGAGTCTGTTCCAGGTGCTCTCTCCTTGAGGTCTCCTATTTCATTCATTTATCCATAAGCACCTTCTAGAATCAGAGTCTGGCCCTTTGCTTTGAGCACGGATTGCTCCTACAAAACTCATCAAACTTCACAAATCCAAAGTAGAACTCACAATTCCCCCCATTTGACAAAACTGAAAAGAGTTGTCTTTGATAGCATCTTTCTGTCCAATCCTTTCACCAGTCTTGGTTTACTCTAAACACATTTTCCCTTTCAAATCAATCTGCTCCCTTCCATGGCTACCGCCCTCACACACATGCTCTTAGCATCTCTCACCTGGAGCCTGTGACCGATACCAAGCTTCCTCCAAACAACAAATGCTACCATGTTTCTTTCCTGCTTAAAATATTCATTAGCCTCCCATGATTCCTAGGGTAAATACCAAAAGCCCACAAGGAACTCTAAGACACTCGAGAATGCTAGGAGAAGTCACTTAGCTTCCTTGCACTTCAATTTCCTTTCCTATAAAATGAAAATAAGAATTAATACATAATTTTTTAAAGTAGACTTTGCATAGTGTTTGCCTAGTATGCATAATTCCCCAAGTTCATTTATCTACACCACAAAAATATAATGAACATTTAATAAGTTCATCAGAAAGAATAAATGAGTTAATACATATGAAACACTTAGAGCAGTACCTGGGACGTAACAACCTTGAAACCATTAATTAATATTATTAACACAATCATTGTTGACATTTCTGACATTACATGGCAACATGTTCCATTTTGCTTCCCTTATCCAGACCCACGGGCTTTCTTGTGTCCCTGCTTGCACAGAGTCTCCCACACACTGGTCAGACCTTCCTCCTCATCATCATGTTTCCTCGACTCAACCTGTAGTTTTCAGCAGTATCGCCTCTTCAGAGAAGCCTTCCCTGACCTTCTAGACTGAAATTAGACTCGTAGTCATAACAACATGTTCTCTTGACTGCTTTTACCACTGTTGTAATTAGGCTTGTATTCAGGCAAGTTTTATGAACATATGCCTCTTTGACTAAGCTCAAGTTCTGTGAGACCAGGACATATGCCTGCCATTCTTGCCATTTATCCCCAGTGCTTAGCAGAGTAACTCTTATTAAGCCTCAAAGAATATTAGTTGAAAAATATAAGTGAACATTTGATCTAGCGCACTTCCTCCAGTTAAACGCTGCCTCTCTGAGTCTCCCTCAGGCCCAGGGTGCTATGGTACTGAAATTACCACTAGGACAAGTAAGATGAACAAGTCCATTGGCGGGTTCGTGAGCATCCGTGCTCAGCTCCCCGAGCAACAGGGAGGCAAGTATTCTCTGTTCTGTTCCTTCTCTCTGGGCAACCCATTCTAGGAGCATTGAAATCGTCTATCATGCTGTTTATCACAACATATCCAGATGCTCTGAGCAATAAAGCCACTCACAATACACAGGCATCCCATTTCAGAAAGATGCTCCAATCAAGTCTTCCCAGGGGGTGTTTCAGAGGAGCAGAGACCCCCATCTGTCTTGGGGGTGGAGAGCGCTGCTGTCTTCACGGCTCCTTTTCAAAGCCCGGTGGCATATGTCGGGGGACCTGCTTTAGCAGCCTGCAGGTAGCAGACCCTGAAGTGGAGCCTTGTCCAATCAGGCTGACAGCAAGCTCTGCATTTGTTCAGGGTATTAGGAAATGCCATGCTTAGCCTGATTTTCTAGGAGAATCTCCAGTTCAAAATAAAGAGGGATTTTTTTCCCCCTACAGTCAAATAAAATCAAACTTTGCAGAAAAGGCTTTCTGCTGAGAGCAAAAAAAAATCAAGATCCATAAAGAAACGAGGCATCAGCCCCCTGAATCAATGAAGCAAGCCTAACAAGATGAAGTTTTAGAGGAATTAGTTTAAGGTTCTTCATTTGGGCCCAGAAAGCCAGGGAAAGCACTATAGAGTTGTAGGAGCCAGGATGAAAGAGATGTAGGGGTTTTGGTTGACTCTTTGCTCAATAGGAGTTGTCAGTATGACATGGCTTCCAAAAACCCTTAAGCATCTTTAATGAATGATTGGGCCCTGGGAAGTGAGAAGGACAAGTCCTTCCTCCCAACTAAATGGGACATCGTTCTTGGTACAAAGCACATAGCATAATGTTCCCCATAAGATAGTTAACCTGGAAAGTACCTTCATTTACATGAGGAGTGACAATTTTCCAGAGCTCTGTACCAAGTCACCCACCACTCAAGAGCCCAGAAATCAAGGTTACTTGATCTAGAGACCCTGGTTCATCAGAAAAGAGCCAAGCCCACAAAGGTCAAACACATGGACAGATGAAGATCTATCTGGGGGTTCCAGGGGACTCCATGAGCAGCCCCTAGAACAACAGAGAAAAGTTTAAGCAAAGTAGCCTGCAGGCACAAATAAAATAACACCTAGATTGTTATTTTTTTAATTACCCCAATCACTGTAGGAGAAAATTTTGAGTAATACAGACAGAAAAAAATCAAATTTCTCATTGAGTTTCTCTAGTATCTACAGTCACTCTCCCTACCACAAGGAACCACATTTAAGTTTAGAGTATGTCAATTTGTCTATTTGAGGGTTCTTGCCCTCATTGGTGACATTGTTACTGTTAGGAAAAGCTTAGCAAGCAAGACTAACCAGAGAGGTAGAGGGTGTCCCCCAAAGAAAATGGGGCCTTCTCTCCTGACGACACTCACAGACATGCGATCAGTAACCATGACTCTTCAACAGAGCTCAAGTATCCCAGGGATCCTTAGCTCATCCAGATTTCAGCTTGAAGAATCACACAGGGTTCTTATGGAAGATTCAGATTTCTAATCCCCAAATCAGAGATTCTGGCAGAGTAGGTTGTAAGGACCATGAATCTTCATTTCTCCACAAGCACCCAAGCTCAATTGAATGCAAACATCCACTGTTCCAATACTAGAAATCATAACACAGACAGTTAAGCCAGCTGACCTTGAGGTTGCCCTCCATCTATAACCCTTAGTGTGGACAAGAACGAACTGGAAAACCTTTCTTTCTACCAATTGTCTATTGTAAGATCACAGCAATGTTCCTCTGCCTGACCAGTTGACCCTCCTCTTTCAAACCCATACCACATCCTGGACTCTTTCTGAGCTGAAGAAAGGGTGTACAAGGATTAGCATGAAATGAGCACTTAGCTCAGAAAGCATAGTTTGGGGCAGCCCAACTCTAGACCTTCATTTGGCCCCTCCTGCTCATCCTTCACTTCCAGGGACCAATTTTGAGAAAGGCAGAGACTCTGCCCTGCCCCGAGGATCCTGGAAGAGAGCAAAGCAGTTTGAGAGTAACTGGAAGGCAGTGACACCTATGGACATACATTACTCCGTTTGCTCTGCAGTTCTTTACAACCCTGGAAGTGAAGGTTGGAAATTGTTTCAATAGTCATAATGGTTATAAGGGTGTTGATATGATCATTCAGTGGGCTAGACTGCGCAGATTAAATACCTGAATTTTAAGAAATGCATCAAAATGGCAAAAGTAGTTATTCTCTTCCTATTATGAACTTTCTCTCACCCCCATCCCCACCCCCACCCCTACCCCCAGCCACCAACTATGCCTCCAGTGTCAATATAGCTGGTTTTTGTCTAGCCATGTTGACTTCTGCTACAAAGCAATAGGAGATACTATAAAAGGGAGCAAATATTCCAGCAGAAATACAGCTAAAGTGCATGTCCACCAGCAAGGTTCCCCCGGCCATCCCCGGGCTAATCGGGTCTCACAGACCTGACAAATCGTTTCTGGCCCTGACAGGTATTTTCAGGCAGGGTTCCAGCCCCTAGAAAGGAGCTGCCCTGAGAGCAACAAAAAGGCAGCTTGTTTCCAGGCTATCTCTGAAAGACTGGGGGATAAAAAGGCTTTTTCTCACCTCAAGGTGCTCTTGGCTGGTTCAACAGGAGCGTTGTGCACAGCGGGACCATGTCCTCAAATGGTTGAGGCCATTCGCTTTGTCAACTGACAAATGTCATTTATCATTTGAGACAGAGATTGGATATTGGAGCCTCTGGCTGGTAAAAGCTGTTGAATATTTTTTTTTCGGGATGGCTTAGCAGAAACTTGGCAAACTGACATGTTTTCTTGAGCTGTGGATTTAAAGGTACAGTCTTCCTCTGTAGGCTGAACCTTCAGTTGGCCTTCAGACTTTGCCAAATGACTTAACCCAAAAGCAGATGGCAATTAACTCACAAAGCAAGGCCTTTGCCAGGACTGTCTCACTCCTACCCCTGTTCCCCAACCCACTGCTAAAATTCCTAGGTTACAGCAAGCACACCATGTCCTGTGGCTCTCATGGCCCCCTGCTTTACTCATACTACCCAATACTAATGTGTCCCAAACGTATTATTGACTGGCTCTTGTCAAGCACATCTTTATTGTTTTTTTTTTTCATTGGCCTTACTCTTTTTGTTCTCCAGACATATCCATTGGTCTCCTTCTCCTCTCCCATCTTTTCCCTTTTGCAGGACGGGATGTTATGCATGATCTCACGCACAATGGCTCACCTTGAGTGACCCCTAATCGTTCTCTTTCATTGTGTTTCCCTGGATTTAAATGAAACAGCCAGGTAAAAGAGGCAATTGCTTACACACTGTTTTGGACCCTGCCTTTTCAACTAGACCACAAGTTTCTTGAACAGAGATGTCACATTTTTTTGCAGCCTATTTTATCCCCCATTGAAGTATGTACCATGCTAGACTACCAATAGATGCTCATCAATGAGTATAAGAAAAGGAGAAAAATGAATAAATGCTTTATACTCCTGAATCAACCAATACTTTAGAGTTTAAAAAGCATTTTGCATGATTTCAGCTCATTTCTTATAGATTATCTTGCTCAAGAATTAACAGCCTGATGAGAAAGCATGTTCTCACTATGGAAGCGAAGGAGCGCTCTTAAAGCCTGTACTGACTGCAAGGTCACATAACCAACAACCAGCAGACTCGGGCTTAGATGCTCTCAGTCTAAACTATGATCTCCCCACTAAACCAAACCACCTCACTGATCCAAGTTAATCTCCAAGGGGTCTGAGCTTGGTATTTTCTCTTGTTACTAAATTCGTGAGCATCAAAAGTACAACTTCCATTTGTTTGCTGCCTGTGTTTAGTTATTAATAATGCTCTGAGTGACTAATTTAGAATTTATTATTTTGAACCATGAACAACCGCTGAATATATTTCATTATTTAGGATAGTGAGCTATACCCTTGCCTAATTAGTATTTTCAGATCTGTTTACAACTTTTATAGTAGCAGACTTTCAATGCGGGCTCTTCCCAGGGGCTTTCCAAGATTTTGCATGTTACAGTTGCTCTACTTGCCCCAGGGAATTTCGAAACTCTCTATACTTTAATTCATTTACATAATCCTCCCAGGACAGAAATACAGTACAATGATAATAGCCAACATTTGTTGAATACTCACTGTGAGCCATGCACGCGTTGAACAAACCTTTTTACATGTACTATTTAATTTACATGTGAAGCTGGTTGCATTAAAATCACCTTTAAAGAAGAGAAGCTCAAGTCTCCAAGACTGGAAGTCATATTCCAAGGTTAGTTTAGAACATAAATGGAGAAGTGCTACTCAAACCTGGGGTTATTTGACTCTACAGCCCTAATTAGTAGCCACTTTATTGTAATGACCCACTAGCAGCTGGGGGACTTGAATATGTATATGAGCTTTCTGCCACTAATTGTATGACTTCGGGGAGGGTGGAATTCATAGGAGTGACATTTGAGCTTGAAGGTGAGTAAGTATTTGTAGACTAGTAAAAATCACTTCTAGCAGACAGCAGAACATCTTCAAAGGTTTAGGGAGCCAAGAATATGGTTGATGAAGCCATTGAGATTCCACCAGGGTGACAAGAAGAGATCCTTGTCTTTAGATATATTTAAAAGACATAGAAGAATCAAAGATATGAAAACTCCTCAAAAAAAAATAAAATCTGACAAAGACCCATGGAACTATGCTTAAGTTCTGTAAGTCAGAGGTCCTTTTAGAAGAGCAGATCTGAGTTGATGCCCTACCTGTTTCAGCTCACGGAATTCTTCCTCTGGAGAACTCTGCTTCTCCTGATTTCTTCCTATTGAGTTGGCAATCACAATCTTTCTCCAAAGACTTTCAGCTTTGAAGAGCAAGAGAGCCAACTACTTCAAGCTGCTGTCTTATAGTCATACCCCAGAAAGCACACAGAGCTAAGATGCTGAGACCTGCCCTGCTTCTGCCCTACAGGGAATTAGTTGTTCACTAAGCCTCATGAGGCATTCTGAAACCTTCCATTAATGGGCTCTTGCTTTTGTTAGTCAAAGTCTGGTGTTTATAGCCAAATTATTCTAATATTCATTGTTGAAGAAAATGAGGGACTAATAAGAATGTTCCAAGTGGAAGGTAGGGAGGTGGTTTGACAGGTAAAAGTACTTACCATGCAAATCTGAAGACCCAAGTTCAATGCCCAAAACCCATGTGGAATGTTGGATGTAGTGGCACATATCTGCAATCCCAGCACACCAACAGTATTGATTGAGTATCATAGCCTGGGATGTGTATTGCTGCAGAAATAATAGATACACTGCCTCAACAAGGAGGAAGGCAAGGACAGATTCTGAAAATTGTCCTCTGATGCCATGTATGCACTATGCCATACATGTACACATACACACACACATAATTTAAAAATATTTTCAGTATGATCTTGGGCTTCTCAAGTCTTGAACAGTCAGTATTATACAGCTGGTTCCGCCAGATTGAAGCATTATCTCCTTTTCCTCCTAGAAGGAAGAAAAGAGATTGTGAGGTTCATGAAAACCACAAGTTTGCAGAATTCCCAAGACTGCAAGATTGACAAGGGTCTTCCCTGAGGTTCTATAAACAGTAAATGGGAGAAAGACTCTTCTCTAATGCTGCCTCCAAGTCACAAAAGAGACTCCAGTGACACAGCTGTTAAGAGTCACCACCCATGCTTGCATTAGCTTCTCAGTGATGCAATTACCCTGAAATCACCCAAGATCCCACCAGACATCCTGTACCATATTTCTGGAAGTAGCCTTGATATACTTAATTGGTTCACCAAGCTGGACTTGAATAGAATCTTTTTTTTTAACCTTTGTTGATTTTGGTTTGAGTCTTTATTAACCTTTTATCTTGGGTGAATAAAAAGACTCCCCAGGAAAATCCACACAACAGCTATCATCTAGGAATAGTATCTGAGCAGCCATAACCTGGTGCACTCCAAGAGAACTCCTTGGGGAATACTTCTATACCCAGCAAGACCTACCTCCATAGCATGTCCTAAGAGCAGGTAACATCTTATTAGACATTGCCTTCCAATTATGGAGACATTGGGGGATGGAAAGAAAGATGGCTCAGAGGTTAAGTGTACTGGCTTTTCTTCCAAAGGACTTGGGTTCAATTCCCAGCACCCACGTGGCAGCTCACAGCTGTCTAATACTGACATCTTCACACCGCAGACATATACATACAGGCAAAATACCAATGCAGATGAAGTAAATAAATAATTTTTTAAATGGAGAAATTGAAACAACATCTCCCTCCCCACATACCATGAGCATCATTATTCAGAGCAGTAGCTTCATTCCCTCCTGTTTCTCTTTCAAACCCTTACAGCCTGAAGGTCAAGAAACCTTTAGCCAGTGTTTCACTCCCAAAACAATTAGCTATTGCTGTTGTCCTTGGCTGCCCCTGAGAAGCTGAAGGCAAGTGCCCATAGCTGAAGACACCGTGCACTGTGGACATAGAACTCAGGATTCAAACTGGATTCGACCTGAAAACCTCCTCCTCAATGACTAGCTTTCATAGAACTGAAAAGTGCTATACAAGCTGCCAAAGGAATTCAATGGTGCTACCCAACTGCAATGTCAATAAACATTAACAATGGCCAGTATTGCAAGATATCCCTATAGGTACATTAGTAGAGCTTATGTCTTTGTAGTAATAAACAGCTGTCTAATTTGACTTAAGGCATACTCAGCAAGAGGGAAACCGTGCATATTCTGTAAACCTAACCAACTGCCCAGGACTAGTCAGGTCCTAGATCTTAGAGGAGAACCTACTACTGTTACTCTTCTGAACCAATGTAATCCCTAACTAATTCCTATTATAGTCTACATAATTGCCCTTAGAGCCACAAACATGTGTCACTCTCACCCTTTTTCAAAGCTTCTCTTTGAACAGATGAAGAGAGCATCATAGAAAGTGATAACTGGCCCAAATGTGGAGAACAACTGACTGTAGGGTGGCCAGTCCCAACTGAGACACCTACAATAAACCTCTGATATCTAAGACTCCAAAAACATGGCAGCAGAGGGAGTAGAAAGATTCTGTGAGCCAAAGGTCCAGGAAGTGTGCTGCAAAATTGTGTCTCCTAGAAATGACAGGGAAGCTACAGCCATGAAACCTCAACAGTGGCCTAAGAACACCTGAACAGTGACAACACTAATAGACATGCTAACATGGAAGAGGAAAACTGCATGGGGCCCCAGCCCTAAGCAAAGAACCACGGATACCTAATGACTACTGAGGAGGATAATTGGTCTTCCCAGGGGTGAGGCCCCTAATTGGTTAATTAATACCAAGTGGACATTCCTGGAATCATATCCATGCAACTAACACTGAACTGTCTCGGCAGGCTATATTTATTATATATTTACATACATATGTAGTGATTACAGTTAAACTTAAAAAGACCATCAATTTGTATGGGAGTAGGAAGAAGTCATGGGAGGGGGTTAGAGGGGAATATGATGTAATTCTATTTCAATTTTTAAAACTTGCAAAAGAAGGAGGAGAAGGAGGGAGAGGAAAAGGAGAAAGGGGAGGAGGAAGAGGGAGAGGAGGAGAAGGGAGAGGAGGAGGAAAGTAGAAGGTGGAGGAGAGTAGAAGGAGGAGAAGGAAAAGGAGGAGGAGTAGGGGGAGGAGAAGAAGAAAGAAGAAGGAGGAGGAGGAGGAGGGAGAGGAGGAGGAGTAGGGGAGGAGGAGGAGAGGAAGAAGAGGAGGAGGAGAAGGAGGAGGAGGGGAGGAAGAGGAGGAGGAGGAGGAGGAAGAGGAGGATGAGGAGGAGAAGGAGGAGGAGGAAGAGAAGGAGGAGGAGAAGGGGAGGAGGAAGAGGAGGAGGAAGCTATCTTCTTTCCCCTAAATAAACAGAGAGAAGAAAGCGATGCATGATACTATTCATTGCAACATTGCAATGTAGACAGCATATTCACCACTTTATCCAGGGCAAAACTGAGCCATAGAGACATTAACTCACTCAGCAGTTTGCACAGCTGGCAGCAGTCAAAGCCCATCTGGAAACTTTTTGCTCCATGGAGCTGACAGATCTCCAGCTCCTTGGCCTCATCTCTTGTTTCACCTCAGTCCCTACCTTGCTGAACCACTTCCTGGGGCCAGCTTGATGCTTCCCCCTGAAGTTGGACATACACCCTGTGCCAGGGGTCCCTCAGGCCCTATGACCGACTACAGTACTTATGGCATAGAGCTGTACTCACAACTGTAAGTTATTGTAGCAACAAAATCCAAAGAACAACCACCAAAAGAAAAGAGTACATGGAGCAGAATCCACTGGAAACCAGGCACAAGCTTCCTAAAGACTCTCTTAGCTCCTCTAATGATAGGCTGCACCTATGCATATAAAACATTGTCATCTAGTAGGAAAGGTCACTAGAGATTCCCAGAATATCCCTGAGCGTTTTCCTGGGGGCTGGCCAGATAGGTACCTCCTGCAAGCAAATATCAAAATTCTAGCCCCTTAGAAGGGAATCAAGGGTTCAATATAAATCACACTGATCACTTGTACACAAAAACAATTGAAAGAGTGAGTCATTCTTACCATGGGAATGTTGAAAACTCTTCTGAAATTTAAGTCCCAGATTCTAGTCAAAGACCAGCTCGGACGCAGGTCTTGTTTTATAAAGACAATAGTCACCTCTGCATTCACTAATAGCAACTGAGCAATTTGGATGCTGTCACCGCATAGGCACAGGCTTGCTTCCTGGTAGGCTTTTAAGAAGATGGAACAAGCCGGGCGTGGTGGCACACGCCTTTAATCCCAGCACTCAGGAGGCAGAAGCAGGCGGATTTCTGAGTTCGAGGCCAGCCTGGTCTACAAAGTGAGTTCCAGGACAGCCAGGGCTATACAGAGAAACCCTGTCTCAAAAAACAAAAAACAAAAACAAAAACAAAAACAAAACAAAACAAAACAAAACAAAACAAAAAAAAAAAAAAAAACAAAGAAGATGGAACAGGGGCTGAGAAGATGGCTCAGCTGGGAAGTACCTGTTGTGCAGGCTTAGGAATCTGAATATAGTCACCAGAACTCACATCACAAATCCCAGCTGAGCAGCATACATCTGCAGTCCTAGAACTAGACAAGTAAGCAGAGATGGGGAGGCAGGAGTACTAGGCATTCACTGGCTAGCCAGACAAACACACACACACACCAGATAATACTGTAAGAAAGTCCTCTTCCCATGCTATTTAATTTTTATCTATAGCAGTAGATGTTTGAGGGCAAATCCCTGTCCCTTTTCCTTCTGAGAACTATGCTGTGGCATGATCTTTCCAATCTCTATCCAGAAACATTCTGTATGGCTGAGAAGTGTACTAGCTGAGCAATTGGCTATGCATTGGTTAGTTGGTTGGTTGAGTGGTTTGTTGTTGGTAGCAATGTTCTGTATTCTGTACCATTATACAGTGGTGGCAAGCACAGGGGCACCTAATCTGGAGTTGGCTTCCTGGTTCCTTTCTTCTTTCACTTGTGTGATATCTTCAAATAACGTGTTGACATCTAAACCTTGTGTTAACCTCTGATTCTCAAGAAGATCTCCCTGAGACCCCGTAATCTGTTAATATGTTGGCATACTTATCACAGTTTCCATTGTACTCTGGGATTAACCCAACCAGGTGAAATGGTCTGAAAGTGTTAAAGGAAGATACATTTATTCTCTAGAAGAATTAGAGAGCAGCTCGAAAGTACATGCCGACATGGATAAAATTCCCAGCATTGTGATGGACCTAGAGAAAAAACAGTGAGTTTAGTAGACATGGTCTCTCCCTTGAGGACAATGCAGCCTTAAGGGGGAGATTGATTAAACATGCATTTGCTGGAATGGCTGGGATGGGTGTGAAAATAAAGAGCGGGATACACAAAGGACCAGGGAGGAGATCTAACTTGGCACAAAGACCGAAACCTCTCAGAGCAAATGCTGCTTACATTTGCTTAGATGTAAGGGGAGTAGAAATTGGCCAAGAGAGAGGCTCATGGGAAATAGCTAGTCTGAAGACGTGGATTTAGGAGTCTTGTCCATATGTGAGTAATGGGAGCCAGGGGAATGGTTAAGACGGTGCAGAGAAAAGTGTATCTGGTAATGACTAGGCTCTGAATCATCTCTCCCTCCTCTAAACTCCCGGGGAACTCCGAACTGCCAAATTATCCTCAAGCCCATGTTTATCTGGCACCTCAGCTGTGGCTTCAAGTGAGTCTTTTGTCCGTAGCTAAGTTGATGCTTTTTTAGGACAAGGGGATCAAGCACTGGGAACAAGGTGAGGCAGAAATGTTCACTTGTCTGCCTGCCCAACTGACTGCTTAGTATCCCAGAATGGGAGAAGCCCTTGAAAACTTAAGCTATTTAAACTTCCTCATAGGAAAATGAGGAAACTTCTTTCATAGGAAAATGGAAAGTCAAAGGATGAATATCCTTATCCCAAAATGTTGTACATATTTATACTGTATTATAATTGTCCAGTAACATCTCTAGCTCCCTTGTTGACGTCTGAAGGCTATGGGAAGGAAGGGCTTGCATCTACCACAGATGTTCTCCTCTCTCCAGGTACTCCATATAAATCTTTTGCATGCATGACTTGGTAAAAATCTAGTACTAGCAGCACTCACGCACGGAAGCGTGTTCTGCGATCAAAGCCCAGTGTTGCGGCCATCAGCACAAAGTCTCTCTTGCTCCTCACGTACAGAACTCACCCAGCTTCTAGAGGCTGATAATGCTCTGGTTTGAGGCCCAGGCACAGAGTCCACCCCTGGCTGCTTCCCTGAGTACCCGACGTGTGTGGAGAAAGAGCTTTAGTTTAAACACAGCATCCAGCTCGGCCCCGAACCTCTGCTAGCACTATTGATTTGTGTGGGGTTTTGAAATGGAATGAGTGGCTGATTTTCTCCAAATGGCACATTTCATTCATGATGCATGATTGTAATCGTGGCTGCCTGAAGCCTGCAGTTCCCAGCTCGGCAAAAAAGAAAAAGAAAGAAAGAAAATGGCTATTTTCTGGAGTGGATACACCGAAAGGGCAAGAAATCCATATTCATTTTCTTGCCTCTCGGCTGGACTCTATATTTCTCAGGCAGGTGGAACAAAAATCTTTAAATATCATGCTGGTCCAGGAAATGCTGGGCATTATTTAAAGAGCTCTGTATCCTGCCTTGTGCAGCTCTCCAGTCTCCACCGGCTGGCCCCCACATCACTGGGCTGGACAGCCTACTGCCACAGCTACTGTGCGCTGGGCTCCAGACCCTGGGTTCAGATTAACTGGCGTGTGACCT